>NC_083381.1:16605833-16945000 GCF_031755915.1 Ziziphus jujuba
TTCTTCATTTCCATTTTCATGGTTTCTAATTATTCTTGAAAACTAGAAACTTGAAAAGAGCTTAATTTGGTTTTCTCATCAAATAAGTTAAACAAAAATCAGAGATCAAAAAATGGAGATTAGCATGTTTCTTGGTGATTGGATTGCCCCAAATATTACTGACTTGCCCAGAGGGCATCACGCTAATGGGAGAAGTGTTTATACTTATATTTCATTTCAGCATTTTCTTCTTGTGCAAAATGAAATTGTTCACTAATTTTGTCCTTTGCTATTTTGCATTTTTCAAAACTTACATATTTTACAATTTAATTTAAAATAATTAAAGGATTAAAGTTGCAAAATAATTTAAAATTTAAGAATCAAAATACCAAAAAAATAAAATAAAAAAGAAATCAGATATCAAAATATAAAAGCTTAATAATCAAGGAGCATAATTGCTAAAAACCTTAAAATTATCCTAATTAATTACTAAAGAACCCCCTCATACACTTCAGCATTAGCTTTATTATAAAGAAAATAATTGGTCATTAAGATTCTGGAATCACTTTGCCTGCTTTGTATCTCTTATATATATCCAAGGTTTAAAATATTTTATATTTTCTCGATATTTTCATTTTTTAAAGGGATCGAAATAAAATTTAAGTTCGACATAAAAATAGATAAAATTTCCATAATATCCATTGAAATTTTCAAAATTTTGGCAAAATTTCTATGGAAATTTCTATAAAATATCTACATCAAATCCTTAACGATTTGATTAAAAAATCTATAATTTCCATAAAATTTTCACTGAAATTTAAAAAAATCAGATATTTTTAATTTTTTTTATAAAAAATTCATAAATATTATTGATATTTAGTAAACCTTTTTATCAAATTAACTTTATTTATAATTTTTTACCCTTTAATTGCTTTTTAGATATTTAATGATATAAAAAAAATGGAATGAATTGAATTAAATAACGTTAATAAGTTCTACTTATTTATTGAATATCGATAAAGCAAAAATATAAAAATTGTGAATTATATTTTTGAACCTTGAAAATCTTTATATTTGAAACTATAATGGAAGATGATGATGAAAAGGACAATTAAATGTACCAATTGATTAGAGATGTTTATTTAGATGATCATGAAGGGAATCCTGATTCAAAAATTGATCAACAAGTTGCAAAAGAGGGAATAAATGTTCAAAAAATGATTGCTAAAGAAATAAATTCTAATAGTAGTGATTCATTTCAAAGGCTTATGAGAGAGCCAACTAGAACTACTAGTGCTTCAGCTCCATTAGGTGGTACACATTCACAATTTGAAACTCTTACTAGTCAGTTTAGCTCTAGTGGTGATGGAGATAACTTCAATAAATTATATAAATTAGAAGTTAGAAGAGGTAGTGGTCAAAGGAAATCACCAAGTCAAGAAGTTGCATTAAGCCCATTTATTGGTGAACAATATTACACACATGCAACACAAGATAAAGATCATGGGAGTAAAGATGCAGGTAAGGATTTGATGTCGTTGGAAAAGACTATATATATAAAGAAAAATCTATAATAGAGATGTCACAATAAAAAGAAGATTCAATTTTTACTGAAATTTGGATCTATGAGGATTGGAAGTAATTTTCATAATCCTTATTCAAAATTTGGATCTATGAGGATTGGAAGTAATTTTCATAATCCTTATTCAATGGATATGTATGGAGTATTATCAAGTAGCAACTCATGGGTACCATCTCAAACTCAACCATCAGAGAGTAGTAGTTATGCACATAGTCAACCAATAATGCAAGATCTATATAGTTGGCATATTAATAATTATATGCAAAATTATTAGGGAGATACATTTTTTCATAACTACTTCTTATATTTCACATCTCAAAATCAAAATTAGAAAGAAACTGATGATTTTAAACCACCGAAAAATTCTATGTGGTATTAAGATGGTATTTATGAACTACAATGTAATTGTAATAATTGTTTTATATGTTTTAGTTAATAAATAATTTTATCGTATATGTATTTTTTGATATATTTTTATTAATAATAATTCATCTATGGTCATTAATACTTATTAAAATTCGATTCATTAAGAAGAATATAACATCCATTCAATATTTTAACAAGTTTTATAATTAATTTGATAATCAATGGATTAAATATCTAATTTTAAAGTTTCAATAAAAATTTTCACTTTTTAAAACAAATTTCCATCATATTTTATAATTTTTTATCGACATTCGATATTTTCCGATATTTCCAGGGAAATTTACGTATTTTAAACTTTCGGTATTTCCATCGATATCGATTTTTTGAACTATTTATATATCTACATACCTATAAAAAACTTTCATTTTTTTTCCATTTTTTTTTTGAAGAAAGAAAATCATGGAAAAATTGAAATTACCAAGTTGCCGGACGTGTCCATTTCTTGGAAATAAGCAAAGCTAATATTGGAAAAATTCCCTGCTAACTCTAAAACTTGATCAACAATATTGCCCTTCATATCCAAACACTGATCCCTCTGATTCACCATGGTAATCGCAATAAGGCAATCAGTTTTTCTCAATATATATATATATATATATATGTATATTAGCCATCGAATTATCATCTTAACGAGTTGCAATAATGCGACAGATATATTAACAGTAACATGGTTTTTTACAATAAAGCATTACAGGACATAAGATTACTGTTCATTATTTATTAGCTTTATTATAATAAATAGCGCAACCATTGGATGTTGTCCTACATTAAAATTTCTAAATAATTTATCGTCAAAAAGACTAATAAACTATCATGGTTACATAAATGTTATATTGTCGATTATTATTGTTTATCACTAGCAAAACTGATGCTAATTAAAATTGTCATATCAGCTGAATTGGCATATTAAATATTTCTACAAAGTTATTTATTATCAGAAATGAAATATTGCGGTCCATCTTTTTTTCTTTTGTCTCCATTTATCATTTCCACGCGAGTTGTTTCCCAAGTCAATTAGACGACTTAGTCATGGTATAATGTTCCATGAAAAATGAATGATGGATGGACCATTCATCTATAAACCTATGCTTGTTTCTAGATAACAACTTAATTCTTTGATTTCCATTTTTCATGGTTTCTCAATATCCTTGTAAAACTAAAAACTTGAAAAAGCTTATCTTGGTTTTCTTATCAAAATTAAGTTAAAACATAAATCAGAGTTCAGAAAATGGAGATTACCATGTTGCCAAAAGATTGCATCTCCCACATAATTTCCTTCACATCTCCAAGGGATGCTTGCAGCTTTTCAATGGTGTCTCCTTTCCTCAGATCAGCCGCGGATTCTGATGCGGTGTGGGAATGTTTTTTGCCGCCGGATTATAAGGAGATTCTTTCCAAGACAGCTTTAGCTTCACCCATGGATTCCATGTCAAAGAAGGAACTTTATTTTCATCTCTGTGAACATCCTGTGGTCATTGACAATGGTAACTTGGTAAGTAAAACCCACTTGGAATATTAGTTTTTTGGTAACAAATTTGGTGTTGCTTTTCAATGGTTTTTGCTGCAAGAAATACACTTAGGGAGATACACATTCTGCACTTTATTATATTATGAATTTTAAAGGAGCATATGATCACCAAGTTGTTATTCATATATTATCATATGATTTTTTTTTTTAAAAAAAAAAAAAGAAAAAAGAAGAAGAAGAAAAGAAATGGAAAAATCTTCCTTTTTACATGGTTTTCATGAAAAGGTGAACTCAAACATAGTTGAAAATATGCTTAACATGTGAACTCAAACATAGTTGAAAACATGCTTAATATACTTTTACAAGGCACGAGATCATTCTTTTGCTCTGTTTTTTAACAGAAAGAGATTTACTTACCTAGTTTGGTGCATCTAATAAAAATTGGATTGTCATTCATATTGGGGTTAATGAGGAATTGATTAAGGCATGCTTGAATTTGCTAGATCTATATCTGTTCCCTTGTTAAAAGACAATAATTCGGGCTAGAAATCTTAAAAATTGAATGAAACTCATAACTTTACTGTTTTTTAATACAAATAATGTTTAAAATACAAAGCAGAACTATGGTTTTAGGACCATTTCATAGATTGACCAATAATTCATCAAAAATCATATATTTGGTTTCGTGATTTAACCAATAACATCTTCTTTTGCCCGCTGCTTTGTGCTATATAGTATGTGTGTGTGTGTGTGTGTGTGTGTGACATGCATAAAATGATGTTAACAACTGCTTTGTTTGGCACAGGGTTTCGGAATAGATAGAGAAAGTGGAAAGAAATGTTACATGTTAGGAGCAAGAAGGCTACACATTATATGGGGAGATACACAAACTTATTGGCAATTGATATCTCTACCAGATTCTAGGTAATATAAGCTTTCACATATTTCCATTCAATAATTCTATGGCTATGGCCTATAAGCTCTTTTTACACCATTGGTTTTCAAATCGTGATTATAAAACTAGTCCGGTATCAATGCAAAAAATGAAAAAGCGTACCTTAATTCATGGACAGGTTCTCTGAAGTGGCTGAACTGATGGAGGTATGGTGGCTTCATATCTTCGGACAGTTGGAAACAAAAGTTTTGTCTTTGGATACAACTTATGTAGCATATTTTGTCTACAAGTTTGCAGAGAGCAGATATGGGTTCCAAGAAAAACCAGTAGAATTGGAAGTCTATTTTGAAGGACAAGAGGTCCATGGAGGTACACGGTGCTTGTTCCTAGACACTCCAATAGATATGCCACAAATGTCTCATTTAAGAAGAGATGGGTGGATGGAGATTGAGATGGGTGAGTTTTTCAATGCTCATGGACAAGATTTCAAAGTGAATTTCTGTTTAAAGGAGATTGATAACTACAACAGAAAGTTTGGACTACTTGTGGAAGGAATTGAGTTTAGGCCTAAATATTAGGGTACTTAAAAATTAGTAACTATATCTAAGGGCAATGTAGTGTTTGGTTGTGAATAGGATAATGGGTTTTTGTGCCAATTCTATTTTTTAAGCGTTCGGTTGTGAATAGGATAATGGGTTTTTGTGCCAATTCTATTAATTTTTATTTTTTATTTTTTATTTTTTATTTTTTTATAGCGACGCGAAGCCAGGCATTGTTTTAGTGAAATATATGGTATTTAAATGTCATGTTCGTTATATTAATAGATGAGGCTCTCAATGGGGGCCAAAAAAAAAAATGTTGTTTTTATTTAATTTGAGTGGTAATCACAAAAGTTGATATGGATATTTATTATCGGAGAGTTCAATGCTAATGTAATGACAATATTAAAATTGATTTTATCATTAGAGATGCTTTAAATGCTAAAAAAATGAAAAAATCAAATTGTAAATTATTTTACTCGAATTTTAACATTATCATTTCAATAAAAAAAAATCTAATTTGGTCAAAGAAAATTTTCTGAAAAATAGCAATGCTAAAGTATATAATTTATTTTTAACCCATATATTTATTATTCACAGACTACATTTGACAATTCCATCTTTTACATTCTGAAAAGAAATGAGTGCCAAATTTTGGGCCGTGCCAAATTTTGACACGTCCTATTATAAAAGTCCAAATCACAAGCCTGGAGATACTCAAGGCTTCTCTCTTAGCAAATAGGCCCCATGATAAAAAATTGGGTTTTTTATCACCTATGTCCCTTTAATTATTAAGCTTTCCCACTTTAGCTCCTAATTTTTTTTACACTTCGATTCTTGAATTTAATTGATCCTTTTATCATTTTTTTATCTACTTTTTTAGCAATTCTAATGTAACGGCTTTATCAAAACAATAAAATAAGGAAATTACAAAAATCTTTTATGGGTGAATCATGAAATTACAAAATTAAACAATCTAAAAGTGATAAAAAAACAATAATTTAAGAGACAATATGGCATACTTCTGATCGGATTTAAATTTTAATACCATTCTATAATCCACACACTAGTATGATATTGCCTGTTTTGAATCTAATCCGCACAATATTGTTTTAGGCCAAGCTAAATTTTTTGACCAAAGGACCTCATATTGGTAGAAAAAATGTTTATATTTATATATCACTTCACCGTTTTTTTCTTGAGCAATATATGAAATTGTTCACTAATCTTGTTTTGCCCAAATTGTTTACGGATCTTGCCTAGCAAATTCAATCAGAAAAAACACATAACACTGTAAAATTTATATGAAATATTAGAGTATTGAAGATGAACAAATTTGGGGATATATATACAGGGAGAGGCTATCATCAGGTCCGTCTTGATCCTTTTATATGCGGTCTAAAAACGTATGTTTATTCTCTGCCTTTATATTAAAACCAACGGCTCAAAAATTTCCTCCCAAAAATGCTCTCTCACGTGCCCACAATCTTCCCTTCCCTTCCTCTTGTCGGCCGTTCCAGCAGCCACAACCATCCACCTGAAAGTCTCGATGTATTTTACAAAATTAATAACCAAGCTTCACCGTAGCTTCCTATTCTCTTGGATTTGACTAGATTTGCATCCCCCACCGTTCGACAAAGCCGTTGTTCAGCCCAGACCACCACCATTCAGCATTTCCTTTCCTTCCCTTCCTCTTATCCTCTACATTTTTAAGGTAAAATTAAACAACTTAAACAATTTTTTTAAGCCAAGTCCTTTCCTAAACAACCTTTTAAAAAACGACAACCACTGCCCTTCACCCAAGCTTCCTTTTCTCCTGTATTTTACAAGAAAAATTAAATTTTGATAAACAACTTTTTGAAAGTAAAGCAAAGAAAAGGAATAAATCTTTTTCTGCTTGGTGGGTTTTCATGGCTGAAAATTGTTAGGTTTTCTTCCTGACTTTTGTCATTTGGGACCAAAACATAGAAAACCCAAAAAAAAGATAAAGACGACGGTGACCAAGTTTATATAGATGGGAGGTTATTGCTCTGTTCGTTGTATAGCAAGAATATAGGAAAATTTTGAACTAAAAAATTCTTTTTTTTTTTTTTAAAAAGACCCATGGAAGGAAAATATAAAAAGCAAACTTGGCGAAAGAGGAAGGGAAAGAGGTGGATTTTTTTGTGGCTGCTGGAATAGTGGAAGCAGAAGAGGAAGAGGAAGGGAAAGCTGTGGGTCAAGTGAGAGAGCATTTTTGGAAGGAAATTTTGAAGTATAATCTGAGCCGTTGGTTTTAATCTAAGGGCGGGGAATTAAAACACGTTTTTGGATTGCATATAAAAGGATGAGGATGGATCTGATGATAGTCTCTCCCTCTATATCCTTTGTCTATACTATAAATGAGAAGTGCTGATGAATTTTTGTCTTTGTTACTATTCAAAATGGTCCAAAAATGACTGGGCTTTCTGCATTTTGCATTTTGTTTTGTTTTGGATTTTTTTTTTAAATTTTATTTACTTTTAACATGCTGTCGTTTATAATAGAGATACCCAAACCTACATTTTTGTCATTTTCCTCCCAAGATGGTATGCCAAAGATATAATAGTAATTTTTTATAAATTAGAAAAGAATGGTGCAGTGTCAGAGAGTAAAACGCTTTTGAGGAGAAGGTGTATCTCCGGTATGGGAAGGATTCTGCAAAGTTAAGGGAGGGGTGTACTAGGGTATGTGTTGTATTGATTCTTGCGATGGGGAAGGTGTCCTTCCGTATTGTTTTGGTTTGCTCCTTAAGGTGTGAAGCTGAGACCTCAAAAAATTATCAGAGTTAAACTCGGATACAGTGATGAGAATGTCAAGAAGCAACAGAAACGAGGAGGAGGAGGAGAAAGAAAGGCCATACAAGAAGAACGCACTAACTTTTACTTCATTCTTCACGGCTAGAACCAGGGTAGCTTCATTTTTTTTTTAAAAATTTTTTTACTTAATATATGAACCCTTTGGTCTTTGTCTTTGGAAAAACTCCTTATCTCTTTTTCTTTCTCTTTCTCAATATTCTCTGTTCCAGCTTCTCATCGAATCCTCATCCCCACCGCACACAAAAAAAAAAAAAAAAAAGAACGAAAAAGAAAATGTCTTCCCTGAACAAGCTCTAGGGGATGGATTTTGGTCTTTTTTACTATTCAAAATATATTATATAAATATGAGTGATAGGAAATTGCTTTAAGGCTTTCCCTTCCTCGACTCCGTGTGAGCTCCTCTTGGCCATTGTCGAGCACAGTGAGCGTAGACTTGAACAGGTATCTCTGATTAAAGAAGAACCGCTCCACAAATCTCCTCTTAGATTTGATTGGAGAACAGAACAACATTAGGTATTGTCTCTCCCTCTCCTCCACTTTTCTCTCTTCCTTCTTTTATGTTTCTTCAATTTTAAACTTAGTTATATTCATTTCTTCCTTTTATCTCTCACATAAAGCTTTCTTTTATTTCTTGGTCATTTTAATTTTTATTTATTTATTTTTTTCCCTCTCTCTCTCTCTCTCTCTCCCCTAAGGATCGGCAAGGCTTGATGATTTTACAAAGAAAATAATAATAATAATAATAATAATAATAACTAAAAAAAAAAAAAAGAGACAGAGTCACAGAATAGAGAGGAAGAGGGTTGTGACTTGGAAGAGAGAGTTTGTAGAGCGTGTCAATTGGAAACCCCTGGTCTTGGCCGGGAGCGATTAAGATCTCTGGCATTTTGAATTCCATTTTATACTTTTTATCCAAAAACAATCCAAGCCATGTCGTGGGAGAGATCTAGAAGAGGCACTTTGCCTCCTGCTCAAGAGGTACACTAACCTTCTACAATTAATTTCTCTTCCTCCTCAGATTAACGTTTCAGTTTTTGTATTTGGTTCCCGAGAAGACTAAAAAACCAAAATATCTGATTTTATGTTTTTGTGGGATGGGGCTAAAGTTTTTATTTTTATTTTTATTATTTTATTTTGCGAGCCAAATATTGAGTGAAACAAAAATTTATGGAGTTCTATATTTTGCTTACTAAACTATAAATGAAAATTCCTAACATTATAAGTATGCTGAATTTCTTCCCCCCCCCCCCCCCCAAAAAAAAAAAAAAAGATATTTGATAGCTGTTAAATGGTGCGTAGTTTTTACATTGGATTTGGTTAGTGGTTAAATGGAACATGCTTGAATTCTTATGGATGATGGCAGAAAAATGATCAAGTAAGCTGCCTTGGGTTTATGGGATATCGAAGTAACACAAAAGATGGCTCATTTTGTAACTTTTCTTTGTTTTGTGTTGCAATTCTTAAACACAATCTCTGTTTAAGTTTGATTTTTGAGTTTCAGAGAATGATGATTAATTCCAATTATTAATTTTTGTGGATCTTAATCATTATGGCAACTAAATATCCGAAAATACTCAAAAGACAGTGAAGTTTTTCTTGCAACAAATCTCGTTATTTTGATTAGCAAGCATGATCCTCAATCATAATGTAGCATGTTTTTGCTTTTAAATGCGGCATATTGACAAATGAGCAAAAGTTGTCGAATGGGGTAATTGCTATGGGACTCAACAAATGTACAAATCGATCAGTGCAAGGTATAATCATTTTTTTTTTCTGTTTTATTCTTGTCCTGTTCATTTAGATCAAAACTCTATCTTATGTTTCACACCTGAGATGAAAAATATAATTCCATTGATTATAAATTCTTCATGCACAATTAATTAGTGTGTTTTTAAAGGGGAAAAAAGCCCAGTAGTTGTTAGTTACTATCATATATGTAGATGAAAGTCTGTCCTTAGGATTTCATAATAGTCATTTTTGTTCTATGTAACAAGCTATCTTTATTTTTAATTTAGGTATACACCACTGATGAAAATCGTGCATGCTTTATTGCAGATATGTATCTGCGCAGAGGTATTCTGAAGCATTGGATATCCTTCAGGCAGGTGCATGAATTCAGCTGGAACATGGGCAGGTCATACAATTATGAACACTTGAATATTTGCATGATATCTTCTCTTCATTTAGATATAACTTTATGCCATTTGAGCACATCCATTGCAAGTATCTGGGATAGGGCTTGCAATATGATAAATTGGATTGAGTTTTAGCCTACCGTTCAACCATTAGGTCCAATTCTATCCTGGTTAATATGTGTGTCTTCATCCATTTGACTTATTATATGTGAACCTTATTTCATTTTTTTTTTTAAATTATAATATATCTATAGTTGAGATAAGTGCGGCTGAGGCTCTGAATGATCTGTACATCTTGGAGCATATCATAATAAAGGAACAGTTCCTTATGATGATGAAACGCTTGGTCAGTTTTTAACTTGTGATGTAGTATTATATGCTTATCAATTTTCTGTTGGTTGGTTCTTACCTTTCACTATTATGATAAGTACTTGTTGAGTTTCCCTTGGTGGTTATAATTACTTTGTTTCATCTTATGCTATATCCTCTCAAGTCTTCTAATATGAAAGGAACTACATCACATGATTATATGGGGATTTATGGTTTTTGGTCTATTTAACATTTCTGGTGTTGTCTTTCTTGGTAATTATGATAAAATATTTTTCTTAGATCGTGCCAGGAAAATTTATGAGAAGTTTGCTAAGATTCCTATTGCGGCACTAAATTTAACCGAAGATCAGGACATCCAACAACTTTTTGAAGCAATTGGGGCTGCAAAAACACGTGTAGAGGGTTGCTCATCATTTTTAAAAGCCGCTATTAAGTGAGACAATATGCTATTAACATGCTTCTGTCACAATAAACTTCTTTGCCTGGAAGTAATGGTTTGGAAAGGATACACGTGAAAAATAATTTCTAGGATATTTATCCTAGGAAGAAAGAAAAAGCAAAAGAAAAATTAACTGGAGTTTTTATAAATTTATGATATATTATTTTGTATTATTTGTTGAAAATTATATTAAAAAAAAAAGTATTTTGCTTTATATTGTGGATCAAATATTTAACATCCATATAAAGTAATTATTTTTGTTTTTAGAGATGTGAATATATATATATAAACACATATATATACATATGGTTAACACTTTTACACATCAATACACGTGCAAAGCACGTGGGCCAAACCTAGTATGTATATATATATATATATATATATATTAAAGATAGGAAAGTCGATCAAGAAGAGTCGGTGGAAAGATAACCTTTTTTCATTATTATTTATGTATTTATTATTATTATTATTATTATTATTTTTTTTTTTTTTCTGGAAGAGAGTAACCTTTACCTATTCCGCGAGGATTTGAGACAACAAATAGGAGACCAAAGGTTGAAAAAGGCTAAAATGTACATTAGTGAAGAGGGAGCGATGAGGGAGCTTCTCACTTTCATGTTTATTCAAATATTTCTGTAATAATATGTGTAGATAAATATACATTTGTGCATTTTTTTTTAATTATATATATTTCAAAATTTCTTTTCAAACGGACTTTAACTTTTATCCTATTATTTATGCTCGTGTCCAAACAAAATACAAGCTTAAAAACAAGTAACAATAAAATAAGAGATTCATATGCTATTGATTTTGATATTTGCAGTGGCTTCAAGCTTTGCTAAAGATGACCTACACTTCTTAATTACGTTTCTTAAAAACATTGTCAAGATGAGTTCATCTTGAGAGTGTTTTTATTTTTTTTATTTTTTATTTTTTAAAAATATTTTAAAGATAATATTATTAAAGCTTTATATTCATGTATACGTTGTTTGCCTATTTGTTAATTTGTCTGATATTATAAATGTTCAACAATGCTAATGGTACGATAAAAATGAATAAATAAAAATAAGAAAAAAAAAACTATAAGCACTTCTAATATGGAGTAAATGATATTATTTACCAAAATAGTAAAATAAATTATATAAAAAAAATTTAAAATCATTAGAATTCCATCAAAATATGTTAAATTCTATAATATAAGTTCCATAAACTCTATTAAATTCCATATAGAATTCTATTAAAATCTATGTAGAATTTATACAATTCTAAATAAATTCATGAATTCCATCAAACATATTAACTTTTTAAAAATCCATTAAATTCTTAATTCAATACACGCCTAGATTTTTGCTTTTTCTACTTTTGTGAAAATAGAGAAATCTTTTATTAAAATCTCCTTAGTGTTTTTAAAAAAAAAGAAAATATTTTTTTAAAGATAAGATAAATATAACAAATCCATTAAAATAATATATCAAGTAAAACTAATTTTTATACCAAATAATGCAAACCAATATAAATGTTAAATAAAAAAAAAATTAATTTGGTAATTATTTTATACATATATTTTTAATTATTTATATTTTAATAGATTTAATTAAATTAATTTCTTTTTTTTTTATTAAAACCAATTTAAACCGATTAAATTATTGAACTTAAATTTTTAAAACCCATTCAATTTTTTTTTTTTTTAAATTACAAGTTAACCCAAATACCATACTCACGACTCAAATCATGCTCTTATGACATAAATAGAGATGCTCAACCCATTCAAATTGATGCAAACAATTTGAATTAGATTAAATTGAATGGTTTAATCTGGCAGCCGATGTTTTTGCACACCCCCAAATATCTATCCCAATTTAATTGCAAAAGAACCCCTGTATGCTTCGGCATTAAGTTTTTTTCAGAAAGAATATGGTCGGACTTAAAAGAGTTCGGAATCACTCTGCCATATATATATATAATTATATATTCATATAGAAAATATCATTCTTTGTTTTTTTGGTTTTTGTTTCCTGAGAAAGAAAATCAGAGAAAAATGGAGATTACAAAGTTGCCTGAGGAGTGCATTTCACGAATAATTTCGTTTACATCTCCAAGGGATGCTTGCAGGTCGGCTCTAGTTTGTGCTCTGTCTAGATCAGCCATGGATTCAGATTTGGTTTGGAGAAAGTTTCTTCCTCATGACTATCACCAAATCCTTTCAAATTCTTTACAACCATCATTAATGGATTCCCTTTCCATGAAGCAACTCTTTGTCCAACTTTCTCATCATCCAGTCCTTGTAAACGATGGTAATATGGTAATCAACAAACCAGTCCTTTATTACTTCGTCTAATTATTTGTTTTTTTTCAATTTAAATTCATTATTTTTGGTTTCTGTTAGTACTCACAGTTAAGGTTCATCGATTGGAACTTGGATTTTTATTTTTAATATTTTGTTGTTATTATTATTATTATTATTATTTTACGCTCAGTAAAGTTGAGGAAGAAGAACTCGTTATTAATCTGTCGCTGTAATTAGGTTAGCTTAGATATTGGTAGACTAGATAGTTCCTGTAATATTATTCTATTATTTATGTTGGGGTGGAGAGATTCAGGATCATTATCCAAGAAAACAATGATTTTTTTTCAAACCAGGCTGTACCTCCCCAATTTAGAAGATTAATTTAAAACCTTTAAATAACAGTTTTATATAATTATGTTAAAAGAAGAGAAGATCCATATAATTATCATCTCATCTTTAAAAAAACTAGACTGAAGTGAAGTCTTCATAAATCAGCATTAAGAAAACATAACTTTAGTACAAATAGGGATAGTCCAGTGGTAAATCCACTGCTTCCTCTAGCAAATCTCTAGAATTCGAAGGGCCCAAAAACCAAATATAAAAAATGGAAAATATTCATGAATATATATACATATATATGTATATTTATATATAGCATAGATGATAGATATACGATGATTTTACCATCAAAACTTCCTATGTATATATGTGGTTAGACATGGCTTTTTATATCCGTATGTTTTTGACGTACGCGCAGAGCTTGCAATTGATAAGAATAGTGGAAAGAAATGTTATTTGATGGGCGCAAGAAGGCTCGCAATTATATGGGGAAGTTCACCCCAATATTGGCAGTGGATATCTCTACGTTCGTCTAGGTGATTTTTCTACTCTTTTACTTACTGTTATTATTATTTTTATGTTTTTTTTCCCCTCACACAATGTTATTCTTTAATGGATTTGAGAATTTTTTATTTTACAAAATGGAACAAAAACTACTTTCTTTGATTCACAGGGAATTTAAGAGCAAAAACATTTCCTGTTCTCAAATAGATATTTTTCTTTCATATTTCTCTCAGGTTCTCTGAAGTGCCTGAACTAAAACTTGTATGGTGGTTTGAGATCAAAGGAAGGATTGAAACAAACATTTTGTCCCTGCAAGCAACTTATGCAGTTTACTTTGTGTACAAACTCAGTTGGCACCGATACCAGTTTCATGAAAAACCTGTTACGGTTCAAGTCAATTTTGAAGGAGATGATGAAATCCATGGCGAAGGATATGGGAGTAGAGAAGTGCTGTTAGGCCCTCCAGAGAATGGGAATATGCAGCTACCATGTGGAGTATATAGAGGAGATGGTTGGATGGAGGTTGAATTGGGGGAGTTCTTCAATGATGGTGGGGAAGGTCATGGGGTTGTGGCGTTCAGTCTAATGGAGACTGATAATTATACATGTAAGTTTGGCGTCATTGTTGAAGGAATTGAGCTTAGGCCTAAAGCTGGTTGATAGAAAATAAGTATGTTAGTAGCCTAGTCAATGCTCTCTTTTTCTTTTATTGGACTTGGATGCTGTTTTTGGAATTGAGCTTGGGCGTAAGCTGGTTGATTGAAAATAAATCAGTATGTTAGTAGCTTAGTCAATGCTCTCTTTTTCTTTTATTGGACTTGGATTCTCAGTTTGGAATTGAGCTTGGGCCTAAAGCTGGCTGATAGCAAATATGTATGTTAGTTGCTTAGTCAATGCTCTCTTTGTCTGTTATTGGACTTGGATGCTCTGTTTTTGGCACTGCTCTGGTTTTTTTAGTATTAGCCATCCATACATCATCTAAACAATGACATTAGTGATAAATATATTAACACTAACATGCTTTTTTTCTTATAGGACATAACTTTGATGTTTATAATCTTACGATTATTTATCACCACTAAAACCAAAAAAAAAGAAAAAGAAAGGTTTTATTTATTATTTATTAACTTTATTATAATAAACAGCACAACCATGTGATGTTTTATAATGGAATTTTTAAATATCTGTCATTAAAAAGACTAATAAACTACAAAGGTTACATAAGTGTTGTATCGTCATGTATTGTTGCTTGTCAATGATAAAATTGATGCTAATTAAATTGTCATATCAGCTAAATTTCGCATATGACAAATTAAAATTTTCTACAATGTTAATTTGTTTCCCAAAATTTCGTCGTCCATCTTTTTTCTCTCGTCTCCATTCATCAATTTCCATGCAAGTCGTTTAGAAAGTCAATGCCAAGTCATCGTATAATATTCCATAAAAATAGAGGATGGATTGACCAATCATCTCTAACCCGGTGCCTGTTTCTAGATAACAACGTGATCAATTTCTCATTTCCATTTTCACGGTTCAAATTATTCTTGAAAACTAAAAGCTTGAAAAGAGCTTACTTTGGTTTTCTCGTCAATTTTAGTTAAGCATAAAATGATAAAAAAATAAAAATAAATGGAGATTAGCATGTTTCTAGGAGATTGAATTGCCCCAAACGTTACTGACTTGCCCAAAAGGCATCATCATTTCACCATTTTACTCTTGAGCAATATGAAATTGTTCATTAATTTTTTTATTTTGTATCTTACATGTTTCAAAGTTCACATATTTTACAATTTAATCTAAAATAATTAAAGGATTAAAGTGTTAAAAAAATATTAAAATATAAGAATCAAAACGCCAAAAGAAAACAAATCAAAGATTGAAATATAAAAGCTTAATAATCAAGGAGCATAGTTGCTAAAACCCTAAAAATTTATCCTAATTAATTACTAAAGAAGCCCGTCATAAACAAATCAAAGATTGAAATATAAAAGCTTAATAATCAAGGAGCATAGTTGCTAAAACCCTAAAAATTTATCCTAATTAATTACTAAAGAAGCCCGTCATATACTTCTGCATTAAGTTTTATCAAAAAGAAAATAATTGGGCATTAAGTTTCCTGAATCACTTTTCCCGCTTTATGTCTATTATACATATACCTATTAAATTTTTTTTTTTCATTTTTTTATTTTTATTTTATTTAAAAAAGAAAAAGAAAATCAGGGAAAAAATTGAAATTACCAAGTTGCGGGAAGTGTGCATTTCTTGGAAAATAAGCAAGATAATATTGGAAAAATTCCCTACTAACTCTAAATCTTGATCAACAATATATTGCCCTCCATATCCAGACACTGATCCCTCGATTCACCATGTTAATGGCAATAAAGCAATCAGTTTTTCTCAATATATATATATATATATATATATATATATGTATGTACGTATATTTAAATATTAGCCATCCATTCATCATCTTAACAAATCGCAATAATGATACATATAAACATATACTAGCAGTAACATGGGTTTTTTCAATAAAGCATTATAGGACATAACATCACTAAAACCAAAAAAGAAAGTTTTATTCATTATTTATTAGCTTTATTTTAATAAACAGAGCAAATATTGGATGTTGTCCTATATTAAAATTTCTGAATATTTTATCATTAAAAAGACTAATATATCATGGTTACATAAATGTTATATCAGCGAGTATTATTGTTTATCACTGGCAAAACTGATGCTAATTAAATTGTCATATAAGCTGAATTGGCATATTAAATTTTTCTACAAGCTTATGTTTTCCGAAATGAAATATTGTGGTCCATCCTTTTTTCTTTTGTGTCCGTTTGTCATTTCCACGCGAGTTGTTTCCCACTTTAATTAGACAGCCTAGTCAGGATATGGATAACAACTTAAATGGTGTATTCAATTTAAAATTTAATGAATTTAAAATGAGTTATAAATTTTAAAAGATTTGATGGATTATTGTAAAATTTTATATATTTCATAAGAAATTTATAAGAATCCAACGAAATTTTTGATATTAATGCTGGATTTTATATTAACAAATTTTTTTACAATTTTACTATTAAAATCCTTTCAAATCCAATAAAATTTATCATTTTTTAAAATCTTTTAAAGTCAATTACTTTTTAAATACTACTAGATTTTAAAAGAATTTTATAAAATTCTAATTGAATATATCTAGATTTTAATAAACTTTTATAAAATCCATTAAAATTTGAATTGAATATCATTGGACTTGTATAAATTCTTTTAAAATCCAAATCAAATACCTTTAAACTTTTAAATATTTTTAAAATACTTCAAACTCTAAATTAAATATATCCTTCTTAATTCTTATGCTCATGTCCAAACTAAAGATAACCTACACTTTTCTTTTTCTTTTTTCATTTCTTTTGAAAAGAGGATAATCTTTACCTAGTATGCAAGGATTTGAGGCAAAAGCAGACCAAAGGTCAAAAAGAGGAAAAGGTTGACCACTGATGTAATGTTGCGTTTGAAATAAAGCTTTGTATGGTCTGCGTTTTCTCAAAAATAATTTTAATAGGATAGTAAGGATTTATTTGGTTATGTTTTTATTTTTGAAATATTATTTTCGAAATAGAAAATAAAAAATTATTTTTTACTGTTTAATGAGAATAAGAAGCTTTTGGCTATTAATACTTAAAAATAATTTTCAAAACTAAAAAAATAGAAAATATGTTTGGCTAAATAATTTTTAAATTTTTTTAAAAAAAAGTTTTTATTTTTTCTACTTTTTTATTTTTTTTTACATACAAAGAACCTAATATATAATATATATACATATATATAGCTATAAACATCCATAAAATCTCATATTAGTATAAGAATAAAACTATTAACTTTTATATGTTACCAACATAGTCAAGTCATATGTTTAGACCTTTTTGATACTATTACAGAAGAAATATAAAAATAAAAATAAAAATAAACAATAAAAAGGAAAAAAGTAAATACAATGGGAGATAAGGGGAAATAAAAAATCGAACTAAGGAAAAAAAAAAAAAAGAATAACTTAGAGAAAAACCAAAAAAAACAAATGAAAAAGAAAAAGTAAAAATTTAAAAATTTAAAAAAATATGATAGAAATGGAAAATAAGAAAAAAATAATGGAATAAAGGAAAAATGGAAAATCAGTAAAAAGAACAAAATAGAAGAGAGAGAGAGAGAGAATATTTGATAAGAAAAAATGGAAAATAAGGAAAAAGAAAAAAAAGAAAAATAAATAATTGATTTAAGTAATATTGGCCAAAAAAAAAAACTGATAAAAGAAGTAAAATAAAAAAACAAAAAAACTAGTAGGTATAAAACAAAGGAAAGGAAAATAAAAAATAACGATAAAAAATTAATTGATGTAACTTATAAAGGATTAAAAAAAAGAAGAAAATAAAATAAAATAATAAAAAAATTGAATTGGATATATTTGTCAAGGCATAATATTCTATCTTTCTCTCTTTAAGATATTCCAAAGAATTGAAGTAATGTTTTTTCTCTATAACTTTCTCTCTATAAGATAGAAAAATGCAGACTAAAAAAAAAAAACGATGAAGAAAACAAATTAAAATAATATATATTTTATTATTTTCAAAACAGGTGAAAACATCATTTTATTGTTTTCTAAATTTTTTTCATTTATTTTTTAAAACGGATAGTCAAACAAGTAATTTTTTATTTTGAAAACAGTTTTCTTTTTAAAGAATAAAACAGAGAACTGTTTTAAAAACAGACCCTAAAATTTCAAAATCACTTTGCCTTCTTTATCTCTTTTATATATATATATACATATAGAATTTTTTTTTTTTTTTTTTTTGGTTCTTTGTTTTTCCTTTTCTGAAAAAGGAAGTGGGAGAAAAATGAAGATTACAAAGCTGCCGGAAGAGTGCATTTCACAAATAATTTCCATGACTTATTGTCAACCAATATATTTATTATTCTCATACAACATTTGACAATCCTATCTTTTACATTTTTCACATAAATGGGCCCCTAATTTTGGGCCGTGCCAAATTTTGACCCTTCCTATTATAAAAGTCCAAATCATAAACTTGGAGATGCTTATACACTTTTCTCGTAGCAAATAGGCCACAAGATTAAAATTCGGGTTTTTATCATTTATAACCCTTTAATCACTAAGCCTTTACTCTTTAATTTCTGATTTTTTTTTTTGACACTTTGATTTTTAAAATTCAGTTTTTTTTTTTTTGTCTGCTTTTTTGTAGTGCTAATGTAATGGATTTTCCAAAACAATCAAATAACAAAATAAGATTTTTTTTATTTTTATTTATTTATTTATTTTTTTTGTGAACAACGAAATAAAAAATTTTGACAAGTTAAAATGACCAAAAAAAAAAAAAATTTAATAATAATTTCAGGGGACAATATGATATACTTTCGATTGAGTTTAGATTTTGAAACCATTATGCGTTTTACTAATATAATATTGTTTATTTTGGATATAGTCTATACAGTTTTATATTGGCAAAAACCAAATTGGTTTGCCCAAAAAATCTCATATTAGTGGAAAAAGTGTCTATACTTATATCTCACTTGACCATTTTCTTCCCAAACAATGTAAAATTATTCATTGATATTGCTTCATATCCTTCAAAATTTATAGGTTTTACAATTTAATAAAAAATAATCCAAGAACTAAAGTGCAAACAAATAAAAAAAAAGTAATAAAGTTTAAGAATCAAAATGTCAAAAAAGAAAAGAAAAAAGAAATCAGGGATCAAAATGTAAAAGCTTAATAAGGAAGGAGCATATGTGCTAAATACTAGCGGTGTTCATTGATTAAAACTGATCTTTTTGTACAAATATCAATCTAATTCAATTATTAATTGATTTTATAGTTTTCAATCAAATCCAATCTAATTTAATTTGATACTAATTTGATTTTGGATTGGATTAGATGGTCAATTTTGGATGGATTTATAAATTTGGATTTTAGAATTATAAATACAAAGTAGTCGAAACTTTGGATTTTTGCCTTTTTTTTACTCTTATGAAAATAGTCAAATTTCTTTAATGTTTTCAGAAAAAAAAAGAAAATATTTTTTTAAAATAAGATAAATATGACAAACTCCATTAAAATAATATATCAATTAGAATTAATTTTTATATCAAATAATGCAAATCAATATAAACCTTAAATAAAACAAAAAAATAATAATTTGGTAATTATTTTTAATATATATTTTTTAGTTATTTATATTTTAATTGGTTGAATTTTTTTAAACAAATTACTGGAACTAATCTTTTTTGTTATTAATTTGTTTAATTTAGATTTTTTTTTAAAATCAATTCAAACCGATCAAATTATTGATTTTAAATTTTTAAAATCCATTTAAATTGATACAAACAAATTGAATTAGATTTAATTGAACGGTTTAATCTGGCAGCCGATGTTTTTTCACACACCTATTAAATACCCTAAATATCTATCCCAATTTAATTACTAAAGAACCCCTCGTATACTTCGGCATTAAGTTTTCTCATAAAGAAAATAATCAGGCTTAAAGAGTTGGGAATCACTTTGCCATCTTTATCTCTCTCCCTCTCTCTCTCTCTCTCTCTCTCTCTCTAATATATATATATATATATATTCATATAAAAAATATCATGCTTTGTTTCTTTGGTTTTTGTTTCCTGAGAAAGAAAATCAGAGGAAAATGGAGATTACAAAGTTGCCGGAAGAGTGCATTTCACAAATAATTTCGTTGACATCACCAAGGGATGCTAGCAGGTCGGCTCTGGTTTGTGCTCTGTTTAGATCAGCCATGGACTCAGATTTGGTTTGGAGAAAGTTTCTACCCCATGACTATCACCAAATCCTTTCAAACTCATCTTTACAACCATCATTAATGGATTCCCTTTCCATGAAGCAACTCTTTTTCCATCTTTCTCATCATCCAGTCCTTGTAGACGATGGTAATATGGTAAGCAACAAACCAGTCCTTTATTACTTCGTCTAATTATTTGTTTTTTTCAATTTAAATTCATTATCATTGGGTTCTGTTAGTACTCACAGTCAAAGTTCATCAACCGGAATTTGGAATTTTTTTAAAAAGAAATTGTTATTTTATTATTATTACTATATATATATATATATATATTTTATGCTTAGTAAGGTTGAGGAAGAAAAACTCATTATTAGTATGTCACTGTAATTAGGCAAGCTTGTATTTATATGTTGATAGATGGTGCCTGTAATATTATTCTATTATTTATGCTTGGGTGGAGAGATTCAGGATCATTATCCAAGAAAACAATGATTTTTTTTCAAACCAGGCTGTACTTCCCCAATTTAGAAGATAAATTTCAAACCTTTCAATAATAGTTTTATATAATTATGTTAAAAGAAGAGAAGATCCATATAATTGTCATCGCACCTTTAAAAAAACAAGACTGAAGTGAAGTCTTAAGAAATCAGCCTTAAGAAAACATAACTTTAGTACTAACAGGGATAGTCCACTGGTAAATCCACTGCTTCCTCTAGCAAATCTCTAGAATGCGAATGGCCCAAAAACCCAATATAAAAAATGGAGAATATTCATGAATATATATATATATATATATATATATCACATAGATGATAGATATATGATGATTTTACCATCAAAACTTCCTATGTATATATGTGGTCAGACATGGCTTTTTATATCCGCATGTTTTTGACATACTTGCAGAGCTTTGCAATAGAGAAGAATAGTGGAAAGAAATGTTATATGATGGGCGCAAGAAGGCTCACAATTATATGGGGAAGTTCACCTCAATATTGGCATTGGATATCTCTACCTGCATCGTCTAGGTGATTTCCCTACTCTTTTACTCACTCATTATTATTATTTTTATGTCTTTTTTCGCTCAAACAATGTTATTTTTTGATGGATTTGAGAATTTTTATTTTACAAAATGGAACAAAAACTACTTTCTTTGATTCAGATGGAATTTAATAGCAAAAATATTTCCCGTTCTCAAATAGAGATTTTTCTTTCCAATTTCTCCCAGGTTCTCTGAAGTGGCTGAACTAAGACATGTATGGTGGTTTGAGATGAAAGGAAGGATTGAAACAAACATTTTGTCCCCACAAACAACTTATGCAGTTTACTTTGTGTACAAACTCAGGCGGCACCGATACCGGTTTCATGAAAAACCTGTTACGGTTCAAGTCAATTTTGAAGGAGATGAGGAAATCCATGGCGAAGGATATGGGAGAAGAGAAGTGCTGTTAGGCCCTCCAAAGAATAAGATTAAGAATATGCAGCAACTATGTGGAGCATATAGAGGAGATGGTTGGATGGAGGTTGAATTGGGGGAGTTCTTCAATGATGGTGGAGAAAATCATGGGGTTCTGATACTCAATCTAATGGAAATTAATGCTGCTGTGAAGTATGGAATCATTGTAGAAGGAATTGAACTTAGGCCTAAAGCTGGTGGATAGAAAAGTATGTATGGTAGTGGCTTCGTTAATTCTCTCTTTTTCTTTTGTTGGACTTGGATGCTCTGTTTTTAAGCTTAGGCCTATAAGCTCTTTTTACACCATCAGTTTTCAAATCGTGAGTATAAAACTAGTCCGGTATCAATGCAAAAATGAAAAGGCATATCTTAATTTATGGACGGGTTCTTCGAAGTGGCTGAACTCAAGGAGGTATGGTGGCTTCAAATCGTTGGATGGTTGGAAACAAAAATTTTGTCTTTTGACACAACTTATATAGCATATTTTGTCTTCAAGTTTGCGGATACGGGTTCCAAAAACCCGTAGAATATGTAGTCCATTTTGAAGGACAAGAGGTCCATGGAGGTACGTAGTGCTTGTTCCTAGACACTCCACTAGATATGCCTCGAATGTCTCAAGAAAGAAGAGATGGATGGATGGAGATTGAGATGTGTGTTTTTCAATGATTATGGATAAGATTTCAAAGTAATTTGCAGCTTAAAGGAGATTGATGACTACAACAGAAAATTTGGCCTAATTGTGGAAGGAATTTAGGCCTATAGATTGGTGTATTCAGAAATTGATAATTATCATCTAAAGACAATGCAGTATTTGGTTGTATTTTCTTTGCTTCTTGTTATTTCCTATGTCAATCCTTCTATAGTAATAGTCAATGGGTCAATGGGGTTCACATTGACTCAATTCATAGAAGATTAAATTGTTTGAAATTTCCGTTTCAAAGGTTTTTATGGAATTTTTGTGGCCTTAAGCAAACCAAATATTGGAATTGGAAATGGTCGTTTTATTTTTCAACCAAATGTGGAATAAATATCAAGACTTTGGTCTTCTAATGACACAATCATTTTTAATAATTTGGTCTTTAAATGCAGAATAAAGAAAAAAGAATAACACATATATATGTTTATATTTTGATCATTTGATGGTGATAGTTCGCTAGTAAGAATCACAATTAGTGGTTGAAGGTTTAATAGCAAAAAAATTTCTATGGCTAAAGCCAACCTTTAGTGACTAAATTGATTATTAGTATTAATTATATATTTTAAAATGCTAGTTGAGAAATTAATTACTTTGGGAATAATAATTCATTTATTATTTTTGAGAAAATTTTCGAAACACTTATGGAATGTTTCCAAAAAGGATGGTACCCAACATCATATGTGAAATTGCCTTCGCCGTCATGGAAAATTAATGGACCTGGTCACATTGTTTTGAACTCAAAAAATCAATTCTCACATCAGGCCCATATTATTTAACCCAAAAAACACCAGGCTTATAATTTTATGGTGTTCTTTCTGGACCGTTTTTCTTGTTTTTTATTATTTCCTGGTTAAGATTTAAAAATAGGTTATAACGAGATTTCCAAATACATTTTAAAAAGTCCGAAACAGTCAAGATTTGCTTTTTAATTTTGAAGTGCTTAAGGAGATTTAAAGGCAGATTTATGATTCACTCGGTCTTGACAAGATGTGCTATTTTATAATATCGATTTTAATATATTAATAAATTCATTTTTCATCAGTATATAAATTTTTAATTTTTTTTGATATAATTCAAAGTTTAGATGGACCTAATATGAGCCTGATTTACTTCTACGTACAAGGGTTTTTCACTAATTCACACACGCATAAAACTCTACACTTATTTTGATATTTTTACCTCACGATAAACCCAGTATCCAATCTTGCCCTTGCTCCACCCGCGGCGGTGGTTCTTCTAGGCTCTGCCAAAAATGAGAGAGTACTTAATTTCAAATGCAAATGCTTGTATATGCTTTTTGGATTATAGGGGTATTTCAAATGCAAATGCTTGTATATGCTTTTTGGATTATAGGGGTATATCTCTATATATACTATATCAACACTGTATGTATATGCTTGTATATGCTTTTTGGATTATAGGGGTATATCTCTATATATACTATGTCAACACTGTATGTATTACCTTTTATTGATGTCACTCATGATCCATGCATTTTTTTGGTAAATTCTGTTCTACACATTTTTGTTTTATGCATTTATATGTAAATATATATCCACTTTTGCTATGAGAGGATCATATTCATTTTATAAAATGAGAATCTAATATTGAATATAGTTTTGGCAGGGTTAGTTTTGCCACGAAATGTAGGCATGTTAGGTGATGAAGTATCCCTCTGCACCAAAATTGGCCCTCCCAAAATAATATTGTACATTAGATTCTCATCAATTTATGGAAAGCAAAATCATATACATATATATATATATATATACATACATACATATTATATATATATATATATGTTTGATATGGAATTCTAATAAGAAGTAGATTTTTCTGCAGCATAGGGCATAATGGCTAGGGTTGTGGTTCGATCAACTAATACTCCTGCTTGGTATCTGGTTTAAGGCATGGCCAACCTAAGCCTAAAGCAAGAAGCTGCAGAGTCATAATGATGTGCAGCAGCAGCAGCTTACAAGTACCCGGATTGAGAATGAGAGGCGTATCAGGATTACGAGGTTTGAATGCTTTGGATTATAATTTGGTGAGGAGTCCTGGCCATGAGGAAGATGATTTCCATCCTAAGTTGCTGCAATTGCAATCTCTCCTTCACGGTGGCTCCAAACTCAAAACTATACTCAAAGGGCTACTACAACCAGAGGTGGTGGTGGTAGTGGTGTACCTGAAGCACCCGTGTTTCAGCGCTTTACAGGGACAGAAATCAACGCAATTCTGCTTGCACAGGTTGAAGCAAGCAGAGTTGGTCGCAATCATATTGACACGGAGCAGATGCTGTTGGACCTTATTGGTGAGGGAAATGGAATTGCTGCCAAGATCCTTAAATCCAAGGGAATAAGTCATAAACAAGCGCGTGTCGAAGTGGAGAAGATAATTGGAAACGGTTGTGCATTTGATTATCATGTTGTAGTACATATTCCATTTGCTGTCCGTGCAAAGCGTGTTCTTGAGTCCTCTAGAGGAAGCTTGCCAACTGGTATCTATTTATTTATTTTTTTCCTTTGATTAAATAATTTTGGCTTCCTTTTAATTTAGAATATCACATTATGCTTTAGTTATATACTGAAAGGGTCGGTCCATATATATATATTTCATGAGAATCTTGCAAGGGCATGATGATTACATTGGTTCTGAGCACTTGCTTTTAGCCCCGCTTCGTGAGGGTGGAGGTGCAGCAATTTGTGTTCTTGAAAACTTAGGTGCTGAACCAAGTAGTATTCGCGCACAGGTACTTAAAAAAATATAATAATAATAATAAAAAATAAAAAAATGCTCCAACCGTATTACATTTTGGTGTCAAAATAGTCTTTGTTATTGTGGATAAAAAACCAATCACCTTTCATTGGGTGTTGGGCAGGTAATTCGTATGGTGGATGAAGGTGTTGGAGGAGGAAGCAGTGGAAATAAGATGCCAACTCCAGAGGAGAAAGGAACTAATTCGACTGACTAAGCTAGCAGAAGAGGTAATGTGCAATAAGTCTTTCTAATTCTTATGGTGCATAGTGAGATGGTGTTTCTTTGTTGTGAACTGTTTTTAGAACAAATTTTTTTTTTGGGGGTCTTTTTGGGGGGTAAGTTGGATCCTGTTGTTGGAAGGCAGCAGCAAATAGAACGTGTTTCTCAAATCTTGGGCCGACAAACTGAAAACAATCTGATAGAGAATACAAGTATTGTATTAGAATTTATAATTTTTAGGTTCTTAAACATTTTTTTATGTTTCATTAGGATTTTGATTTAGTTTCCTTATGTTCATTAGATTTTTTTTTTTTATTATAAATGGGGATTATTGTAATCCTATTAAACAAGACTACTATTATGATTACGAATTGTTGAATAAAGTTGTTCTATCATTTAGGGACATGTTTCTGTTGGATTTTTGGACAAAAAACACAGCAAAACGAATGGAAAGAAAAGAAGCTTTTTTGGTGTGAAAAACTGACTTCATTCATTTTTGGACAAAAATATATAAACATAAGCCTACAACAGTAAATCACCTACTTTTCACCTACTATTGCAGTAATCATACCACCAAAAGACAAGTCATACTTTAGTTACCTAATATAACAATGTTTTACCAAAAAGCTGAATATAAAGTAACTAAATATAAAAAAGAAACTAAGACACCAACAAAAGTGTCATTACACTAACATTCCTCCTTGACACTTTTGCTGAAACACTAAGATCATTTCTTAATGTTTCAAACCTTTTTCTTGGCAAGACTTTTGTAAAAATATCAGCAAGCTGGACCTCAGACTTGTAATGAACCAGCTTCACTTTACCATTTCTTTTAGCTTATAAACTTTGTCTTCCTTTCCTTGAACAACAAAGCTTTCAGGTTGTTCAATATACACTTCTTCTTGCAAGTAACCATTTAGAAATGCGGATTTCACATCTAACTGGTAAACTTTCTAACCTTCTTTAGCAGCAAGAGCTAGTAGAAATTTAATTGTCTCATGCCTTGCAATTGGTGCAAACGTATCTCCACAATCAATACCTGATTGCTGCATATAATTCTTTTCTACCAATCTTGCTTTATGCTTATTTATAGTACCATCTGCATTGAGCTTGGTCCTAAAGACCCATTTCACTTCAATTTCCTTTTTGCCTTGAGGATTTTTCACCAACTCCCAAGTCGTGTTTTTGTTTATTGTGCTGATTTTAGTTTCCATGGCTTCTCTTCGTGTCTCAAACTGATTTGCATCATAGAAAGTAATCGGATCACACAATGCTAGGTGGCATCTCTTATATACATCTGTCAAAGGTCTTATACCTCGGACATCGGCCAGGGGTCTTGTATCTCGGATATCGGTCAGGGATCTTTTACCTTGGACATCAGACAAAGGTCTTATACCTCGGACACCGGTCAGGGGTCTTTTACCTCAGACATCGGGCAAAGTTCTTATGCCTCAAATGTAACACCTCATACAAAAAAAAAAGCACATAATTAAATAAGTTTGACTAAGTTTGACAAAGTTTGACCAAGTGAACAATATGTGGGTTCGAGTTGACTTTTTCAACAGTTAATATTTTTGGTCTGACTGAGGTACCATTGTATAGATCTCGTCGTTACGAGTTCATAGACTGGCGGCATGCCAAATTCCGAGTTACGCATAAAAGTTATGGTTTTGAGAAGTTTTAAACATAAGTTTTATATCAGTGTCCAAACCAGTCTCCAATTTTTATTTGTTAGTGATTTAGGCTCTATATACGCCTCGGTAATTGTGCCAAACAGGAAGAAAAAGCCCAAAAATACTCATTTTCTCTCCAAAAAAACTCGAGGAAAAAAAAAAAAAAAACACCCCATACCCACGGGCTCCAACCGATCCTTTTTACCTTCAACCGGGTTTACGCCGTTTGACCCATCGGTGGCCACCACCTTGCTACACGCGCTGGCTAGAGAGGATCGGGGGACGGAGGCGAGCTCGGCCGCAAAATTTCAAGGCCACTAGTCACCGGACGCGCCCAGATCAGGCCGGAGAAGCCCGACGGCTGAAAAGTTTCTCCCTCCTTTTTTCTTGTTTTTTTTCGGCCAACCCAGCTCAACCCATACCTCTATCCCACCATTTTCGACCCCTCTGAGTCCATTTCCGTGGTTAGATTGCCCAAAATCCCCACTATTTGAGAGATCTCTCAAGTTCAAGTTCGGCCGAACCTTTACGTCAATTTTTCGGTCACCGGAGGAGTCACGGGACCAAGGTAAGACCACTGGTGAACTTCTTATCTCTTGGGCTTTCCGTTGACATATAATTTGTGAATTTTGGAGGTCGTTTGATAATTGTTCTATTTTTGGGGTTATTTGGTTAATTTTCAGAGAAATTGGGACTGTGTTTGGACGATTTTGGATAAATTGGTTAGAATTGAAGTTAGATTACTGAAATTGTATAATATTAGGACCTAATTGGGGGTTCAATTTCGAAAGATTAGGCTCCGGGTGAAAATCCCCAATTTTGGGTACCGGGTCCTAAGGCACGCGGTATAATTGGACTGCCCGGTATCCAATTTATGTAATTTTATAGTACTATAAATTATTTGGAGACATTTAGGTCACACAAGTGTCTCTGGTTTAGTTGTTTGGAGCCTGAGGAATATTTTGTTATATTACAGGAACTCGAGTTGAGCCTGGAGGTGATCCTGTAGAGGAGCAGGCGCGAGCATCTACAGTACTGTGAGTGGTTATATTATTTTTAAATGATTTGGGTATATAGTATAGTATATATGTGGTTTAAATATTTTACGTATATATATCATTTGATTAGAATGTTGTTTTATGCGTATATAAATATTTGCTTCACATATATGCGTTATCATTTTATATGATTTTTGAGAATATTTTAAGTGATTTTTAATTTTAATGGGTCCATAAATGGACTTGTGGAATTTAAATATCTTGGTAATTAAATTGAGATTTTAAATCATTTTGGAAACTATTTGGTTTGAGAAACCAGATTGAAAATCATATAATTTTAAGCACGATCAAATATTTTATAATTTTATGTGCTTAAAATTGGTTTATGGTGAATATATTTCACTGTGGTATTTCTGGTTTTCGTATGAAATGATGATTTGAAAATTTTGAAATATTTAAACAAGCGGTTGAGCTTGACAGTTAAATTGTGATTTATGATATAGTATTGTTTGGAAAAGTATATATACAATCTTACAAGATTGTTTCATGTATACTGTATTGGTTATTTTAAATTGATGTACCATGTAATGCCAATACCTTGGATCAGTATTATATTATATTATATTACCGCGCGCTGGGTTTACCACGGTACCATGAGGTTGGTTTCATCCAACGGTTATCTATTATTACCACGGACTGTGAGGTCCGGTTTATTCGACGGTTTGTTATTATTACCACGGTGCCGTGAGGTTGGTATCATCCAACGGTTTATTATTGCCACGGACCGTGAGGTTGGATACGTCCCGACAGTTATTTATTATTTCCACGACACCGTTCATATATTGAGGGCCGTGAGGTGGGTGTATCCCACGGTTTGTATATTGGTATATCGTATGGTACATTGTATATGTTTATATATATTGTTGATTTACAAATATTGTGGTGATTTCTACTTTTTCATATTTATTTGGTGGAACTGTATTCATTATATTTTATGCCTAAATGTTTATATCATGATTTGAGACATTTCATAATATTACAATGATCGTTCCTTCATACTTTCGAGCATCGGTTTTCATGATATTAATTGGGGTATAAGTTTGGGTTTTTGTGAAATGATTTTTAAACGGAGAACCTTTCAATGAGTGGAATGAGAGGTCTTGAGAGAAAGATTTTTTGGAAATAAATCATTATTTTTCTATTATACTATGCCACTCACTGAGATTCTTTATCTCACGTTTTATTGTTTTAAATTCGTTCCCCTAGGCCCAGGCGGCTAGTAGTAGTCTACCTCGCGCACAGCGTACCGCTTGTTTCCTTCCACTACAGCAGCCGTATTTATCCTTTCTGTACCTATTGTTATCTTCTGGACTTATTTATTTCTTATTTGTACTCATAGACCTTGTTGACACTTTTAGAATGCTCTGATTTTAAATATGGAACTCAGTAGAAACCATAGTACTCATGTGTGTTGTTATGGCCTGAAGTACAGTAGGCCGGTTGTGGACTTATTTATATATATATATATATATATATATTTATATTTGAGGTATTAATGTTAATGCTGGTGTTGATTATCTACGTTGTAAGGTGAGGTTCCATTGGGTATTTTTTAGAGATTGTCCAGTGGGACTTCACTAGGCGGGATCACCCGGGAGGTTCAGAGAGGGTTCCCGGGGCGGGTCCTGTCATCGAACATTGGTTAGGGGTCTTTACCTCGGACATCGGTCAATGATCTTCTACCTCGAACATCGGTCAGGGGTTTTTTACCTCGAATATCGGTCAACGATCTTTTATCTTGGACATCGGTCAGGGATCTTTTACCTCAGACATCGGACAAAGGTCTTATACCTCGGATTCTAATGACATTTTCATCATCTAAATCAGCCTCCTCCTTAATTTCATCATGTTCTTGGATAAAATTCTCTTCTGAGGCTTGAACTTCACTCTTTTTCCTCTTCCATTCTACTTCAAAGCTTTTATTTTTCATTCTAACATTTAGAATTTCACTTCCATGTTAATCATATATTGTGTAAGACTTATCTCGAAAATTCAGAGAATATCCATTTTCAAGCATTTGTCCCATACTCAACAATCTTTGATTAATTTCAGGTACATATAACACATTTGAAATGAGTTTAGTACCTGTTGAAGTTTTCACAGCCACATCTCCTTTGCCTTGAATTTGAATAAAGTCTCCATTTCCAATTTGGACTTGGGAAACAAAGCTTCTGTCTAAGCATTTGAAGAGATCAGCATCATGTGTCATGTGTTGAGTACAACCACTATCCACCAACCAAGCTTCTTTGCTACCATTTTCTGCATAACATGTAGCAACAAACAACCTTTCCTCACTTTGCCATGCTTCATCAGCAAATTGTACTTAGTGTGCTTGTTGTATTGGCTCTCCTTTGTTTTTGCATACTTTTTCAACATGTCTAAGTTGTTTGCACGCTCTATACTGAACATTAGGCCTAAACCAACAATATTTTTCAGAATGGTTGTCCTTTTTGCAATGAGAGCACATCACAAACTTCTTTCTTTCACTCTCTCTGTTTGTACCAACACCATCTCGTCCTTTGTCATTACTTCCTCTACCTTGCTGCTTCCTTTGGTTATTGTTTGCTGGAGACTTGCCTTTTTGTAGTGCTAGAAAAGCACTTTCTGAAGCCTTTTCTTATCTTATAGATCTTCTTTGTTCAGTTGCTTATAAGGCATTAACAAGCTCTGACAAAGAAATCTGATTCAAGTCTCTTGACTCCTTCAAGGATGAAATCTTTGATTCAAACTTCTCTGGTAAGCTGACCAGCACTTTCTCCACAACTCTTCTGTCACTCAGCTCCTCTCCAAGAATTCTGATTTGGTTTACTACCTTCATTAGTCTGTCAATGAAGTCTTTTACCAACTGAGAATCCTTCATTCTTAAAGTTTCAAACTCCCTTCTTAAATTCAATACCTGCATCTGTCTTGTTCTTGCACTTTCCTGGAACTCTTCTTTCAGCTTGTCCCAGACCTGTTTGGCTGTAGTGTAAGCCATAATTCTAGTAAACATCACATCTGAAACACCAGCATGTAAAGCAGATAAAGCCTTAAATGTTTTTGCAATCTCCTCACTATGTTGCTTTATTTGTGCAATAGTGGGATTTGTCATCAAAGGGGGAGGATTTCTATTGGTCTCTACAACTTCCCACAAGTCAAAAGCTTGAACGTAAGCTTTCATTTTTATAGACCACATGGCATAATTTTCTCCAGAAAATATAGGAGGTGATGGAGAAGAAAAATGAGTTGAAGCCATTTAAAAAGGAAGGAAAGGTAGAAGGAATGTTTCTAGAATTTTTTGCTATTTCACTCACAGCCCTACTAAGATCATTAGAGCTCTGATACCATTTGTTGGATTTTTGGACAAAAAACATAGCAAAACGAAAGGAAAGAAAAGAAGCTTTTTTGGTGTGAAAAACTTACTTCATTCATTTCTAGACAAAAATATATAAACATAAGCCTACACCAGTAAATCACCTACTTTTCACCTACTATTGCAGTAATCATACCACCAAAAGACAAGTCATACTTTGGTTATCTAATATAATAGTGTTTTACCAAAAAGCTGAATATAAAGTAACTAAACATAAAAAAAGAAACTAAGACACCAACAAACGTGTCATTACACTAATAGTTTCCCCTGTCTTTATCTCTCTCTAACGTTCTCTCTTTCTCTCTTTTTATTTGTCTAAGTCTATTTTGTTTGTTAGTTGTCTCTCCCCTTTTGTTTAATTATTTCTCCACTTTCATCAAATTCTATCTCTTTTTGTATTTTTGGTTACTGTTCTACATCAACCTTATTCGAGAACTTGGTTCTGTTGGGAAAACAATAATTGTTGATGTCACTTATAATGTATTTTTAAAGGAGATTGACTGGATACGATGATCCACCCGATGCAAACCTGACTATGTGTACATATGTGTTGATTCGACCTTATGGCCTGGTAGGTTCTTTGAAGGAGTTGAACTAGGGCATGTATGGTGGCTTGACAAGTTAACATCAAGGGAAGGATTGAAACAAACATTTTGTCCCCAAAAAGAAACTTTAATTTTGAAGTTACTTTGTGTAAAAGCTAAAGATTTCAGGGATAGATTTGACGAAAACCACTCAAATTTCAAGTATATTTAGAAGGAGAAGAGGACGTCTGCAAGGCTGGCCAGTATCGTTTGTTTTTAGATTCTCCATGGAATAGGATCTGACCATGTCGAGATAGAGGAGATGTAGAGGATCATAGGGGTTGTGGTATTTAGTCTAATGGAGATTGATGTTAGAGACAAGTCAGGCCTCATTGTTGAAGTAATTGGGCTTAGGCCTAAAGCTGGTAGATGGAAATAAGTACTATGCCTCTTATTAATTTTATACTTGTTTGGTTCTCTTCCTTTTGTACAGGAAATGGTCATTTCATTTTCCAACCAAACATGGCATGAATATGAAAGACTTTTGCCACCTAATGTCACCATCATTTTTAATAATTTGGTCATTAAAAAAAAAAAAAACTAAATAAATCTTTTGTGGCCAAACTTTTACGGTCTAAAATAATAATAGATGGTTTGCTAAAAATAAAAATCACCAGCCAAAAACTAGTGGTTGGAAGTTTAGTAGCCAAGAGTTTTTATAGCTAAAACCCACAATACTTTATGTGAAAGAACCTTTGCATTGCCATCATAGAAAATTAATGGACCTAGACACATTGTTTTGAATTCAAAAAATCATTATTTTGCTCTGTTCTTTTGGCAGGAAGAGAGAGATTTACATACCTAGTTTGGTGCATCTAATAAAAATTGGATTGTTATTTATATTGGAGTTAATTATGAGTTCATTACGGCATGCTTGAATTTGCTAGATCTATACATGTTCCCTCATTAAAGACAATAATTGGGGCTAGAAATATTAAAAATTGAGGGAAGCTGGTAACTTTACTGTTTTGTAGTACATATAAGGTTTTAAATACTAAACAGAACTATGTTTTTAGGACCATATCATGGATTGACCAATAATTAATCAAAAATCATATATTTGGTTTCGTGATTTAAACAATAACATCTTCTTATGCCCTTTCTCTTGCTGCTTCGTGCTATACAGTATGTGTGTGTTTGTGTGACATGCATAAAATGATGTTAATAACTGCTTTGTTTGGCACAGAGTCTGGGAATAGATAGAGAATGTGGAAAGAAACGTTACATGTTAGGAGCAAGAAGGCTACACATTATATGGGGAGATACACAAACTTATTGGCAATGGATATCTCTACCAGATTCTAGGTAATATAAGCTTTCACATATTTCCATTCAATAAGTCCATAGCTATAGCCTGTAAACTCTTTTTACACCATTAGTTTTCAGATCGTGATTATAAAACTAGACCGCTATCAATGCAAAAAATGAAAAAAGCATATCTTAATTAATGGACAGGTTCTCTGAAGTAGCTGAACTCAGGGAGGTGTGGTGGCTTCATATCTTCGGACACTTGGAAACAAAAGTTTTGTCTTTGAATACAACTTACGTAGCATATTTGTCTACAAGTGTGCAGAGAGCAGATATGGGTTCCAAGAAAAACCAGTAGAATTGGAAGTCTATTTTGAAGGACAAGAGGTCCATGGAGGTACACAGTGCTTGTTCCTAGACACTCCAATAGATATGCCTTAAATGTCTCACTTAAGAAGAGATGGGTGAGTTTTTCAATGATCATGGACAAGATTTCAAAGTGATTTGCAGCTTAAAGGAGATTGATAACTTCAACAGAAAGTTTGGCCTAATTGTGGAAGGAATTGAGTTTAGGCCTAAAGATTGGCGTATATAGAAATTAATAACTACATCTAAAGACAATGCAGTGTTTGGTTGTGAATAGGATAATGTTTTTGTGCCAATTCTATTATGTTTTTTTTAGCAAAACGAAACCAAGCATTGTCCTAGTGAAATATATGGTATTTAAATGTCATGTTCGTTATATTGATAAATGAGGCTCTCAAAGCGCGAAAAAAAAAAAATATATATATATATATATATTAATTTAATTGGAGTAGTAACAATAAAAGTTGACATTGATATTTATTAATTGGAAAGTTCATGCTAATGTAATGACAATATTAAAATTGAATTTTATCATTAGTGATGTTTTAAATGCCAAAAAATAACAAAACCAAATTGTAAATTTTATTTAATCAAATTTTAACATTATCATTTCAATAAAAAAAAACCTAATTTGTTAAAAAAAAATTCTTAAAAATAGCAGTGCTAAATTATATAATTTATTTTTAACCAATATATTTATTATTCTCATACTACATTTGACAAAGCTATCTTTTATATTTTGCAAGGAAATGAGTGCCAAATTTTGGGCCGCGCCAAATTTTGATACTTCCTATTATAAAAGTCCAAAGCTTAAACTTGGAGACGCTTTAATATTTCTCTCGTAGCAAATTGGCCACATAATAAAAATTTGGGTCTTTATCACCTATGTCTTTTTAATTATCAAGCGTTCGCACTTTAGTTTTTAATTTTTTTGACACTTGACTTCTTGTGCTTGTTTTTTATTTTTTTTGCACTTAGATCTTTTTATCATTTTTTATCTACTTTTAGCAATTCTAATGTAATAGATTTACTAAAACAATAATATAACGAAATTACAAAAATCTTTTATTGGTGAATAATAAAATTACAAAATTAGACAAATTAAAAGTGATAAAAAAAATAATAATTCAAGTGATAATATGACATACTTCTTATTGGATTTAGATTTTTAATACTATTCTATGCTTTCGGACACTAATATGATCTTGTCCATTTTGAACCTAATCCACACAATATTGTTTTAGCCCAAACTAAATTATTTGCCTAAAAGGCCTCATATGAATAGCAGAAATGTTTATGCTTATATATCATTCACTATTTTCTTCTCGAGTAATATATGAAATTGTTCACTAATCTTGTTTTGCATAAATTGTTCACGTGATCTTGCCACGTAAATTCAATCAGAAAAAATACACAACACTGTAAAATTTATATGAAATATTTGAGCATTGAAGACGAACAAATTTGGGGATATATATATATATATATGTTATACATATATGTGTGTGTGTGTGTGTGTGTGTGTGTGTGTGTGTGTGTGTGTGTGTGTGTGTGTGTGTACACATTAGAGAAAGGATATATATATATATATATATATATATATATATATGTATATCAGAGAAAGGAAAGTCAGTTAAGAAGAGTTGGTATAAACATCTTTTATTATTACTATTATTATTTATTTTATTTTATTTTTTTGAAAGAGAGTAACCTTTACTTATTCCCCGAGGATTTCAGACAATAAATTGTAGACAAAAGGTGAAAGAGGAAAAGGTTAAGAAGCACACTAGTGTACCTGAAACTCCAGAAAGTTGCCGTGACTTTTTTTTTTTTTTTTTTTTTTTGAGGGGAATGAATTCACCAAAAAAGAAAAAAGTTAAGAGGGAGTGATGAGGGAGTTTCTCTGTTTCATTTTTATTCAAATATTTCTATAATAATATGTGTGTACTTATGTATACATTTGTCCCCTTTTTTTTTTTTCTTTAATTGTATATATTTCAAATTTTCTCTTCAAACAGACTTTAACTTTTGTCCTATTATTTATGCTCATGTCCAGACAAAAGTACAAGATTAATTAAAAAAAGTAATGATAAAGTAAGAGATTCTTATGCTATTGATTCTAATGTTTGTAGTGGCTCCAAACTTTGCTATTATTTAGTACGCAAGAATTTGAGACAATAGCAGACCAAAGGTTAAAAGTGGAAAAGGTTAAGCACTGATGTATTGTCTGCGTTTTATGTAAAGCTTTGTATGGTCTGCATTTTCTCACAGAAAATAATCGGGCATTAAGAGTCTGGAATCACTTTGCTCTCTTTATCTATCTTTTATATATATTCATAACAAAAATTTCATTTTTGTTCTTGTTTTTGTTTTTTTCATTTTTCATTTTTCATTTTTTGTTTTTTCTTTTCTGAGAAAGAAATTCAGAGAAAAATGGAGATTAAAAAGTTGCCAGAAGAGTACATTTAACAAATAATTTCCAGGACTCATTTTCAACCAATATATTTGTTTTTCTCATACAACATTTGGCAATCTATCTTTTACACTTTTCAGAAAAATGGGTGCCAAATTTTGACATTTCCTATTATCAAAGTCCAAATCATAAACTTGGTGATGCTTTAATACTTTACCAAAACAATAAAATAACAAAATTAGAATTTTTTTTTTTAATGAATAACGAAACTACAAAATTTGACGACTTAAAGTGATCCAAAAAAAAAAAAAAACAAAAAAAAAATAAAAAATTCAGGAGACAATGTGACATACTATTATATTGTCTATTTTGGATGTAATCTATACAATGTTGTTTTGGCCCAAATCAAATTGGTTTGCCCAAAAACCCTCATATTAGTAGGAAAAGTATTCATTTTTATATCTCACTTGATCATTTTTTTCCTTAACAATGTGAAATTATTCACTGATTTTGCTTTATATCTTTCAATGTTTACAGGTTTTACAATTTAATAAAAAATAATCCAAGAACTAAAGTGGAAAAGAATTAAAATTTAGGAATCAAAATGTCAAAAAAAAAAAAAAATAGGGATCAAAATGTAAAAAATTAATAAATAAGAAGCATAGGTGCTAAATACTAGGGGTGTTCATCGGTTGGAAATTGACCTATTTTTACGAATATCAATCTAATTCAATTATTAATCGATTTTATAGTTTCCATTTAAATCCAATCTAATCTAATTCGATAATAGTTTGGTTTTAGATTGGATTTGTAAATTTGTATTTTAGAATTATAAATACAAGGTAATTCAAAATTTGGATTTTTGCCTTTCTACTCTTGTAAAAACAGCCAAATTATTTATTAAAATCTCTTTAAAGTTTTCAAAGAAATGAAAATATCTTTTTTAAAAGTAACATAAATATAACAAACTCCATTAAAATAATATATCAATTAAAACTGATTTTTATATCCAAGCCAATATAAACATTAAATAAAACAAAAAATAATATTTCACTAATTATTTTTTAATATATATTCTTTAATTGTTTATAATTTAATCGATTTGATTTAGATTACTTTCATTTTTTTTCTCCTTTTAAAACCATTTTAAATAGATCAAATTATTGATTTTAAATTTTCAAAACCCATCCAAATTGATACAAATAAATTAAATTAGATTCAATTGAACGGTTTAATCTAGCAGCCGATTTTTTGCACACCCCGATTAAATACCCTAAATATCTGTCCCAATTTAATGAGAAAATCTTCTATGATACTGTGGTACTACATCAGCTGCTAGCAATTTAACTAGTTTATCACCATCTGTTAAAATTTATTCCACGTTTTTTCAATTATATCTTAGTTGAATATAATTGATTGGAAAAATTGTTATCGATCTTCATTGGTTTGGAAAATACCCAGATCTCGGTTAAGCCAATATCCAGATCTTGATTTGTTTCGAAAAGATTGCAACTTATCTTATTTTTTTTATTTTGGGTTGATTTAGATAATTCCATTGAGCCAGTTAAAGAAACTAGTAGTAGACTTTCGGGCACAATAGTTCATCATTAGAATAAAATAAATTTACAAATTAATGAATTTATGTAGTAATGGAAAAAGATTTGATGAAATGAGAGAGATTGTTTCTGAGCTTTTTTTTTTTTTTTTTTTTTTTTTTTTTTTTTTTTTCTTAATGTGTGGATTAGAGTGTTGATTATGATAGAGTCATTTTTGTTGCAGAAAGAGACTACACAAGGGAAGAGGTTGGTGGTGGTGCGCCATGAAAACCAAAATATTTACGTTCTCAAGAAATTAAAAAAAGAAATTAAATTGGAAAGATGAGTTGGTCATGTGATGTGGTTGGTAGTAATATTAATGCGGCAAATGTTTTACACATGTTGTAAAATAATTTGGAGTGGTCCCAGCTAAAGTGGTGGGTTGGATAATTTAATATGATAAAAGGCACAACAAAAGGCACATGTTGTGTCTTTGTTGGACAATGCTATCTTTTACATTTTTCATAGAAATGGGTGCCAAATTTTGGGCCGTGCCAAATTTTGACACTTCTTATTATAAAAGTTCATATCATAAACTTGGAGATGCTTTTATACTTTTCTCTTAGCAAATATGCCACAAGATTAAGTGTTTATTTTGCTGATTTTTTTTTTTTCGATACAAATTTATTTGGGGGTTAAAATTTTTTTTGTTAAAATATAAGAATATTTGGTAATAGTCAATAAGTATTTATTAACAATTTTTTTTTTCTTTAAACTGCTTTAGATAAGCATAAATTTTATACTTTTCTAAAAAAAATTATTTTTTTTACTTTAGATAGAAATTCAATAAGCATTTAATACTGTGTGTCAGGACTCGTCCAAAATTCCTCACCGGAATCCTAGACAAGCCCTGATCCCAGGGAAATACCACCGAATCTTCCAACGGAAAATCCGGCAGCACCTCCCCTAAGGGTAGGACTAACCAAAAATTTTCTGCACTGAAAACACACTTCTAAATTCATCCTCTTATTCCTCCCACAATACTACAAGTTGATTCCACAAATTTACAGCACTCCAAATGAACAACAGGGAATTAATGCAGTATTTAATAGAATGCGTCCAATACAGTATACAGAGCATTATACAAATAAATAAGAAATTAATATGATGACAGATAAAGAAATAATACAAGATGAAGAGGAAAAAGAGAAGAAATGCTTCTTGAACTTTCGGCAACGAGCTGAGATGTCGGGCATGCTCCGGACGATCAACGTCTCCCAACCTGGACCTACGGGAACGGAATTTAAAAACGTGAGATGCTAATCATCTCAGTGAGTGATCCTATCTACTGTACACCTTTAATATTAATAATATAACAAATAAAGAAATTTAATTAATACCAACAATTAGATAAATAATAAATAATAACATTTGAAAGTAATACTTCTCTCAAAACCCTCACTATTCACTCCGTTGGAAATGTTCCCCTTTTAAAACATTTTCAAAAAACCCGTTATTCGTATTTCCCAAAAACCAAGGGATCAATTAATTTAATAAACAATAAATAAATACCCCAAATATAAATAAAATATAATAAGATATAATAAATAAATTTTGAATATTTTGGGGTTTGAAATTTCTTTCCGAAAATTTATACTTGATGCACCACATCATATACCAGTGATGCCCTCCGATACCTAGCGTCCCGAGCATCGACTGGCGGGAGATTAAAGAGAGAAACTTGCATACGGCACTTCGGCGTCCCGACAGTACCGCTGCTGAAACCGTCATCCCGGCCAAGGAGGGGGGCGGCTAATGCGCAATATATAAGACTTGCCTGCCCTCGGTCCAATGGCAACTCACGGGAGACATAATACTTGCGCACTAACCACATATACACCGGAACACCAATACTATATGAGTGCGTTTAAAATAATTATTAAATTAATTATTACCATACCGATGCAGTACAACAACAAGTCGCTAAATGTAAAGAGACTTGCGACGCTAAACATAGAGGAATCCACAACTCTAACTCTCTACGTCGCTAATTTTACATCTATACTACGTCGCTGTTTTTTGTAAATTCATACGTTGCTAATATGGAAGAAACAACGACTTTACATTTTATACGTCGCTAATTGTTAGAAATTTTAGTGACTTGTTATAATTCATCGCTGTTTTATGTAAACATTTGCGTCGCTAAATTGTAGAATTTTTAGCAACTTGCGTCGTTGTATGTCGCTGTTTACTTATAACTACGTGTCGTTAATTTCATATATGTTTAATCTTTAGCGACTCGTTGTTTTGCATCGCTATATATTTAAATAAAAGCATCACTAAAACACAGGGACACAATGTTGTTATTATGCGTCGCTACAAGTCTTTTTAGCGTCAATTTTCTTCTTGTACGTCGCCGTTGCTTTTTTTAATTGTTAAAATTTATTAAAAAATAATAAATACAAAAAAAATTTAAAGTAGCTTCATTCAAAATAATTATAAGAAAAAAATTGAAAGTAAACATTTTCATAACAAAATAATTATCAAATAAATTAAATAGTATCTCATGAAATATTTTTACAATTCGGTAAACTATTGTATATGCAAAAGCAAAAGTAATATTAACTAAATCTCCATGAATTGCATATTCATTGAGGTGGAAGTTGTCATCCCTTTGTTGACGATATTACACACCCTCATATTGCATATGGAAAAATTAATAAATTTATAAACACTTATGCAAAATAAATATATATTAATTATTAAAAAATAACAATTTAGTAGATGAAAATTTAAAGAATATTATCGTTGTTTTTATGAAAGTAAATAAAAAAATTTATTAAATGGATAATAATAAATGTCATGAATATTACTTAAAACATACAAATAAATCTACGTACCAATTTATTTAGAAGGTATTTGTTATCCATATCCCCTCACAATCGTTACGAGCATAGCCACTCTCACATTCATCCTCATTATCATTTTCATTAACACTTGGCAACTGTATGATAAATGGATTATGAGCCATTGTAGTATCATCAAGAACATCTTCTTCAACAAAAGTATGATGTTGTGGTGGAGTTGAAACAACAGACCATCTCGAAGATCTTCAACATAAAATACTTGTTGAACTTAACAAAACAATGTCAAGCAATATCACAAACAAAATATCTACAAAAGCAAGATTAAGAAAACCCAACGAACCTAACCTACGGTTAAAATGAAGAAAAAAAAAAAAAACCCAACCCACCACATGTCAATTCCAACCACAAAGAAAAAAGAAATTCACCTAAACGATGGAGACGAAGAAACAAGAAACCTAGCTAACCAGGGGGTGAAACAGAAAAACCCAGCTTTCCTGACGGAAATGCAGGCAAATGAAAAATGAAACCCGAAATATCCCACTCTTCATGTCTCTCTTAGATTGCTTCCAAATATAGAATCTATTAGATAGTGTACTTGATATAGTTTTGGAAAAGAAAAGGGATTCAAAGGAGCGCATAAAAATTTTAAAACGTGTCAAAAATTTTCAAAATAGTCGCGTAAAATTTTAAAACATTTTTTAAGATTCTTTTTTTCTTTTTAAAATTAAGAGAACAGGCGACGCATTTATATCTTAAAGTGTCGTTTGTTCCATCAATGTCATTATTTTTTTTTGTTTCTTAATTAGTTTTTTATTCTTCATCTAAAAATAAATACTGAAAATATTTCTTATATATGTGATACAAAATTACCAAAATGGTAGTTTAATTATTTTGTTTTCCAAGTACAGTTTATTTACTTTAAAATCTTGTTCTAAGTTTTATTTTTTGTTCCTTAATTTGATGGAACAATCGATGCATAAAAAGCAAAAAGAGTCGCCAGATACTTTTTATTTTTTTCATTTTTTAATAGTTATTAATTTGCTTTTGAAGTATAGTTTATTTGCTTTTAAAAGTTGCAAGTAGAAAAATATATATTTTTGAATTAAGAGAACAGGTGACGCATTTACAATTAAAATCGATGCCTTTTCTCTCAATTTCATTTTTTTTTCTTTGGTTATTTTTTTGTTTTTCATTTACAAATAAACATTGAAAATAGTTAAGGAATAAAAGTATAAAAAAAATAGTTAAAGAATAAAAGTCAGACAACAAATGAAACAGGCGACACATTCGTAAAACATTGTGTCTCCTGTTCTCTTTTCTAAATGACAAATACTATTTAAAATACTTGGAAATTTAATAAGAAAATAATCTGTACTTAAAAAGCAAAAAAATTAAACAAAAATAATTAATATATTTAATTAATATTTTATTATATTTGATTCAAATTTTTATTAACTCTCTATTAAAATTTTCAAAACAATTAAATTTATCACAGTATTTTTATTTCCTATCTATTAAATCTGTATTACTATTTATGAAATTATTAATTTTAAAATAATAAAATTATTATATGAGTTAATATTTCATTTATTTGAAATATTAGATTCTTATACCAATATTTATTTGAATTTTATTGTCTATAAATTATTTTGTATGAATTTATCTATCAAATAATCCTAATTTGACAAAACTAAAAAATAACTTTCAAATTGAAAAAGAAAGTCGCTAAAGGCTGGAATAGGCGATGCTTTTCTGAGATTATAATTTCCAGATTCGTCGCTAAATATAGGAATAGGCGACGCATTTTGAAAAAAGAATCGTTAAATGCGATAAAAGGCGATGCATTGTTAAAAAAAGTCTCTTATTAGTTTTTAAGCATAAAAAAAGTTTTTTAAATAATTTTTCATTATCTTTTTAACATAACAAAGCTTTCTAAATAATTTTTGAAGTCTTGAACGACATAATTATTGAGAAAAAATCTCTTAAAAATAATTTTTATTTATAAAATTATTTTTATAAGCATAAATAATTGATATATTATTAATTGATATATTATTTTATAGAAGTAAAACAAGTAACTTATCATAGAAACACAAATAAATTAAAGGAATTGCTTAATAATTTTGCCTCATATTTCTATCTATTAAAATTTTTAAAATAATTAAATTTATTACATTTTTATTTCCTATCTATTAAATATGTATTAATTATTTATGAAATTATTAATTTTAAAATAATAAAATTATTATATGAGTTAATATTTCATTTATTTGAAATATTATATTCTTATACCAATATTTATTTGAATTTTATTGTCTATAAATTATTTTGTATGAATTTATCTATCAAATAATCCTAATTTGACAAAACTAAAAAGTAACTTTCAAATTGAAAAAAAAAACATCGCTAAAGGTTGGAATAGGTGACGCTTTTCTAAAGTTATATTTTTCAGATTCGTTGCTAAATGTAGAAATAGGCGACGCATTTTGAAAAAAAAAAATCGCTAAATGCGATAAAGGCAATGCATTGTTAAAAAAAATCTCTTATTAGTTTTTAAACATAAAAAAAGTTTTTTAAATAATTTTTCATTATCTTTTTAACATAAAAAAGCTTTTTAAATAATTTTTGAAATCCCTAAGACATAATTATTGAGAAGACTTCTTTTAAAAATAATTTTTAGTTATAAAATTATTTTTATAAGCATAAATAATTGATATATTATTAATTTATACATTATGTCATAGAAGTATAAAAAGTAACTTATCATAGAAACACAAATAAATTAAAGGAATTCCTTAATAATTTTGCCTCATATTTCTATCCATTAAAAATTTCAAAATAAATAAATTTATCATATTTTTATTTCCTATCTATTAAATATGTATTAACTATTTATGAAATTATTAATTTTAAAAGAATAAAATTATTATATGAGGAAACAGGAGAAGCAATCAAGGGGAATTGCGTCGCCTGTTCCCATTTTTTTTTTTTAACTTGTACCCCTTTTTTTTTTAAAAAAATACAATTTAAAGAATTGAAAATTTAGTAGAAAATAAATTGCACTTGAGAAACAAAATAATTAGAAAACAATAATAAAAATAATCATATAAGGCAACAGGCGACGTAATCAAGGGGAATTGCGTTGCCTGTTCCAAATTTTTTTTTAATTTGTTCTCCTTTTTTTATTAAAAAAATGAAATTTAAAAAATATAAATTTAAACAGAAAATAAAATGTACCTGTAAAACAAAATCATTAGAGAACAACAATAAAAATAATAATAAAATTCAATAGGCAATGCAAGCATTGGGAATTGCATCACCTGTTCTATTTGTTTTTTTTAAATTTGTTTCCTTTTTTAAAAAAATAAAAATACAATTTAAAGACTTGAAAATTTACATAGGAAATAAACTTTATTTGGGAAACAAAAAAATTAGAGAGCGACAATAAAAATAATTATAAAAGGGAACAGGCGACGCAATCAGGGTGAATTGCGTCGCCTGTTGCATTTTTTTTTTAATTTGTTCCCCCTTTTTTTTTTTAGAAAACAAAAATGCAATTTAAAGACTTGTAAATTTAAACCGAAAATAAATTGTACTTGATAAACAAAATAATTAGAGAACAACAATAAAAATAATCATATCAGGTAACAGTTAACGCACTCAGGGAGAATTGTGTCGCCTGTTCCGATTTTTTTTTTTAATTTGTTCCCCTTTTTTTTAAAAAATATAAAATTTAAAAACTACAAATTTAAAAAGAAAATAAATTGTACTTGAGAAACAAAATAATTAGAGAACAACAATAAAAATAATCATAAAATGCATTAAAATAATCATAAAAATACTCATAAAATTTACATAGAAAATAAATTTTACTTGGGAAACAAAAAAATTAGAGAGCGACAATAAAAATAATTATAAAAGGGAACAGGCGACGCAATCAGGGGGAATTACGTCGCCTGTTCCATTTTTTTTTTAATTTGTTCCCCCTTGTTTTAAAAACAAAAATGCAATTTAAAAACTACAAATTTAAACAGAAAATAAATTGTACTTGAGAAACAAAATAATTATAGAACAACAATAAAAATAATCATATCAGGCAACAGGTGACGCAACCAGGGGGAATTGCATCGCCTGTTCCCATTTTTTTTTAAATTTGTTCTAATTTCTTTTTTAAAAAAATAAAATTTAAAAAATACAAATTTAAACAGAAAATAAATTATACTTAAGAAACAAAATAATTACAAAACAACAATAAAAATAATCATAAAATGCAATAGGCGACGCAATCAATGGGAATTGCGTCGCTTGTTCCAATTTTTTTTTTTAAGTTGTTTCCTTTTTAAAAAAAACAAAAATACAATTTAAAGATTTGCAAATTTACACAAAAAATAAACTGTACTTGGGAAACAAAAAAATTAGAGAGCGACAATAAAAATAATTATAAAAGGGAACAGGCGACGCAATAATCGGGAATTCTGTCACCTGTTCCATTTTTTTTTTAATTTGTTCCCTTTTTTTTAAAAACAAAATACAATTTAAAGACTTGCAAATTTAAACAGAAAGTAAACTATACTTGAGGAACAAAAAAATTAGAGAGCGACAATAAAAATAGTTATAAAAGGGAACAGGCGACGCAATCATGGGGAATTGCGTCACCTGTTCCATTTTTTTTAATTTGTTCCCCTTTTTTTTAAAAACAAAAATACAATTTAAAAACTTACAAATTTAAACAGAAAGTAAACTATACTTGAGAAACAAAATAATTAGAGAGCGACAATAAAAATAGTTATAAAAGGGAACAGGCGACGCAATCATGGGGAATTGCGTCACCTGTTCCATTTTTTTTTTTAATTTGTTCCCCTTTTTTTTAAAAACAAAAATATAATTTAAAGACTTGCAAATTTAAACAGAAAGTAAACTGTACTTGAGAAACAAAATAATTAAAGAACAACATTAAAAATAATTAAATCAGGCAACAGGCAACGCAATCAAGGGGAATTGCGTCTCCTGTTCCATTTTTTTTTCAATTTATTCCTCTTTTTTTTAAAAACAAAAATACAATTTAAAGACTTGCAAATTTAAACAGAAAATAAACTGTACTTAAAAAACAAAATAATTAGAGAACAATAATAAAAATAATCATAAAATGCAATAGGCGATGCAATCAATGGGAATTGCGTTGCTGTTCCATTTTTTTTTTTCAATTTGTTTCATTTGAAAAAAAAAACAAAAATATAATTTAAAGACTTGCAAATTTACATAGAAAATAAACTTTACTTGGGAAACAAAAAAATTAGAGAGCGACAATAAAAATAATAATAAAAGGAAACAGGCGACGTAATCAGGGGTAATTGCATCGTTGATTCCCTTTTTTTTTTTAATTTGTTCCTTTTTTTCAAAAAGACAAAAATACAATTTAAAGAGTTGAAAATTATTTAAGAAAAAATAATATTCCTTCACATATTAAGAAATATTTTCAGTATTTATCTGTAGATAAATTAAATATATAAAATAATTAAAGGACAAATGGAAATGATGTAACAGGCGATACTGTTTTGATTAAATGCGTCGCCGTTAACAAAAAATGTTTATGAGATTGGTAATGTAAAGTAAGGATATGACGACTCTTTTTTAGTAAATGCGCCACCTAAAATATCTGACGACTCTTTATGCTATTAATGCGTTGCCTGTTCTCTCAAAATAAAGGGAAAAAAATACTTTATTAGGATTGTAACTTGCAGTATCAAATAAACTATCATTGAAACATAATCAAATAACTAATAAAACAAAAAAAAAACAAAACAATGAATAAAACAACAAAAGCCGAAGCTGTTGAGTCATATATTAAGCAACGCTGAAAATCAGGGTCGCTTATTTTTATTTTTAGCGACCTTCAATTCATTTTATTTCTTAGCGTTGCTAATTTTATATCGCCAAATCTCAATTTTCTTGTATTAGCGATGCCGTGGAAAGTGCGTCGCTTATTGTCTTATTAAGCGACGTTTTATCGTGCATTTTTTTATTACGTCGCAAACTTGGTGTCGCTAAATCGCTATTTTCGCGTAGTGCCTTCAAATCAATTCATCCAAATATCATTAGCACCACATACAATTTCACATATAATTAAGCATATAAAAATACATTCTATTAGATACCATAATCTCACAATAAAATTAACAATAATTTAACAGCAATTTAAAATTTACAGCTTTCCAACTTTTTGAAAACATTAATTCAAGACCACATTTATTCCATTCGACACAATTTGGCATCTTCAATATAAATAATAATTATTTAAATATTGAATAGATACATTTTTCATATTACTATATTAAAATAATAATATTTTTTTCAAAAATAGTATCTTTCAAAATACTTCACCATAATTCGCAAATGAGATACCAATAAAAAGCTAAAGAGATGAGCAATGCATTACCAACCTCCATTGGGCTCAATTTGACCCGTGATGGCCGAAAAACGGACAGAAAGTTCGGCCAAACTTCCCTTCCATGTATCTTGCAAATGGTTTGAAATTTGAGTAAATGGAAGTCATTTTTGGAACCAGGGGGTTGAAAACTAGGGGAGAGGCCAAAAAACAAGGTCGGTGGCCGCCGGAAAACCGGCCAACCAAAATCACGCCTGCCACCGACTTTAGGTGTAGATCTTGGCGTATGTACAGGCCAAAATGCCGGCGATTCGGCTCCCGGGCTCCCCCGGCCATGGGCCAGTACGCCTCCAGCGCATGTAGCTGTGTGGCGGTAGGGAAGGATGCAGACAGGGAGCCCGACGAGAGGGAAAGAAAGAGAGAAGGAGAAAAGAAGAAGAAGAAGAAGAAGAAGAAGAAGAAGAAGAAGAAGAAGAAGAAGAAGAAGAAGAAGAAGAAGAAGAAGAAGAAGAAGAAGAAGAAGAAGACAGAGAAGAAGTGTTTTCTCATTTGATGACACATACCATACTTAAAAGTCTCTTCTGAATATTATATTATCCGGTAAAATAAATCTCAGAAGAAATAATCATAATTTTACAAATCCATAACTTTTTAATCGTATATCTAAATTGGGCATGCCACCAGTCTACATATTCATCTCGATGAGTACTTTACCACCATACATGAGTCAAAGCTATATTTCACAAAAATAAAAAGTCAAACTCGACATTCTTGGATAATTTGGACTACAACTTATTTTGCTCATAACTTTCAAACCGTAGCTCCGTTTTCAATGTTCTACTAGTCTATGGACTCGGATCAATGCGTACTTCGCAACGATGCTTTAGCCAATCTAGAATTCTATCCGAGTCAAAAAGTCAAAGTTTATCCACGACGATCAAACTCGATCAACTTAAGAAAATTCCAGTGTATTTTGGGACGGGGAGTTACAACTCTACACTTATTTTATATTTTTACCTCACGCTAAACCCAGTATCCAATCTTGCTCCACCCACCACGGTGGTTCTTCTAGGCTCTGACAAAAATGATAGAGTACTTAATTTCAAATGCAAATGCTTGTATATGCTTTTTGGATTATAGGGGTATATCTATATATATACTATATCAACACTGTATGTATTATTATGTATTGATGTCACTCATGATCCATGCAATGTTTTGGTAAATTCTACTCTACACATTTTTGTTTTATGCATTTATATATATATATATATACACTTTTGCTATGAAAGGGGCATATTCATTTTATAAAATAAGAATCTAATATTGAATATAATCTTGGTAGGATTAATTTTGCTATAAAATGTTGGCATGTTAAGGGATGAAGTATCATTCTAGAGCAAAATTGGCCCTTCTAAAATAACATTGAACATTAGATTCTCATCAATTTATGGAAAGCAAAATTATATATATATATATACGGCTTTGCTATAGAGAGGACCAAATACCTAATGTTAAACATCAATTCAGGAGGGTAAGTTTTGCGCTAGATGCAGATAGATCCGCTCACCTTATGGAGAAAACCTGATCTTTATAGCAGTATATATATACATACATATATGTTTGTTATGGAATTCTAATAAGAAGTAGATTTTTCTGCAGCATAGGGCATAATGGCTAGAGTTGTGGTTCGATCAACTAATACTCCTGCTTAGTATCTGGTTTAAGGCATGGCCAACCTAAGCCTAAAGTAAGAAGCTGTAGAGTCATAATGATATGCAGCAGCAGCAGCTTACAAGTACCTGGATTGAGAATGAGAGGCGTATCAGGATTACGAGGTTTGAATGCGTTGGATTATACCTTGGTGAGGACTCCTGGCCATGAGGAAGATGATTTCCATCCTAAAGGTACTGCAATTGCAATCTCTCCTTCATGGTGGCTCCAAACTCAAAACTCAAACTCAAAGGGCTACTACTACCAGAGGTGGTGGTGGTGTACCTGAAGCATCAGTGTTTCAGCGCTTTACTGGGACAGAAATCAATGCAATTCTGCTTGCATAGGTTGAAGCAAACAGAGTTGGTCGCAATCATGTTGACACAGAGCAGATCCTATTAGACTTATCGGTGAGGGAAATGGAATTGCTACCAAAATCCTTAAATCCAAGGGAATAAGTCATAAGCAAGCGTGTGTCGAAGTGGAGAAGATAATTGGAAAGGGTTTTGCATTTGATTATCATGTTGTAGTACATATTCCATTTGCTACCCGTGCAAAGCATGTTCTTGAGCTCTCGCTAGAGGAAGCTTGCCAACTTGGTATGTATTTTTTTTTTCCTTTGATTAAATAATTTTGGCCTTTTTTTTATTTTTAAATTTAGAATATGTCACATTATGCTTTAGTTATATACTGAAAGGGTCGGTCCATATATTATATATTTCATGAGAATCTTGCCCGGCATGATGATTGCATTGGTTCTGAGCACTTGCTTCTAGCCCTGCTTTCATGAGGGTGTAGGTGTAGCAATTTGTGTTCTCGAAAATTTAGGTGTTGAACCAAGTAGTATTCGCGCAGAGGTATTATTAAAAAAAAAAAAATGCTCCAACCATATTACATTTTGGTGTCAAATAGTCTTTATTATTGTGGTTAAAAAACCAATCACCTTTCAATTGGGTGGTGGGCAGGTAATTTGTATGGTGGATGAAGGTGTTGACTGACAAAGCTAGCAGAAGAGGTAATGTGCCATAAGTCTTTCTAATTTTTATGGTGCATAGTGAGATGGTGTTTCTTTGTTGTGAATTATTTTTAGAACAATTTTTTTTTTGGGTCTTTTTCGGGTGTAAGTTGGATCCTGTTGTTGGAAAGCAGCAGCAAATAGAACGTGTTTCTCAAATCTTGGGTCGATGAACTAAAAACAATCTGATGGAGAATACAAGTATTGTATTAGAATTTAGAATTTTTAGGTTCTTAATATTTTTTTATGTTTCATTAGGATTTTGATTTAGTTTCCTTATGTTTATTAGATTTTTTTTAGTTATAATTGGGGATTATTGTAATCCTATTAGACAAGACTATTATTGTAACACCCCATCCCGAACCATGTCGGAAATTTTTGCATGTTGATCGAGGTTGACTGTTGACCATTGACCGAAAGTACCGTTACGAAGTACACATTGGCACGAGTTCGTAGACTGGTAGCACGTTGAAAACGGAGCTACGGTTTGAAAGTTATGAGCAAAACAGGTTGAGGTTCAAACTGTCCAAGGGGTGCTGGAGTTGACTTTTTGTTCATGCAAGGTTGAGCTTTGACTCATGCATGGTTGTGAAGTGCTCGTCGATACGAGTCCGTAGACTAGCGGCACGTCCGATTTGGACATGTGGTTTGAAAGTTATGGACCTGTAAAGTTTTTCAAATACCGTATTATTTTAATATTATTTTTTTAAACGCGTAACGATGTGCCACGTGTGACTTAATGAAGATGACCATGTGTCACCATGGTGAAATGCCACATGTCAACCATATGTAAAATCAAATTATTTTTATTATTATTTTAAATAATAATATTATTATTTAATTATTTTAATATATTTTATTTTATTTTATTTTCTTTTTCTTTTTCTTTTTCTTTTTCCCCACGTGGGAAAACTCTATCTTTTTTTCTTTTTTCTTTTTTTTCCTTTCCCTTTCCTTCCCTTCTTCCCAGAGCCCGACAGATAAACACACACGCAGCTTTTTCTCTCTCTTTCTCTCTCTTTTGACTCTTTCCCTCTCCCTGTTTGACCGGAGTTTCGCTGGATTTCAGTTGCCGGAATGCTACACGCGCTGGCCACCGGTGTAGCCCACCACCTCGCGACCTCGACCACCAAATTTCCCGGCCAGCCGCCGCCGGACGCGCCCAGATGGGGCCGGCGAAGTCGCGGCGGCGAGGTGAAATTTTTCCGGTGATTCTCGCCGTTTTCAACCAACCCAGCCCGTCCCATACCTCTATCCCACTATTTTCGACCCCTCTGAGTCCATTTCCGGGGTTAGATTGCCCAAAATCCCCACCGTTTGAAAGATCCCTCAAGATCAAAACCGGCCGAAGCTTCCTGACCAAATTCCGGCCACCTCCGGCGGAATTGGGGTCGATGGAGATCGGATTTGTGATCCTCGTCCCACGAGCTTCGATTCGGTATATTATTCGACCATTTTGGTTAAAGTTTGTGTTTGACCCCCCGGGTACCGGGTATTATTTACCCGAATAAAATATTAATTTATTTGACTGTCTGTGAATTTTGTTCTAGGAGCACCGGTGAGTCGTAGAATTGATCACGTGGTGGATCATGGGTTAATTGCGTGCTCCAGGTGAGTGATCCCCTTCAAATTAATTTTGGGAATTTAATTGGTGAATATATTATGTGTGATTTAAATATTTGGAATTTAATTTATATGTGCCAAATATTTATTTGATTTATTGTGGATTTATTGGTGAAATTATTGGATTTAAGAAAGTGTGCATTTTACAAATTTATGCCATGTGAAATTATTTTATGGTTTTGAGAATTTTGAAATCCTTGTGGTTTTAATATTAAATTGGGCATGATTTGATTTTCAAATATTTCAAGGGAAATATTTGGTTATGTTGGTGATTTCAATTTTTTATAAAATATGCCCATGGAATATTATGAGATTTAATTATTATATTTCGATAATTATTTATGCTTGGGAAAATGTGAATATTTGAATTGGTGGATTTGGGAGTTGGTGGATTTGAAAATCATGGAATTTATGGTATTGATTATAAAGAAATTGGGGAGAATTTCCCGGTTCAAGCGGATGGATTATACCCGTTGTGTTTATGCAAAATGTGAAATTTATTATATAATTTAAATTTGTGAATTTTATGATTTTTAGATGCACCGTGCACGTACTGGTGTTCTATTTATATGTGATATGGTTAGTGTGCACACGGTTGTGATTAGCGTGCAGGTGGGTGTGAGGAGCGCACAGGTGATATTATGAGGTTGTCCTGTGGTTGCCATCGGATGAGGGTAGGCCACCCCCCCATGGCCGGGACACTAGGTTAGCAGCGGCGCAGTGGGACGCCATGCGACCGTATGCCGGTTTCTCTCTATAACCTCCTGTCTGGCAGTACCTTGGGACGCTGGGTACTGTTGGCGCCACTGGTATATAGTGGGTGCATCGACTGATTTTCAGAACTGTGTTTTAAAAATAAAATGTTTTGAAACTGTGTTGGAATTAAACATATAATTATTACTCTTCTGGTATTTATTTGGTTGGGGATCTTAAATTGGTTTAATTTTCTCTTTACTTAATTATTCAATAAATTAATTTCCTTTAAATTAAAATTGTCGGATGCGTGACTTATTATATTCTATTTGATATTTAGTGAATTAATTGATGTCTTGGTTTTTGGGGATTACGAACAAGGGTTTTGTGAAAAGGTTTTAAAAGGGGAACTTTTCCAACTGAGAGAATTGTAAGGGTTTTGAGAGAAATTATTATTTCCAATTTATTATTATTTATATACTTATTACTGTGATATTATATTGTATAGTAGATAGGGTCACTCACTGAGATGATTAGCATCTCACACTCTTAAATTCTGTTCCCCTAGGTCCAGGTTGGAGACGTTGATTGTCCGGAGCGAGCCCAACGTCTCAGTTCGTTGCCGAAGGTTCAATAAGTTTTTCTTCCCTTTTTCCTCTCTATCTTGTATTATTTCTTTATCTGTCATTTTATTAATTCTACATTTATCTGTATAATGCTCTGTATACTGTATTGGACGTGTAGTTGTTCTTTATGCACTGAGTTGCTGCTGTTGTTTTATTTTGAAGTGCTGCAATTTGTGGAATCAATTTGTAGTTTGTGGGAGGAATAAGGGGATTTTTTTTTGAAGTGTGTTTTCAGTGCAGGTGATTTGTGGTAAGTAAATCCCTTAGGGGAGGCTCTGCCGGATTTTCCATTGGAGGGTCCGGTAGGGTTTCCCTGGGATCAGGGCTGTCTAGGGTTCCGGGGAAGGAATTCTGGACAGGTCCTGACAATTATGATTATGAATTGTTGAATAAAGTTGTTCTATCATTGAGGGACCTTTTTTTCCCCTGTCTTTATCTATCTCTAACATTGTCTGCTTCTCTCTTTTATTTGTCTAAGTCTATTTTGTTTGTCAGTTGTCTGTCCCCTTTCCTTTACTGATTTCTCCACTTTCACCAAATTCTATCTCTTTTTGTATTCTTGGTTACTGTTCTACATGACAACGTCTACCTTATTGGAGAACCTGATTCTGTTGGGAAAGCAATAATTTTTGATGTCACTTGTAATGTATTTTTAATATTATCTAATGACCGATAAAGGAGATTTGACTTGATACGATGATCCACCCGATACAAACCTGACTATGTATACATATGTGTTTATTCGACCTTATGGCCTGGTAGGTTCTTTAAAGTGGCTGAAGTTAACATCAAGGCAAAGATTAAAACAAACATTCTGTCCCCAAAAAGAACTTTAATTTTGCAGTTACTTTGTTTATAAGCTAAAGATTTCAGGGATAGATTTGACGAAAACCACTCAAATTTCAAGTATATCTTGAAGGAGATGAGGATGCCTACAAGGCTGGCTGGTGTCGTTTGTTTTTAGATTTTCCATGGAATAGGGTCTGACTATATCGAGATTGTTGGATTAATGCTCTTGGAGCAAGCTAATCCATGATTAGGAGCCTTGATTCATAATGAGCCGTAGGATCCCCAAACTAGCTCATTAATTGACAGAGCCCATTAATTGGGCCCAAGGTGTTATTAAACCCTAGGAGGATTAGGGTTAGCAGTCTATAAATATACTATTTACTAGCCTCCAGTTAATAAGTTTAACGTATTATTTTCTAGAGATTTAGAATCTCAGTAGAAAATAAAACACCTTGAGAGAAAAGTAGAAACTGTGAGTTTCAGAGTTTTTTTTCTTTTTTTTTTTCAAATTAATCTTCTTGTTTCTTTTGTGATCAGGTGTGCCCACACGCAGATCTGTCGCTTAGAGAATAGTTTGGAAGGTTCTATGCTAAAGGTTAGTAAACTTATGGATAATGACATAATTTATTGCACACTTTATTCAATCTCGATCAGGCTTCCGCTGTGTATATGATACTAGCAATTGGTATCAGAGTCGTGATTGAATCGGTGTGTGATAAAATGAATCCATTTTTTATTTTTCATGTATATATGATGTATATTAGATATATGGCACCTAGGATTCTATTATTCATGTTATTTATATTTTTTATTATGAATGAATGATGTGGTTTTGGCCTTAATCCATGATAGATTTTTACTTGTATATTTTTTTTGGGGATGTAACAAGGAGGCTAATCATAAGATTAGGGTTTCCTCCTTGATTGATTTACTTATTTATTTTTTCTGCAATTTTATTTGAATTTTTTTTATGTAAATTCGGATTTATTGGAAAAATATGTAAAAGTACCCAAAAAAAAAACTGTATACTCGTTGCTGTTCATCGTTTTTTGTGTGTATTGGAGCTGTGGCTTGATAGATCAACATCATAAGAAGTTGAAGGACATGAAGGAGGATCGGTGGGAGGAGAATGGTCACCGGAAACACCTGCATGCGCCCACACGTGCCACTCAAAGCGGCTGAGAGTGGGATTCAAGCGCCTGAATTCATCAGGCTCGTGGAGGCGCGTGCGTGATCTGATTTTGATGATTTTTTGTGGTTAGATTCATTATTTGGGTATCTACCTTCCTTGAAAATTTCACGGTGATCCGAGTTTTGTGTGGTGACTGGCGGCGGGTTTGGTGTTCAGGATCAATAGGGGACTTGTTAGGGTTTTGTGTTTTTTGGGCTAAAAACCCTAGAAACCAATTCTAACTTGGCCCACACCCCATTGACTTGCAAGATCTGAAGAAAAGAAGAAGTACGGGCCAGATATTAAGTTGGGCTTTTGGGCCTATTGGGCTTGTAATTTTTCTTTTCTAGGAAACCATGAATTATGGCCTATTAATTATTCTATGTTTATAATTATTTAAATTATATGGATATAACATGTGATATGTGCTTAATATGTCATTTAGAATAGATGGTGCCATATAATTGCATCATTTGATATATACATGTGCATAATAATATTTGTTTTATCTAGATAATATCATTATGGAAAACCCTAATTAATTAATGTAAAATATTGAATGGGTGAAGGTTTTAAAGAATTAATTTAATTAATTTGAAACCTGCGGGCTCCATTAAGGGTCCAATAATAAAATAGTTATGTGATGCCCCAACGGATAAACATGACCAGATTTTATTGGATTGGATCTAAAATAATTTCAAAATTTTAATAAGGTTGTACGGTCCAATGTCGACAATACTTAGATATTAAAGATAATTTTGAAATTAAAATTAATGGTTATTATATTCAATTTTAATGACATTAATAATCCTCCCAACGAGGCTTTGTTAGTGTTATTAAAAGCCCAAAGATTATTGAAACAATGGTTGATTTTAAAATTAATTTTGAATGATGTGTGTTTGTGTTATCTGAGAAGGCTCTGTCTAAGGAGGTAGGTTTTTAAGGAGTCTGAGACCCACCTCACCTTTCCTGGGAGCTGACTTGGTAGGACACTATACATATCGGGTTCAAAAAGTTTTAATTTTTTAATCAATTTTGAGTGGTATATTTTGGGCTTATCTAAGAAGGCTCTGTCTAATGAGATAGGTTTTTAAGAAGTCTGAGACCCACCTCACCTTTAGTGGGAGCTAACTTAGTAGGACATTAAAATATACCATATTCAAAATTTAATTTATTACAAATGTTTTATCCAACGTAAGTATTTGTAATGGAAATTAAATTGTTGTCGCAATAAACATTAATAATAAGTAGTTTAAGGGATCTACCTATTTGTATGTTTGTTGTGTTGATTACGTGTTAATATGTGTGCATTTTAATTTTCAGAAAATGGCATCTTTTAATCCTCTAGCCATAAGTTTGAATCAAAAACCATTGGATGGAAATAACTACGACATGTGGAAAACCAATCTCTATATTGTCCTTGATTTTGAGAGAATTAAATTCATTACAACAACTCTGAAACCCCAGGAGCCTGTTGCTAATGCTTCAAAGGAAACTAAGAAGCAATTTGCAGATTGGCAACGGGCAAATATAACAGCTCACTGTTATATTCTTGCCAGCATTGTAGAACATTTGCAGAAGCAACTTGATAGTCTGGAGTGTGTGTCAGAAATGATTCAGACTCTAGATGGGATGTTTACTAAAAGTAGCAGTATTGCTAGACAAGCAGCTATAGGGGCATTAATGAACACTAGCATGACTGGAGGAAGTGTGTGGGACCATTGTTTAAAGATGATGGCTCACATCAGTACTGCGGAAGTGATGGGGGCTAAGCTGGAACAAGAGATGAAGATAGACATGATCTTGGAATCTCTACCGAATGGCTTTAGTCAGTTTAAAATGAACTATAATATGAACAAACTAAAGCTTACTCTTGTTGAACTGATGCACGAGCTTGAGAGTTTTGAAAGGTCTCTTGGGAAGCAAGAAAGTGCTTATCATGCTGAAAGTTCTTCAAAGCCTAAAGGGAAGCCTAAGGGTAGAAAGAAGAATAAGAAGCAGAAAGGAACAGGTCCAGCTGTCAAACCGGCTGCAATGAAGAAGCTGAAAGGCAAGTGCTTCAAGTACGGACAGAAAGGTCACTGGAAGAAGGACTGTTCTAAATCAGGTATGGGTAGTCTAAATGTTGTTGAGGCTTGTTTAGTGGAGAATTACAATGACAAATAGATCATTGATTCAGGAGCCACTACCCATGTTTGTTACTCTTTGCAGTGGTTCAAACAAAGCAGCTCACTCAATAAAGGACAAAGAAGTTTGAAGTTGGGAAACAAAGAATATGTCTCCGTAATGGCAGTAGGACTAGTGGAGTTATATTTTGATAATAAAATTTTAAGTTTATTAGATTGTTTATTTGTTCCGGATTTTAAGCGGAATTTGGTTTCTGTTAGTTGTTTAGTTGAACATGGTTTAACAGTACAGTTTAATTCCTCAGTTTCAATAAAGAATAATAATACTTTTATTTGTTTCGGATTATTGATGAATGGTCTATATTTTTTAACTCCTTTGTTTTATAGTATTAGTGCCATTGAAATTAATGATGATGAGCAACTTCCTTTATCTAAGAAAAGGAAGGTTTCAAATGAAACCTATCTATGGCATTTGCGATTGGGTCATATTAATTCTAGCAGGATTTATGGTTTGGTTAAAAGTGGAATTTTAAATTCCTTGATTTTTGAACCTATACCAGTATGTGAATCATGTTTAGAAGGTAAAATGACAAAGAGGCCTTTCAAGGCCAAAGGAAATCGTGCCACCATACAATTGGAATTGGTACATACTGATGTATGTGGACCAATGAGCGTTCAAGCAAGAGGCGGGTATGAGTATTTCATCACATTTACTGATGACTACTCAAGATATGGTTATATTTACCTAATGCGCCATAAGTCTGAAGCTTTTGATAAATTTCGAAAGTATAAGGGTGAGGCAGAAAAGCAATTAGGTGTCCATATCAAACAGCTTCAGTTTGACCGAGGCGGTGAATACTTGTCTGGAGAGTTCAAGTCCTACTTGGATAAAGAGGGGATCATTTCTCAATTATCATCTCCTAAAATGCCCCAGCAAAATGGAGTCTCTGAAAGGAGAAATAGAACCCTTTTAGATATGGTGAGGTCGATGCTTGGTTATTCATCATTACCTGAATCGTTTTAGGGATATGCCTTAGAAACAGCTGTATACATACTAAACTTGGCTCCATCTAAATCTGTTTCAAAGACACCCACAGAATTATGGAAAGGGCGCAAGCCCAGCTTAAACCATATTCGGATTTGGGGTGCCCCAGCACATGTCTTAGCACAGAAATCTCATAAATTGGAATCTCGTATAGAAATGTGTATATTTATTGGCTACCCTAAGGGAACGAGAGGTGGAATATTTTATAATCCAAAGGAAAAGAAGGTGATAGTAAGTACTAATGCCATTTTCTTAGAAGAGGATTATATGAACAATTTTAAACCTAAGAGTAAAGTGGTTCTTGAAGAGCTTGACTCAGTTCGAGATCTACCAAAAACTCTTATTTTTCCGCCCCTGTTTCCTGTTAATGTTCAAAGAGGGAAAAATGTACAAAATGTACCCGAAGGTGAACAAACATAGGAAATAGCTCAGGACCAAATTCAAGAAACTCAAGAACAAGGATATAATGAAGAGATTGATAATCCACTTGAACCACAAAACTTGGATCCTCCTCTACATGTACAACAACCAGTGCCGCAAACTCGTAATGGGAGAATGATACGTAACCTGCAAGGTATGCCTTGTTAGGAGAGACTTATCAAGTCGTTTTGGATAATCTTGATGACGACCCTACCACATACAGAGAGGCATTGGAGGATGTTGATGTGCAAGAATGGAGAAAGGCCATGGACCGTGAGATGGAATCTATGGATTCTACCTCAGTCTGGTCTCTTATAGAAGCACTTAAAGGGGTAAAACCAATCGGGTGTAAGTGGATCTACAAGAGAAAGAGAGGACCAGATGGGAAGGTTGAAACCTTCAAAGCTAGATTGGTGGCAAAAGGTTACACCCAGAAAGAGGGCATCGATTATGATGAAACCTTTTCGCCAGTAGCCATGCTTAAATCTATCCGGATTCTCTTAGCTGTAGCAGCAGCTCTCGATTATAAGATCTGGCAAATGGATGTCAAAACAGCTTTTCTAAATGGGAAGCTGGAAGAGGACATTTATATGCAGTAACCGGCAGGGTTTATAACAAAAGGTCAAGCGCACATGGTTTGCAAGTTGCATAGGTCTATTTATGGACTTAAGCAAGCATCCAGATTATGGAACATCAGGTTTGATCAAGTTATCAAATTATATGGTTTTGAGAAAAGCCCCGATGAACCATGTGTGTATAAAAAGATTCAAGGAATAGTGGTTGTTTTTCTGGTTTTTTATGTAGATGACGTTTTGTTAATGGGAAACAGTGTAAACGTGTTGTCAGACGTAAAGGGTGTAACACCTCGTCCCAAACTATGTCGAAATTTTTGCACGTTGATCGAGGTTGACTGTTGACCGTTGACTTTGACTTTGACCGAAGGGGTCAAAAGTTGACTTTTTGACCCGATTGGAATTCTAGGTTGACTAATGTATTGTTACAAAGTACACGTTGGCACGAGTTCGTAGACTAGTAGCACGTTGAAAACGGAGCTACGGTTTGAAAGTTATGAGCAAAACAAGTTGAGGTCCAAACTGTCCAAGGGGTGCCGGAGTTGACTTTTTATTCATACAAGGTTGAGCTTTGACTCATGCATGGTTGTGAAGTGCTCGTCGATACGAGTCTGTAGACTAGCGGCACGTCCGATTTGGACATGTGGTTTGAAAGTTATGGACCTGTAGAGTTTTTCAAACATCGTATTATTTTAATATTATTTTTTTAAACGTGTAACGATGTGCCGCGTGTGACTTAATGAAGGTGACCATGTGTCACCATGTTGAGAAGCCACATGTCAACCATGTGTAAAATCATATTATTTTAAATAATAATATTATTTAATTATTTTTAATTTATTCTTTTTATTTTTATTTTTCTTTTTCTTTTCTTTTCCCCCACATGGGAAAAAAGGGGACCCAGCCCCGTTCTTCTTCTTCTTCCTTCTTCTTCTTTTCTTCTTCCTTTCCTTTCCTTTCTCCCTCTCGGCCTCACCATATTTTTAAATTCCGGCCACCCATAGTCCACACGCACCGGCCAGTGATGAGCGGAGGGAGGAGGCGAGCTCGGCTGCCAATTTTCACGGTCACCGGCCGCCAGACGCGCCCCGATCGGGCCGGAGAAGCCGCCGGCCGGAAAAATTTCTCTCTCCTCTTTTCTTGTGTTTTCCGGCCAGCCCAGTCCAAATTAAACCTCCTCTCACCCTATTTTGGGTCCTCTGAGTTCAAAAATGGCCTCCAATCTCAAAAATTCGAAGCGGTGTGCGAGATATGAGAAATTGAAAACCGGCCGAAGCTTTTCGGCCACCTCCGGCGGAATTTGGGTCGATGGAGACCGGGTTTGTAATCCTCGTCGCTCAAGCTTCGATTCGGTATATTATTCGACTATTTTGGATAACGTTTGTGTTTGACCCCCCGGTACTGGGTATTATTTACCCGATTAAAATATTAATTTATTTGACTGTGTGTGAATTTTGTTCTAGGAGCACGGGTGAGTCATGGAATTGATCCCATGGGGGATCATGGTTTAATTGCATGCTCCAGGTGAATGACCCACCTTGAAAACTATTTTGGGCAATTAATTATATTTATATGGTGTTGAATCGATGTCTGTGATTTATGCTCATGTGGCGTATTTTAAATATAATCGGGAAAAATATTATTTTATATATATTTACCCATTGGTGCTAAATGGAAATTTGAGGGTCATTAAGAAATTCCCGATTATTATTTTATTGTGATTAAATGGTATTTGTTACACATGAGCAAGTATGTTCAGTAATTAATTGTGTCTGGATTTTATATCATTTTTGGGCAATTAATTATGTTTAATTGGTATTTAAATTATGCTCATGTGGTACAATTTAGTTATGGTTTTATTGTGATTTAATTTATTTATTATGCATGAGCACAGTATATTTCGGTAATAGTCGTACGTGGTTTTAAGTATTATTTTGGGCATAATTGGTTTAAATATTTTATGAAAATATTTGTTAAATTGGTGGTTTAATTTTATAATTATGCCCACGGTATTTTATCTGTTGAACCTCATATTACGAGAAAATTATGGTTTATTTGTTATCGATGTTTTCGTACCGGTTTGTTAAATAAAAATATGTGGGATGGTAAGTGTGAAATTTTGATATATTTCCCATGGTAATTTTGGAAAATGGTACGGTTGGTTAATAAAAATTATTTTAGACGCACTCATACAGTATTGGTGTTCTGGTGTATGGACACGTGGTAGCGCGCAAGTATTATGTGGTTTAGCGCGCAAGTATTATGTCTCCCGTGGTTGCCATTGGACCGTGGGTAGGCAAGTTTGATATTGGCCACAGCCGCCCCTCCCTTGGTCGGGATGACGGTTTCAGCAGCGGTACTGTCGGGACGCCGAAGTGCCGTTTGCAAGTTTCTCTCTTTAATCTCCCCGCCAGTCGGTGCTCGGGACGCTGGGTATCGGAGGGCATCACTGGTATATGGTGTGGTGCGTCAAGTGTAATTTTCAGATAAAGTTTCAAACCCCAAGGGTGTTCAAAATTATTTATTATAATTTATTACATTTTAATTACATATTGGGCTATTTATTTATTTATTGTTTATCAAATGGTTTGATCCCTTGGTTTTTGGGAGGTACGAATATCGGGTTTTGTGAAAATGTTTTAAAAGGGGAACATTTCTAACGGAGTGAATAGTGAGGGTTTTGAGAGAAAGTACTACTTCAAATGTTTATTTATTTAATTGTTCGGTATTGATTAATTAAATCCTTTTATTTGGTATACTATTAATATTAAAGGTGTACAGTAGATAGGGTCACTCACTGAGATGATTAGCATCTCACACTCTTAAATTCCGTTCCCCTAGGTCCAGGTTGGAGACGTTGATTGTCCGGGGCGAGCCCAACGTCTCAGTTCGTTGCCGAAGGTTCAAGAAATATTTCTTCCCTTTTTCCTCTCTATCCTATATTGCTTCTTATCTGTCATTGTATAAATTCCACATTTATCTGTATAATGCTCTGTATACTGTATTGGACGTGTAGTTGTTATTTATGCACTGGGTTGCTGCTGTTGTTATTTGGAGTGCTGTAAATTTGTGGAATCAATTTGTAGTATTGTGGGAGGAATAAGGGGATGAACATAGAAATGTGTTTTCAATGCAGGTAATTTTTTGGTTAGTCCTACCCTTAGGGGAGGTGCTGCCGGATTTTCCGTTGGATGGTTCGATGGTATTTCCCTGGGATCAGGGCTTGTCTAGGGTTCCGGGGAAGGAATTCTGGACGGGTCCTGACAAAGGGTTACCTGAAAGAGCAGTTTGATATGAAGGACTTGGGTGAAGCTCACTATATTCTAGGAATCAAACTTTTATGAAACAGGAAGAAGAATATGTTAGCTCTATTCCAAGCTTCCTACATTGATAAAATAGTGATCAAGTTCGGCATGGAAAATTCCAAAAAGGGACTTCTACCCTTCAGACATGGAATTCATCTTTCTAAGGAGCAATCACCAAAAACTCCTGAAGAGAAAGAACTCATGAGTAAGAAACCTTATGCTTCGGCTGTTGGTAGTCTCATGTATGCCATGCTATGTACCAGGCCAGATATCTACCATGTGGTGGGAGTAGTAAGCTGGTACCAATCAGACCCCGGAGTAGAACACTGGACTACCGTGAAACATATACTCAAGTATTTAAAGAGAACGAGGGATTATATGTTGGTGTATTCTAGTGGGAGTCTTGAAACCCTTGGTCATATGGACTCTAATTTTCAAGGGGATATTGATTCTAGCAAATCAACATTAGGATATGTGTTTACCCTAAATGGAGGAGCCATTTGTTGGAGGAGTGTTAAACAGACTTGTGTTACTGACTCCACAATTGAAGCTGAATATGTAGCTGCATCTGAAGCTGCAAAGGAAGCTGTATGGCTTAAGAAATTTCTTTTGGATCTCCATGTGATACCAGACGCAGATCGGCCCATTACCCTTTACTGTGATAACAGTGGTGCCGTAGCACAGTCCAAAGAACGCAAGTCTCACAAAAAGCAGAAACACATATTAAGAAAGTACCACTTGATCCGTGATTTCGTTGATAGAGGAGATACAGTGGTTACTAAGATAGCATCTGAGGAGAACCTAGCAGATCCTTTTACTAAGACTCTTCCTGAACGTGTGTTTGAGAAGCATGTAAATTGTATGGGTCTTAAGAGGATTCCAGACTTACTTTAGAGTAAGTGGGAGTTGGTTACATTTATGCTCTTGGAGCAAGACTAATTGTAATTTCATTTCTGATTTAATGTATGGATTTTCAATTCTTATGCACGTTTTATAAGGTTCAGATTTATTATGTAGTATATGATCATATGGATATGTCCATAGAAGACATGGTCATAGGTTCTCATAATTAATGACTTATCTCACAGTTGTTAAATAAAGTTGAGCACTTTATTTAGACTGCAATATTTTATGAAATAATCTGTCTTGGTTATTATAAAATATTGGAATGAATTATGGTCATTCTGAGAGGATCGGAAGAGATTTAATTAAGGATAAATTTCTGTGAAATGTATTAATTCTCAAGCGATATTAGATATTTATTTTTCTTAATCCTGAGTATATTATAAATAGGTAATTAAGTGACTATGGTTCTTTGAATTATCAATAGGCGAGGTCTATTTTTGAATGGCCAATATCTTGATGATTTAGGAATTATGGTCATTTGATTGCTAAGTATTTATGAAATATACAAAAAGGAATTTGTATGAAATGTCCTTTTGACATGTTTCGGTACTCGGATGTTGAAAATCACTGGCCAGTGCATTGGATCCGTTAGAGAAACTGATAAGTTAAGAGAATAAATAATTAATTGATTGACAGAAATTATTATCAATTAATTATTAATATTTTACAAAGGAAAAATACATTTAATATAAATATTATTAATCTTGGAGTTCACATATGGGCTTTTAGTGGAATAGCACCAGATAAGATCACAGTCCCAGGCTTGCTCAGAGCAAGTGGGAGATTGTTGGATTAATGCTCTTGGAGCAAGCTAATTTATGATTAGGAACCTTGATTAATAATGAGTCGTATGATCCCCAAACTAGCTCATTAATTGACAGAGCCCATTTAATTGATTATTAAGATACAAGAAGGAGCCCATTAATTGGGCCCAATGTGTTATTAAACCCTAGGAGAATTAGGGTTAGCAGTCTATAAATATACTGTTTACTAGCCTCCAGTTAATAAGTTTAACATATTATTTTCTAGAGATTTAGAATCTCAGTAGAAAATAAAACACCTTGAGAGAAAAACAGAAACTGTGAGTTTCAGAGTTTTTTTTTTTCAGATTAATCTTCTTGTTTCTTTTGTGATCAGGTGCACACACACGCAGATCTGTCGCTTAGAGAATAGTTTGGAAGGTTCTACGCTAAAGGTTAGTAAACTTATGGATAATGACATAATTTATTGCACACTTTATTCAATCTCGATCAGGCTTCCGCTGTGTATATGATACTAGCAGAGATAGAGGAGATGGAGAGGATCATAGGGTTGTGGTATTCAGTCTAATGGAGATTGATGTTATAGTTAAGTTAGGCCTCATTGTTGAAGGAATTGAGCTTAGTCCTAAGGCTGGTAGATGGAAATAAGTACTTGTCTCTCACTAATTTTATACGTGTTTGTTTCTCTCTTCCTTTTGTACAGGAAATGGTCATTTCATTTTCCAACCAATCATGGCATAAATATCAAAGACTTTTGCCACCTAATGTCACCATCGTTTTTAATTATTTGGTCCTTAAAAAAAAAAAAGTAAAAAAAAAAATCTTTTGTAGCCAAACTTTTACGGTCCAAAATAATAATAGATAGTTTGCCAAAAGTAAAAATCACCAGCTAAAAATTTGTGGTTGGAAGTTTAGTAGCTAAGAGTTTTTATAGATAAAGCCCACAATACTTTATGTGAAAGTACCTTTTCATTGCCATTATCGAAAATTAATGGACCCAGTCACATTGTTTTGACCTCAAAAATTCATTTTATATATAATATATAAAATATTATTGCTTTCCTATTGGCCAAATCAATCATGAACTAACAGCCCGATCATATACTTCTTCATTATGCATTCTGCTCGGAAAGTTTTTAAATTACATTAATTTGGAATTTATCTTCATTATCTTCTGAAGAAGGAAATCTGAAAATGGAGATTACCATATTGCCAGATGAGTGCATTTCCCTTATAATATCCTTGACATCTCCAAGAGATGCTTCCAGGTTGTCTCTGGTTTGTTCTCTGTTTCCATCAGCCGTCAATTCCGATGTGGTTTGGAGAAAGTTTCTTCCCCATGACTATCACCAAATCCTTTCAAATTCAGCTTTAGCATCATCCATGGATTCCCTTTCCAAGAAGCAACTCTATTTCCATATTTCTCACCACCCCGTCCTTGTAGATAATGGTAATATGGTAAGCAAAACCGATCATGATCAAATTTTTTTAATATTCACTTTTAATAACAACATATATATACAATCTTGATCATTTCAGAATATCATGACTTTGATCATAATCATATATACATATGTATTAGAAATCTTTTGCTGGAAGGAAACGAGGCAATTATTACTTGATATCACTTTGTATTGGTTCTGAAATTCATCATTTTGTTATGTTCATAGTAATTGTCTAATTTGATCTATTGGAACTTGTTGCCATTTAGGGGGATAGTTATTCAGATAATACTTCTGAGTTTGAATCTCTAACCCCAATAACATAATGGAAAAAATGATATATCGGAACTGGTTGTTTTTAATTAGTAATTAGGAAAAAGTAGATTCATTATGAATTTGAAACTCTTTGAGAAGGTTGATAGAGTTTTGTTGAAACAATTACATTGATGCAACATAAAACAATACTTATGATAATTCTAATTTTTTTTTTTTAGGTAAAATATGATAATTATAATTATTATATGTAATAATATATATTTCATATATATGCGTTTGTGGGACATATTAACTTATCTTCGTCGTGTTGGCATATGCACAGAGCTTTGCGACAGATAAAGAAAATGGGAAAAAATGTTATATGATAAGCTCAAGAAGGCTTTCGATTGTTTGGGGAGGTACACCCACATATTGGCTATGGAAATCTTTATCAGCAGAGTCTAGGTATTTTCTCTCTATCTCTCTCTCCCATAACAGCTTCATGTTTTCAAAATAGTTCTCTTTCTTCCGAGTTTTGCATACACATACATACTCACACAATAAACGACAATTATTATATTGGAATATCATGATTTTATAAAGTTATTATGTAAATAGATTAATGTTCATATTCAGGATCATTGACCAAAGTTAAAATTCAGAAACATCCTATTAAATTAGACATTAAAACTTTCTCGTGATTCTTACAATTTTTTGGCAGTTATAAAAGCCTAATACCATTTACTGTTTCTGGACTTTAGTTTTATACCACAATCTTGCATAAGATAATATATATATATATATATATATAGCAATACTAGAAGTGGGAATAAAAGGTTTGTCTTTGTAATTTTTTCAAATATTTATGGTTATTTATAAAGCCAACATTTTTTCCCCCCTAATGTTGCATTTATTCCATTTAGGCTTTGTTCTAAGAGAAATTATTGAAAAAAAAAAATTCTTGCTATTTATTGTCAATGCTTCTGTTCACCTACGTAAAAATCTATCTCTGTCATTTTTTCTGTTTCTTTGTCCTTCAAAAAAACATTTGATGCTTTTCCATGGATTTTAGACCATCAACTTCATTTAACTTTGTGAAAATTCATAACTAATTCTCTCATCAACAACAAACAAAGCCCTTAATTTATTAGTTGCACATCAAACAAAGAAGAAATTTTTATTGAAAATCAATTACTTTTTTGATTTTTTTTTTAAAAAAATTATGTTATGCTATGGCTAACATATATAATAAAAAAAAAATTAAATGAAAGATTAGATTTGAAAATTGATCAGAACGTTGTAGAAGATAGGAGAAGTTAATGAGAGGTGGTTCTCAATAAAGATCACATATGATGAACCTTGTAAAAACAATTAATACAATGACTATAAGTAGAGGTTGGGTTACGATGTTGGAGTTGGTTGATTGGATTCATATTTAAATTCCTTTATTTTTAGAATTTAACTCAAACACAAAAAACTTAAATAATGAGAAACCTACACTTGGTCATTCTATAAATTCTTTAAATCCATTTTACCCTCATATTTGTTTATTTTTATTTTTGAAATGTTGCTTTCATGTAATTGTAATATAATTAAATTTACTTGGCACACAATGTTCAAATCTATGTAGACCATCAATGCCATGTTTAATTAATTAATTAATTAATTTCTTTATGCAGGATAAAGATAAAATTTAAGTCAAAAGGTTTATGATCACAACATGCTTTTCTACATCTGTCGTCATGTTCCAAGTTGAAATGATAAAACATATTATCAATTCCTTCTTAAAAAAGCAAAATTTAAGCTATTATAATAGCTACTGTAATTTAAAACATCAAATTTAATTTTGAAATTTTCATGCAAAATACCTAATTATTCTGCATCTTTTTATTGAGTTTGGAAACAGATAATTTTTTTTTATTTTCTACGAGTTTGAATGGGAAAACTTCAATTTTTCAATAATTTTAATTTACTTTATTTTCTTAGCAATGAAAATTCATAGTTTGGATAAAAATATTTTGAAAATAATTGATTTGGTATTATTTATTATTTTATTTTTAATTTTCCATGTAAAAGGGGAAAATTAGTTCTTGTGCTATATTTGATATATACAAGATTGTGTACATTTTTTTTTTGAGAAAAAAAAAATTGGTAAATTATTTTCAAATCTCAAATATATATTTATGGTTTCAAAATGTCTTTTTAAACACTGAATACTAGTATAAAAATAAATAATATTAACCAAAAGCTGGACCATGGAAGATTATAATAAGGATAAATTAACTTATATTGGATTCACATTAAAAGTATTAATGCTTTTATAACATTATCATTTTATATATATATATATATATAGAAGATTATAATAAGGACAAATGAACTTATATTGGATTTACATTAAAAGTATTAATGCTTTTATAACATTATCATTATATATATATATATATATAAATATGTGTGTGTGTATAACATCCTATGAGGCTTGACCTATGAGAATGTACCTCCACATGTTAGGTTAAACTATATCTGGATAAAATTTTCCTCCTTTTTATTTTGGATAATGTAATCTTGTCCATATATATATATATATATATATATCATTTTTCTCTAGTTTTGGAAGTATGGATGAATTGTCGTTTGGAAGAATGCTTATTCTAAAGAGGATACCTGCATAAATAAAATACAAGCATATATATATATATATACACACATAATATATATACTTTTTAATATTAGAACTAATGTTAGATGGAATTTTCTTGTTCAATTCTTGAATTATATCAAAAGTTGAAATTTAAAATTATATTTATTAATTATTAGGTCCTAATAGGGTTTATTTTTTCTAAATAAGGTTTTAGTTTGTCATTAAATATATATTTTAATATTTTTTAAAATTTTAAATCCTAACCCTTAATGTGATTTAAAGGTTAATAAAAGAAGAATTGATGTTAAGACTATTATTTGATCCTAATGTGAGCACTTTATATCCATATAGAATATGGATCCTCCTCTAATCTATACTTTACCTAAACTTTTAAAGATTTAAGGAATGTGGCAATTAATCTATTGTATGGTCGAGATTATTTCTCTTCATTTTAGTTTATAAAACTTCCAAATAAAGACATTTTATAATAAATGCATAAATTTAGTCTTTAAAGCAATTTTTTTCTTTGCTTTTTTTAAGAGATTAATTGATAAAAATAAAAATAATCATGAATCTCCTTTCAAAAAAATGTAATAATAATATTCATGAATATAAATATATAATAAAACTTTTTAACACATAAAAATTTTTGAATACTTAACATTTTATACTTATAAAAAAAATATTTGATAATAAAAGTGCACTTTAACATGGAGTATTACTTTGAAATAAAAGTTAAACACATTTTTTATAATAAGATTAAAAGATTTAAGTTTAAGTATAAAATAAAACCAATAACATTAGTTATAAATAATTATTTTTAATTATGTTGGAAACATTATTTTAGTGATTTTACAAATTTTTAAATTTTTATTCTTTTGGAAATTTTTTTTTTTCAGATTTTTCTAATATTTAGATGGATTTATAAAATTTTCATTCAATTTGAATATATTTTTTGAGGTTTTTTGTAACATCTTGTACCAATAACAATTTTTACAAGTTTGACCAAGTGTGATCAAGTGAACAATATGTGGGTCCAAGTTAATTTTTTTAGTGGTCAATATTTTTGGTTTGACTAAGGTACCATTGTGTAGATCTAGTCGGTACGAGTTCATAGACTAGCGGTACACCAAATTTTGAGTTACAGATAAAAAGTTATGGCTATGAGAAGTTTTAGGCATAAGTTTTATATCAGTGTCCAAACCAATCCCTAGTTTTTATCTGTTAGTGATCCAAGGCTCTAGATAAACCTCATTAAGCATGCCAAACAGGAAACTAATTTCCAAAATATCTATTTCATCCCAAAAACTCGAGAAATTCCTCCTCCAAACCCGTGGGTCCAAACTGGATTGTTTTGATCCTTTTAACGGTGAACCGGATCACCACCGTTTTGCTCATTCTGGCCACCAAGCTATTACATGTGCCAGACAGGGAGGAAGACCACATTCAGGCTAGCTTGGCCGTGAAATTTCATGGCTAAAGACGGTGGGATGCACCGGGATTTGGCCGGCTAAGGCGGCGGCGGCCGGTGAGGTGGATCGCTGGATTTTCCCATTTGTCGGCCAACCCATAGAACTTTCTTATTATTTTTGGACCCTATGAGCTAATATTCGTGGTTATTTTTCCCAAATTCCTCACCGTTTGAGAGATCCAACAACTGGAAGTTTGACCAAAGGTTCAATCGAGTTTAAATGGCCACCAGAGGAACTTTTGGCCTGATGTGAGCATACCGATGGGTTCCTTATCTTTTGGGCTTTCCGTTGATATAAATTTTGTGAATTTTGGAGGTCGTTTGATAATTTTTCCATTTTTGGATCAATTAGTTAATTTTTGGATAAATTAAGAATGTGTTTGGACAATAGTGGTCAAATTGGTTGAAATAGGAGTTGGATTAGTGAAATTGGATATTATTAAGACCCATTAGGAGGTTCTATTTTGAAAGATTAGGCTTCAGGTGAAAATCCCCAATTTGGGGTACCGGATCCTAAGGACACATGATATAATTGGACTGTCTGGGGTCCAATTTATGTAATTTTATAGTACTAAAAATTAATGTAAGACATTTGGATCATACAAGTGACTTTGGTTTAGTTATTTGGAGATTGAGAAATATTTAATTATATTACAGGCACTCGAGCTTAAAGGTGATCCTGTAGGGGAGCAGGAGTGAGCATCTGTACTATTGTAAGTGGTTATTACTTTTAAAATATTTTGGGTGTATAGAATAATATATGTGTGTGGCTAGATATTTTACATATATACAAATTGATTGAAAGGATTTCATTATGCATATATAATATCTACTTTCACTTATACGAGTTATCATTTTATGTGGATTTTAATAAGATTTTTATTGATTTTTAATTTTGATGAGTTCATAGTGAACTTGTGAACTATGTTAATTAAATATCCTGGTATTTGAATTGAGATTTTAAATTATTTTGGAAAATAATTGATTTGAGAAATAGATTAAAAATTTATATGATTTTAAGCATGTTCAAATATTTTATAAATTTTTAGGTGCTCAAAATTGGTTTATGGTGAACATATTTCATTGTGATATTGTTGGCTTAGGCATAAAATGATGATTTAAAAATTTAAAAATAATTAAATAAACGGTGGAATTTGAATATTAAAGTATTATTATGATATAATGTTGTTGGAAAAGTATTATGATTTTACAAGATTGTTTTAAGGATACTGTATCAGTTATTCTTATTTGATGTACCATATAGTACCAGAGTTTCGGTTCAGTATTATATTACAATGCGCTGGGTTGCTACGGTACCGTGAAGTTGGTTTCACCCAACAGTTTATTATTGCCACGGACAAGGTCGGGTTTAACTGACGGTTTAATATTGCCACACTGCCGTGAGGTTGGGTTCATCCAACAGTTTATTATTGCCACGGACCGTGAGGTCGGGTTTATCCGACGGTTTATTATTATTACCATGGTGCAGTGAGGTTGGTATCGTCTAATGGTTTATTATTGCCACGGACCGTGAGGTCAGGTTTATTCGATAATTTTTTATTATTATACCACGTTGTCGTGATGTTGTTATCATCCAACGATTTATTATTGCCACGGACCATGAGGTTGGGTACGTCCCAACGGTTAATTGTTATTTCCACGATACCTTTCGTATATTAAGGGTTGTGAAGTGGGTGTATCCCACGGTTTACAGATTGATACATCATATGTTACATTATATACATTTAACGATATTGATGATTTGCAAATATTGTGGTTATTTTTGTATTTTCATACTTATCTTGTGGAACTGTGTTTACAAGATTTTATGCTCATAATTTACTTCTTGATTAAGGCATTTATAATATTGTATTAATCGTTTATTTTATACCTTTTTAGCATCCACTTCGTGATATTAAATTGGGATACAGGTTTGGATTTTGTGAAATGATTTTTAAACGGGAAACTTTTCAAAAGAGTGGAATAAGAGTTCTTGAGAGAAAGATTTTTTTTTATTGAAATAAATTATTATTATTATTATTTTTTATATTATGCTATGCCACTCACTGAGATTCCTTTATCTCACGTTTTATTGTTTTTAATTCGTTCCCCTAGGCCCAGACAGCTAGTAGCAGTCTACCTCCGCATAGCTTATTGCTTAGTTCCTCTCACGACAACAGCCGTATTTATCCTTTCTTTATTTATTATTATCTTGTGGGCTTATTTATTTCTTATTTGTACTCTTAAACTTCGTTGACACTCTTAGAATGCTCTGATTTTAATTATGGGATTCAGTAGAGACCACGATACTTATGTGTGTAGTTATGGCCTGTAGTATAGTAGGCTGGTTGTGGACTTTATACTGTTGTTGATTTATTTTTATATTTATATTTTGAGGTATTATTGTTAATGCTTGTGTTCGGTTGTTCATGTTTTAAGGTGAGGTTCTATTGGATATTCTCTAGGGATTATCCAGTACAACTTCACTAGGCGTGACCCTCTGGGAGATCCTGGGAAGGTTCCCGGGGTAGGTCCTGTCACCTTAGTATCAGAGCTTTAGGTTCTGAATTACTTGGGGTTGTGCATTGCTGTATAACTCATCCTGTGTTGCGCCTTCCATACCTACCCTTTTGTTGGTGTTAATTATATTTTAACCAATTCTATCATATAGAATTTTTTCTTGATGTCGCGAGGAGGTAAACGTGGTTGTCAGCATGCTATATCTGGATGTAAAGATGTGTCCACTTATTTGGAACATCTTGTCGAGCGCAAAGCTTGATCACTCGAGAGGAGTGATTTTGTTAGGTATTCTGTTAATTAGGCTTGTAGACTTGGAGCAGTCGGTTGTGATGGCTCCATGGACCCTATGCAATGTACGAACGAGGACAAGATCACATTAGCTAGCTTTATGTTAGAGGGAAACTCAAGGAAGTGGTGGACATATGAAAGGACTAGTAGACCTCATTATTGGACATAGTTTAAGACTGTATTTCACACTGAGTTTTGTCCTCCAACCTTTATTGAGATTAAGAGGTTAAAGTTGAGGTACCTACTCAGGGTTCAAGACAATGGCCAGTGAACAATGATAGCGGCCATTTTTTTTTAGAGATCTGTAGTCTGAGGTAGCTTATGTGGCAAGTTTCATGAGGGACAGTGACAGTGGGATGGATCATGCTTTCATTATAGGCAATGAGAACACTTTAAAAAGGATTGACCCTATTGAGGACGTGGCCATTCTAAAGCTTTAAGGTTGGGAGCACAATTTCAATAGCCTAATGGGTACAAAGTGAATGATACATAAATAGGCCAAACTCCAGGGGTTTTACTAACACTGAACAACAGTTTTCATCCACAGCTAGAGGCGGAGGTCAGAGAGGACTACCACTTAGCAGAGGCAAGGTATATATTATGATCAGTTAAAAGGCACAAATCACCCCGATGTTGTGACAGATACGTTATCTATGTTGGTAATGATGAACACATTTTACTATCTCAAGGACCACATGATCTTTTGTTTCATGTAAATTTGTTGCATGAGTCAAGATGACTCCAGTTTTTTCGGGGTGTTATCTGAAAAGTTCCAACCGCAGGAGGATGCTTTTGGGCTAGTTAGATGTTCAAGAGTAGTTATCTTCATTCATGGAAATTAAGATCTTATATTAGGATTTGGTATAGACCAAGTTTGGTTGATGTATTCTGGTGATCTTGTATGAGACAACTTGTTGAAAACAAAGCTGTAAATTTCATAAGTTGGTTTTGTGGCATTTGCTTTTGGGTGTTGATTATAGATCTTTGTTTTGATATTTTGTTTGCTTGCAGATTGAGGGTTTTATATCGATGAGGTTTTACGGATCTAAGGTGGTTGATATTCTTAATGATAACTTAATGTCCTAAGAAATACGATTTTTGGGGCATAGCTAGAATATAAGAAAGTGATAAATGTTTTCTTATGATTTGAGGATCTAGTAACTAGTTTTTAGTACTTGGTTGTGATATTAGAATTAAGATTTAAATTTCTTTATTGCGAGGCATGTATTCTTGGAGTTTGTTTGAAATTGGAAGAATTTGAGGTTTCTTCAGGAATGATATTTGAGATGACAAGAGGACTTGGACTTGATCTTTTGGTTTCACATTCTTTAGTGTTGACAATCTTGAGGATTTCTTTTAGGCTTTATAAGCAATCTAAGGCTCTCCATTGGAATAACTATGAGAATTTTTCATTTTATGACTTTAATGAATTTGGTGAAAAGAAAATTGTTTCTCGAGGTTAAGAAATTTTGATAATCAATTTGCAACATGGATTTTAGAATTACAAGTACTAGGAGTGTAATCAGAGGCAAAAAGAACAATTTTAGTTTTAACTTTGTGATACTGGTATTGGGTTTGAGGAAATTAGTTATAAGTTATAAACTTTCTTTTTGATTTGATGGATGGATTTTCTTTTAGAAAGTTATGAGTTGTTACTTATGCTTCTAAACAGTTGAAGAAGCACGAGCTGAATTATTCGACTCATAATTTAGAGCTTGCTGCAGTGATTGTTGCATTGAAGACTTGGATGCACTATTTGTATGAAGTTGCTTATCACACCTTTATCGATCATAAGAGCCTTAAGTATTTGTTTACTCAGAAAGAATTGAACTTAAAGCAAAAGAGATAGATGAGGTTATTTAGGATTATGATTGCACTATTGTTTTCATTCTTCTTTTTATTTAGGAATTGTATATTTAGTTTAAAGTTGCAGTAGATTATAAAATAATCAAGCAAAAGTAATGTTTGAGCAACAATCACCTTTTTTGTTGATTTCAAAATTATATATTAAAAGTCACAAAATTTAAATTTGAATGTTTGGTAAATAATTTATCTTAATTTTCATAAAGACTTTTGTTTTTTGATTATCAAGTTCAAAGTCTTAACATGTTTCTTAAATTCTGTGCTATCTCTCTCTCTCTCTCGCTATCTATATATATATATATATATATATATATGTCAATGTGTTTATGGGCAAATAGGAAGTGAATTGAGGTTCACCTCTGAAGATAAAGCACGGTTGATTTTCTTCATCCTCATGAGTCATAACCACCCTTGTTTTCCATTAAGAGATAACCCATCCTTTCACATGCAGTTTTCAATTCGGTTTAATGGAGATTGATAATTATACATGTGTAAGTTAGGCCTTGTTGTTGAAGGAATTGAACTTGGGCCTAAAGCCGGGTAGATAGTAATATTATGCCTCTTTTTCAACTTGTTTCATTTTGTCTCCAACAAAATAAAAAATAAAAAAAATAAAAAAAAACAAAAATTGTTTTCTGCCCTTTTTCCGAAGGATTTCTAATCTTATTTAGATTATTTATTCCGTTTTAATTATTAAGTGATATGGACTCGAATAGTATAACATTCATGTTTAATGGACTCGAGTAGTAAACAATTCATACTTATATCTAACAGATTAAAACATTAAAATAAGAGATATTATTATTAATGTAAATGAGTTTATTAGTGTAAATGATGAAAAAAAAAAAGAAGGGGGGGGGGGGGGGGGGTGGAGCTGTGTCCAAGCAATTTTGTTCTGTTTTATAAAACATTATTTTTTTGGCAAATGTTTTATAAAACATTATGTGCATGTAGTGCTGGACCACAATAATCTCTCCCGTCCCTTCCTTCAATTTTCCTTCTATTTAACACCTATTCCAGGAAATTTTCGGTACATGTGGACTCAACATGCATGTGTCAACGGTGGAAATTTTTGATATTCCGGAATTGTGGAATATATATTTTATATATTTGGTCTCTAAAGTCTTATGAGGACCCATTTAATTGGCTTTTGCTATTTTGCTCTCTTCGCCGATGCTTACCATGTATGTGATCGTTCTCGTCCTTCACTGGAATTAAGGTTCTATTCCTCTAACGTGCTCTTGTAATGACTGTTTAATTTATGCTTGAATATTTATGTACGTGGGACTTTCCCGTTGGTGTGTGATCTTGGGTATTAACATGTAGGGTTGTTTTTATCTCTCACTAAGTCATATTGCAAAGCAATTTCAAAACTAGAAAATTTAAAAACCATACTACAATTCTCAAGAATATTGTTCATTAGTAACTGGATCAAATATTGGTAGATTTTTATTTTTTAATAAAATTTTTATGAGGATCTAGAAAAATTTTTAGTTCAAGTTGTATAAATTCATTGAACCTTAGATTTGCATGTTATATTTTTCTTTTTTGGGGGATATATTTTATTTTATTTTTTCTGACAAAAGCCATATTTTAAATTAAAATGGTAATATTCGAATTCACATATTACCTAGTGACATTGTTTTGAACTCAAAAACTCATACTATATAATGTATATTATATTATCACTTTCCTATTGGCCAGGTCATTTACGACGTCATCATTTACCAAAAAAGTCTGAAGTCAATGCTAACAGACCGATAATATACTTGCCTATTTTCTGCTCAGAAAGTTCTTAAATTATATTAAATTGAAATTTATCTTCATTATAATTTTCTGAGGAAGGAAGTCCGCAAAATGGAGATTACCATGTTACCAGAAGTGTGCATCTCCCATATAATATCCTTGACATCTCCAAGAGATGCTTGCAGGTCGTCTCTGGTTAGTTCTCGGTTTCGATCAGCCGTAAATTCCGATGTGGTTTGGAGCAAGTTTCTTCCCCATGACTATCACCAAGTCCTTTCAAATTCAGCTTTAGCTTCATCCATGAATTCCCTTTCCAAGAAGCAACTCTATTTCCATCTTTATCACCACCCCGTCCTTGTAGACAATGGTAAAATGGTAAGCAAAGACGATCATGATCAACTTTTTTTAATATAATTTTGTAACAATATATATATATATACAGTCTATCATGACTTTGTTCATAATCATATATACATATATATTAGAATTTTTTTGCTAGAAGGAAACGAGACAATAATTACATGAAATCGCTTTGTATTACATGAACTCACTTTGTATTGGTTCTAAAATTCGTCATTTTGTTATGCTCATAGTAATTGTCTAATTTGATCTATTGGAGCCGGTAGTCATTTAGGGGTATAATTAGTGTCAAAGACTGTTAATTCAACTGATGATAATGAGTTTGAATTCCTTATTCCAATATCATGCATAATGAAAAAAAAGATTTATTGGAACTGTTTGCTTTTAATTACTAATTAGAAAAAAGTAGATTCATTATGAATTTGAAACTCTGCCAGAAGGTTAATATAGTTTTGTTTAAACAATTATATTGATGCAATAGAACACAGAACTTATGATAAATCTAATTATCTATATGTAGTAGCACGTATCCATGAATATATATATATAAATATATTTCATAAATATGCGTATGTGTTACATCTTAACTTATACCCTTGTTGCTTGGCATACGCACAGAGCTTTGCAATAGATAAAGAAAGTGGGAAAAAATGTTATATGATAAGCTCAAGAAGGCTTCCGATTGTATGTGAAAGTACAGCCACTTATTGGCTGAGGAAATCTCTACAAGCAGAGTCTAGGTATTTTCTCTCACTCTCTCAAAACACAACTTCATGTTTTCAAAAGAGTTCTCTTTCTTCAAAGTTCTGCATACACACACAGTATAAAACAATTATCATATTGGGATATCATGACTTTATATGCTCTTATGTAGGGTCATTGACTAAAGTTAAAGTTTAGAAACATCCTATTGAAAGAGATATTAAAATTTTTACGTTATTCTTGATAAGGCAGTGTAGCTGTCTTATCTCAAAAGCTGTTTTACTGTTTGTACAGATATGGGTGTATCATTACTTAGGCTTGTCTTTACATGTACTTATTCTTGTATCAAGCTATATATATATACATATTATTTTTGATTCAATAATGAAATAGAGCTTTTTCACATACTGCAAAATCGTTATACGGTATCAGAGCAGTCTATACTCCATGAGAATTTTTTTTTTTTTTGTTTTTTTGTTTTTTTGTTTTTTCAATACCATGTCTAATCCAACAACACCAATCTCCAAGGAATCCACTGCTGCTGCACCTATACCAATTAGTACCGAATCTCTCTTCACTAATAGTACACTTGTAGTTATAAATGTTGCTACCCAGGCCCCATTAAAACTTACAGAAACAACCTATTTTCCATGGAAAAAGAAGTTTGATGCTCTTCTCATCAGCTATGACTTATACGGGTTTATTAATGGCACCCTTCCTTGTCCTTCTCCAACTCTTCCTAACAAATCTTCTAATCCAGACTATCTTTTTTGGAATCGTCAAGACTCATTACTTCTTGGTGCTTTTCTTGCTTCTTTATCACAAGAAATACATCGTTTCGTTTCAACCACAGAAACATCAAAGGAAGCTTGGCAGAAACTTGCATCAGTTTTTGCTAAACCTTCACGATCTCGGGTTCTTCGTTTGCAAGAGCGGCTTATCAGGATGTTTCTAGACTTTAGATTTAGACCATAATCTTGCATAAGATAATTTATATATATATATATATGTAAATATAACTTTAATTTAGACCATACTGACTTGTATATGTATATGTGTACATACATGATAATCCGATCTCATGGCCTGGCAGGTTCTCTGAAGTTGCTGAACTCACGTATGTGTCGTGGCTTTCCCTAAAAGGAAGGATTGAAACAAACATTTTGTCGCCCAAAACAACTTATGCAGCTTACTTTGTCTACAAGCTTAAAGAAAGCAGTTCCGCATTTATGGAAAGACAGGTAGAGCTTGGAGTATATTTTGAAGGAGAAGAGAAGGCCCATGGGGCCAGTGAACGTGAAGTGTTTTTATTCCCTTCTCGGGATCAGCTGGAACTATGTCGAGATAGGGAAGATGGTTGGATGGAGGTTGAAATGGGGGAGTTCTTCAATTATGGTGGGGAAGAGCATGGGGTTGTGGTGTTCAGTCTAATGCATATTCATAATGATACATGTAGGTTAGGCCTCATTGTTGAAGGAGTTGAGCTTAGGCCTAAGGCTGGTACATAAAATTACTATGTCTCTTTTTTTTAACTAGTTTTCTGTCTGCAACAGGACTAATAAAAAAAAAAAAAAAAAACCAATGTTGTTTTCATTCTTGTTTTTATTTAGGAGTTGTAGATTTAGTTTGAAGTTGCTGTAGATTATAAAATAATCGAGCAAAAGTTATGCTTAAGCGCCTATCAACATTTTTGTTTATTTCAGAATTATATATTAAAAGTTACAAAATTTTAATTTGAAGGTTTGGTATATATTTTATCTTAATTTTCATAAAGATTTTTGTTTTTGACGATGAAGTTTAAAGTCTTTAACATGTTTCTTAAACTGTGTGTTATCTCTCTCTCTCTCTCTATATATATATATATATATATGGAAATTCTATGGTGAGGACGGTCCGCATGAGGACCGTAGTATTAGTGACGGTTTTTCATAATATTAACGACGGTTTTTTAGAAAATCGTCACCAATACTATGAAAAACCGTCACCAATACTGTGGTCCGTATGAGGATCGTCCACACCATAGACGGACTGTATATATATATATATATATATGTCAATGTGTTTATGAGCAAGTTGGAAGTGAATTGAGGTTTGCGGTTGAAGATAAAGCACGGTTGACTTTTTTCATCCTCATGAGCCATAACCTCCCCTGTTTTCGATTAAGAGATAACCCATCCTTTTAACAAGCAGTTTTCAATTCAGCTTTAGGCTTTGTTGCTGAAGGAATTGAACTTAGGCCTAAGCTGGGTAGATGGTAATATTACGCCTCTTTTATCAACTTGTTTCTTGTTGTCTCCAACAAAATTTAAAAAAAAAATAATAATAATTGTTTTGTGTTCTTTTTTTGTAAGGATTTCAAATCTTATTTAAATTATTCATCTACTTTTAATTATCAAGTAAAATCACTTACTACTTATATCTACGAAATAGTAGTAGATTTGAAACACTAAAATACTAAAATAAGAATGTTATTATAAATGTAAAAGGATATGTTAGTGTAAATGACCCCCAAAAAAAAAAAAAGAAAAAAAAAGGCTGTGACCGAGCAGTTTTGTTTTATTTCATAAAACATCGTTTTTTTGGCAAGTGTTTTATAATACATAATCTGTATGTAGTGTTGGACCAAAATAATCTATACCGTTACTTCTTCAATTTTCCTTCTATTCAGTTCTCTTTCGAGGAAATTTTCGGTGGGTCACACATATATGTGTGGATGTTGGAAATTTTTGGTACTCCGGCATAGTGGGACATATGTATATATATATTTTGTCCCTAAAGTCTTATGTGGACCCATTTAATTGACTTTTGCTATTTTTGTTCTCTTGGCCGATGCTTACTATGTATATGGTGGTTCTTGTCCTTCACTGACTGGAGTAAAGACTCTATTCCTCTACAGTGCTCTTGTAATGACTATTTTATCCTTGAATATTTATGTACGTGGGGTTTTCCCATTGGTATAGGGTTGTTTTTATCTCTCACTGAGTCAAATTGAAAAGCAATTTCAAATCTAGACAATTTGGAAAACCATACTAATGCTCAAGAATATTAACTGGATCAAATATTGGTAGATTTTTATTTTTTTAATAAAAATATAATGAAGGTCTAGAAAATTTTTTAGTTCGAGTAGCATAAATTCATTGAACCTTAGATTTGCATGTTATATATATATATATATATATATATATTTTTTTTTTTTTGGGACATATTTTATTTTATTTTATTTTTAAAAAAGCCATATTTTAAATTAAAGAGGTAAGATTCGAATTCAGATATTACCTAGACAAATTGTTTTGAACTCGTAAAATCATATTATATAACAAATATAATATTATTGCTTTCCTATTGGCCAATTCAATTATGAAGTCAATGTTAACAAACCGATCATATACTTCCCTATTCTGCCCAGAAAGTCTTGAAATTACATTAAATTGAAATTTATCTTCATTATAATTTTGTGAGGAAGGAAATCCTGAAAATGGAGATTACCATCTTACCAGAATATTAGTGATTTTCATGTACAGCTGTGTAGTTAACTAAACCTTTTCATGTTGTTTGTCCTGTATATCCTTATCATGTGTATTTAGGCTTCATCATGTATTTTAAATATTATTTTATTATTTTGTTTCTATCTGTTGTACCTCCCTTCTTATCTGTAATAGAGTATTTATACCCAGTGTTTTATTGAATAATAATTAAGCATTACTTTTCAATTTTTTTAAGTTGTTTTATGGTATCAGAGCATCAAACTCTCACGAGTCATGGCCTCATCTTTCTCATCCACCTCAACCTCTATTTCATCTTCTTCCTCAACAACTATTCCAATCATGACCGAACCATCTTTTTCAACAAAAACACTAGTTGTGATTAATGTAGCAACTCAAGTGCCCCTCAAACTCACAGAAAACACGTATTTTCCTTGGAAGGCTCAATTTAAGGCTGTTCTTATTGGCTGTGATCTTCATGGCTTCATTGATGGTACGAACCCTTGTCCTCACATCTTGATAATTCACCAAATCTTGAATATCAATAGACAAGCTCATACTTGGAGCAATTTTGGCTTCTCTTTCCAGTGATGTTTCTCATCTGGTTGCAACCTGCAAAACTTCAAGGGACGCATGGTCAACACTGGCTATCTCATTTGCTAGGCCCTCACGTTCTCATATGCTTAGGCTTCGTGAACATTTGATTCGTCCAAAAGGGACATGATCTGTCACTAAATATCTACAAGATATTAAAGGAGCAGCTGATGAATATGCACTTCTTGGGAGTCCAATTGATAATGATGAAGTAATTTTATATATTATCAATGGTTTATCCTCTGATCTAAAGGATATCTCTGCAGCTTTTCACACCCGAGACAATTCGTTCACTTTTGCCGAATTACATGAACAACTAGTAGAGCATGCCACATATTTGCGTCGATCTGAGTCTTCAACTGATGACACCTCTATCACAGCACACATGGCCAATCGCACAGGGAAACAACAAAGAAATTTTTTTCTCTCCAACATAAGACCAACCACACAATTGTCTGGCTCCACTGTCAATCCAAGACAAATCTTCTTCGGTTCTCCCACCAATTCGAGACAACACTTCTTTGGTTAACCCACACACTTTAGAAGACTTGGTAATTATAGGGGAAAATGTCAACTATGTTACCAACAGGGACATTCGGCCAAATATTGTCCTTCCTTCCGTCACCAGTTATCAAACACCTCTCAGCAACAGCGGTATAGTTCTAGGCCGTCCCCTCCACAAGCGTTCTGTTCAGGAGCTTCCTCAAATGATGGTCTTCTACCCATGCCACCTTCTTCACCAAACTGGTTACTTGATTCGGGTGTCTCCCATCATGTGGTAAATGATTTGCAAAACTTAGCCATTCACTCTGAATATGATAGCACTGATGAAATAGTTGTTGGGAATGGTAATAAGCTTCCCATTACACATACAGGCACATCTCTTCTACTCACTCCAAATAAAAAGCTCTTGCTGTCTGATGTTTTTTGTGTTCCTACCATGACTAGGAACATACTTTCAGTTTCAAAATTGTGTAAAACTAATAATGTTTCTGTGGAATTCTTATTAAATTGCTTTCTTGTGAAGGATTTGCAGACAGGAATAGTACTCCTAAAAGGACCGCATAAACGTGGATCCTATCAGTGGCCATCTTTCTCTTACTATCTGTCTCCATCTCCAACCACACTTCTCAGCCAATCTGCTTCTCTTCAAGAGTGGCATCATTTTCTAGGATATCCATGTAACAGTCCAGTCCACCCGCATGTAGATATTGTCCGCTTTGGGCCCAGCCTGCACGGTTTTGTCAAAATGCGTCTACAAGGGAAAGGTATCCATATGCTTATAAGCCATGCTTCGTTCTCCTTTCCAACCGATGTAGGACTTCTCATCCATCTCATAGGATTCTTCATCATCTAGTGTCTGCACAAACACTGCCTGTTTCTTCTTTTAATAAATTTCATTGCACTTCTTGTTTATGTAATAAATCTCATAAAACTCCCTTTGGAATTTCTTCTATGTTAAGTTCAAAGCCTCTCCAATTATTATATACTGATGCTTGGGGACCAACCTCTGTATGTTCTTATGATGGATTTAAATATTATGTCTTATTTGTTGATCATTTTACTCGATATTCCTGGTTATTTCCACTCAAGTCCAAATTTGATGTCTCCTCTGTCTTCATAAAATTAAAAAATATTGTTGAAATTTTTTTTTTCAAACCCCTATTACATCAATATATTCAGATAATGGTGGAAAGTTCCTGAAATTAAAACCATTTTTTACTACACATGGCATCACTCATTTTCTCACCACTCCATATGTTCTGGAACAAAATGGTTTTGCTGAACGTCGACATAGGCATATTAAGGAAACTGATCTGTCTCTTCTCACTCAAGCCGGTCTACCAAGTAAATTCTGGACCTATGCCTTCACCACTGCAGTCTATCTCATTAATAGATGACCCACACCTACTCTTCATAGTATTTCTTCTTTTCAAAAACTTTTTCAAAAACCACCCAACTACACTGGTCTTAAGGCTTTTGGGTGTCTCTGTTTCCCTTGGTTAAAGCCATATATGCATCATAAATTAGAGTCTTCCTCTAGATCTTGCATTTTTCTTGGCTACTTACCCACTCAAAGTGGGTACCGTTGCTTTGATCCTTTTCAAGATAAAATATTTATCTCAAGACATGTTAGGTTCATAGAATCCATTTTTCCTTATTCTTCTTTGTCTACCAAACCCATCAGCCTCATTAATTCCATAAATATTGCAGCACCTATACTACCTGCTTCTCCTCACAATTTAATTCCTCTTCTACCTAACTCTTTTTCTACCTCAAATACTATTCATCCAAGTCAATTACACCCACCTACCACTCCTTCACTCTCCTCCTCTCCTACGTCAATTCCCCCCTCAACTTTTCAACATGTCCTTCCTACTCATCCACATCATTCACACCTACCTACCACTCCCACACTCTCCTCCTCTCATACGTCTCTCTCACCCTCCGCTTTTCAACATGTCCATACTATTCATCCAAATTATTCACACCTATCCACCACTCCCACACTCTCCTCCCCTTATACGTCTCACTCATCCTCCAATTTTCAAAATGCCACCGTGGTCCCCACCTCCCATGCCTCCTCCCAAGGTCCTACTATTCCTGGATGCAACAACTCTTCATGTGAAGCACTTCCACATAATGCTGTTCTGTAACACCCCATCCTAAATCACACCGGAATCCGTGCACGTTGACCGAGGTTGACCGTTGATCCAGGGGTCAAAAGTTGACTTTTTGTTTCAGTTGGAATTTCTAGTTGACCAGGGTACCGTGGCGAAGTGCATGATGCCTGGAGTTCATAGACTAGTAGCACGTCAAAAACGGAGCTACGGTTTGAAAGTTATGGGCAAAACAAGTTGAGGTGCAAACAGTCCAAAAGGTGTCGAGAGTTGACTTTTTCTTGTTGTGTAATTTCGTTTTGACTCTTGTATGGTTGTAAAGTACTCGTCGATATGAGTTCATAGACTAGCGGCACACTTAAATTGGACATCTGGTTAAAAAGTTATGGATGTTTGAAGTTCGCCGGATACCGTAATATTTTATTATATCTGGCTTAAGTGCACAGTAACGCCACATGTCATCACCTGATTGGTCCATGTGGATGAACAGTGTCACCCACGGTGGCTTTTATTTGGCAAAAATGCAGGGGAGGAGAGAGAAAGAGAGAGAGGAGAGAGAGAAAGCCGACCGGCCGCCGGAATCGTCCAATTGTTCGGCCGACTCTTGCTACACACGCCGGCCAGACGGGAGTGTCTTTCCATTTCCAGCCAAACCATGAAATTTCATGACCGACGGTCACCGGACATGCCCAGATCGAGGAGGCGAAGCTCGGCGGCGATTTTTCCCTCCACCGCCGGCCACCGCTGTTTGCTCAATTTCCGGCCATTTTCAGGCCACACGCACCAGCCACCCCTCACACCTCCTCAATTCTGACCTACCCACCAAATTTCACGGCCACCGGACCTCCGACGCGCCGGGATCGGAGCGTTTTCCGGCGAGGCACCGAAAATCTTAAAACCCCAATTTCTCCGCCGTCTGGCCTTCGTTTGCCTCACCGCCGGTCTCATTGGAATCCTCTCCCCTCGGTCTACAAAACCACCAAAAATCTCAGCCAACGGCCACCGCACGCGCCATCGCGGGCGACGGTTGCCAGTGACCGCGGCGGCTCGTCGGAAGTCACTGTTCCGGCGAGTACCCAGTTGCACCGCCTGTCCCTGTCCACTGATTCCGACCTCCTGAATCCAAATCTGGCATCCTTTTCCGCCAATTCGCAATGGTTTGGGAGAATTGAGGAGTCGAATCCCGAAAGCTTTCCGGCGAGATTCCGGCCACCTCGGGTCTGATCTCCGGAAAGTAAGACCGAATCCGTGATCCTCATCACTCAAGCTTCGATTCGGTATATAACTTGTAATTTTTAGTTGTCGTTTGTGTTCGCTCCCCGGGTACCCATTTGGGAATTATCGATTAAAATATTAATATATTTGGTTAGTGTACTGTGGATGTTTTAGGTGCGCGCACGAGTAGTGGAGTTGATCCTGCGGAGGATCTTAGCTGATATACGCGCTTAAGGTGAGTGACCCACCTTTAAAAATATTTTGGGGGCAATTAATTATTTTTAATCGGTGTTTAACTGATATTTGAATTATGTTCATGTGGTACAATTTAGTTATTATTTTATTGTGATTTAATTTTAATTATTATGCATGAGCAAGGTATTTTCAGTAGTAAATTGTGCGTGGTTTTAAATATTATAATTTGGGCATAATTGGTTTAAATATTTTATGAAAATATTTGTTTAAAGTTGTGGTTTAATTTTTATAATTATGCCCATGGTATTTTAGTTGTTGAACCTCGTATTACGAGAAAAATTATTGTTTTATTGGTTATTGATGTTTTCGTACCGAGTTTGTTAATGAAAATATGTGGGATGGTAAATGTGAAATTTTGGTATATTTCCCACGGTAATTTTGGAAAACGGTACGGTTGATTTAATAATTATTTTAGACGCATTCATACAGTATTGGTGTTCTGGTGTATGTATATGTGGTTTAGCGCGCAAGTATTATGTCTCTCGTGAGTTCCCATTGGACCGTGGGCAGGTAAGTTTGATATTGGCCACAGCCGCCCCCCTCCTTGGCCGGGATGACGGTTTCAACATCGGTACTGTCGGGACACCGAAGTGCCATTTGCAAGTTTCTCTCTTTAATCTCCCCGCCAATCGGTGCTCAGGATGCTGGGTATCGAAGGGCATCACCGGTATATAGTGTGATGCGTCAGGTGTAAATTTTCAGACAAAATTTCAAACCCCAAAAATGTTTAAAAATTATTTATTATAATTTAGTACGTTTTAATTATATTTGGGGTATTTATTTATTAATGTTTATTAAATTGTTTGATCCCTTGGTTTTTGGGAAATACGAATATCGGGTTTTTTGAAAATGTTTTAAAAAGGGAACATTTCCAACGGAGTGATTAGTGAGGGTTTTGAGGGAAATTATTATTTCCAACTGCTATTATTTATTTACCTATTAATTGTTGGTATTAATTCAATTCCCCTATTTGTTCTATTATTAGTATTATTATTAAAAGTGTTCAGGAGCTAGGGTCACTCATTGAGATGATTAGCATCTCACGTTTTTAAGTTCCGTTCCCTTAGGTGCAAGGGGTGATAGACGTTCTTCTGGGGCGAACCAGTTCTCCACCGCTTATTGTGTTTCGAGAAGTACTTTTGTACTCATTCATTTCAGTTGTATTATTTCTTTCATCTTTGTTGTATTTCTGTTGATTAGCACTTCATGAAGCTCTGTATACTATTTGGACACTTATGTTTTATTTATGCACTGGTTTGCCGTTATTGTTGTGAAGTGCTGTAAATTTGTGGAATCAATTTGTAGTTTTACTGGAGGAATAAGGGGATGAATATAGAAGTGTGTTTTCAGTGCAGGTAATTTTTGGTAAGTCCTACCCTTAGGGGAGGTGCTGCCGGATTTTCCGTTGGAAGGTTCGGTGGTATTTCCCTGGGTCTAGGGTTCCGGGGAAGGAATTCTGGACGGGTCCTGACATGTTCCATCTCATGACCTTCCTTCCCATGCACCTCCTGCATTTCCACCAGTTCGGTCACCATCACCAATTGTACAACAGTTGACTCGCCAGCATCCTAAGAGAATCAGGTCATTAAACTTAATTTTCAAACCTAAGAAGCTCCAAGATTTTTTTGTTGCCACTTAAAATTCCAATGGATGTGTTTTTGAACCTCGGATAGTAATTCAAGCTCTTCAGATTGATGAATGGCATGCTGCTATGTTTATGGAATTTAATGCCCTCTTACGCAATGGCACATGGGACCTTGTTCCACCTTCTGCTGCCAAGAATGTTCTTGGGTGTAAATGGCTTTTTTGCATCAAAAGAAATCCGGATGGTTCAATCCATAAATACAAAGCTCGGCTTGTTGCGAAGGGTTTTCATCAACAACTTGGTCTTCATTATTTTGACACTTTTAGTCCAGTAATCAAGCCAAAAACAGTTCGTCTTGTTCTTAGTATTGTCCTATCTCAAAATTGGCCTCTCAAGCAACTGTATATTAATAAGGCCTTCCTAAATGGTATTTTACATGAAGAAGTTTACATATCCTAACCTCCTGGATTTGTTTATGCTTTTAAACCGTCTCATGTTTGTCGCCTCTCCTGGATTTGGTACAATGAACTTAAGGCTTTTCTTATTTCTTTTGGCTTTACACGGTCTCATTCTGATGCTTCTCTGTTTATTTATAACAAGGATACTCATCTTCTTTATCTTTTGGTTTATGTTGATGACATCATTCTTACTAGCAACAACTCCTCCACACTACAAAGGTTTGTCCGATCTCTCTCCAAAAACCTATTTTTTAGGGGTTGAAGTTCTGTCTAGCACACACAGTTTATTTCTTAGTCAACATAAATATATCCTTGATCTCTTGGAGAAAATTAACATGACTGTAGCAAAACCAATGGCTTCTCCTATGTCGACGGCTCAAGCTCTAACTCTCTCTGATGGGTCTCCAACCACTAATGCTACCCAATATCATCAAGTGGTAGGGAATTTACAATACCTGTCTTTTACATGTCCGGATATTGGCTATGCAGTAAATAAGCTATCTCAATTTATGCATTGCCCACTGAAACCCATTGGTGAGCTGTAAAGCATCTGCTCTGCTACTTAAAAGGAGCCAGCTCATATGGGTTATTCTTGCGCCGTAATATTTCTTCTTGTCTTCATGCTTATTCTGACGCCGATTGGGCTGGCAATAAAGATGACCGCAGTTCTACTACTGGGTATATCATCTTTTAAGTGGCAATCCTATATCTTGGTCCTCCAAAACACAGCGGTCTGTCTCCCGTTCATCCACTGAAGTAGAGTATAGGGTCGTGGCAAATACGAATTCTGAGTTGTGGTGGTTACTTTCACTTCTTCATGAACTTAAGGTTCGTCTTCCAATCTCTCCAACTATCTACTGTAATAACATTGGCACTACATATGTGGCTACTAATCCTGTCTTTCACTCTAAGATGAAACACATGGGAGTTGATTTTCACTTTGTTAGAGACAAAGTTAGAGAAGGCTTGCTTCAGGTGTCACATGTTAGCAGCAAAGACCAGCTTGCTGATGGTCTTATAAAATCATTACCACGACAAAGACTTGAGTTTTTACATTCCAAACTTGGTGTTCTTCCAAGACCGCTAAGTTTGAGGGGGCATATTAGTGATTTTCATGTACAGCTGCATAGTTAACTAAAACTTTTCATGTTGTTTGTCCTGTATATCCTTATCATGTGTATTTAGGCTTCATCATGTATTTTAAATATTATTTTGTTATTTTGTTTCTATCTGTTGTGCCTCCCTTCTTATCTGTAATAAGGTATTTATACCCAGTGTTTTATTGAATAATAATTAAGCATTACTTTTCAATTTTCTTAAGTTGTTTTACAGAAGAGTGCATCTCCCATATAATATCCTTGACATCTCCAAGAGATGCCTGCAGGTCGTGTCTGTTTTGTTCTCTGTTTCGATCAGCCATGAATTCCGATGTGGTTTGGAGTAAGTTTCTTCGCCATGACTATCACCAAGTCCTTTCAAATTTAGCTTTAGCTTCATCCATGGATTCCCTTTCCAAGAAGCAACTCTATTTCCATCTTTTTCGCCACCCTGTTCTTGTAGACAATGGTGATATGGTAAGCAAAACCGATCATGATCAACATTTTTAATATTCACTTTAAATGACAACATATGTATACAATTCTGATTTCAATAGAATATCAGGACCTGAGAATAATTATATATATATATATATATATTAGAAATGTTTTGCTTGAAGGAATATCATGACCTGATGTCACTTTATATTGGTTCTAAAATTCATGGTTTTGTTATGCTTATAGTAATTACCTGATTTCATCTGTTGGAACCTATTATCAGGGGATAGTTTAACGGCAAAGATACTATTTCATCAAACAATAATTATGAGTCTGAATTCTCCACACTTCAATATCATAATGAAGAAAAGATATCTAATAGAACTAGTTGTTTTTAATTAGTAATTAGGAAAAGTAATAGACTAATTATGAATTTCGAAACTCTTTAAGGAGATTGATATAGTTTATCGAAACAATTAAATATTGATGCATTGCAATAGAAAATAGAACTTATGATAATTCTAATTATCTATATGTATTAGTACCCATGAATATATATATATATATATATATATATATATTTCATATATATGGTGGACATCTTAATTTATATTCTTATTGTTTGGCACATCCACAGAGTTTTGCAATAGATAAAGAAAGTTGGAGAAAAATGTTGCCTGATGTGCTCAAGAAAGCTTTCAATTATATGGGGAGATACACCCCGTTATTGGCTGTGGAAATCTATACCAGCAGAGTCTAGGTATTTTCTCTCACTGTCCCATAATACATCTTCATGTTTACAAAAGATGTCACTTTCTTTCAAGTTCAGCATATATATATATATATGTATAGAGAGAGAGAGTTTATGCAGGATCATGGACTAAAGTTAAAATTTAGGAACATCCTATTAAAAACAAAATTAGAATTTTAATGTTATTCTAAATATTTATTGGCAGTTATAAAAGCCTAACACTGCTAGTAGGATGATTGTGGACTTTAATTTTGGACCATAATCCTGGATAAGATAGTTTTCATATATATATATATATATATATGATACAACTTTAATTTAATATGAATATTCACCCACTTTATAATAGAAACCATATTGACTTGTAATTATATATGTTATATGTGTATACATTATAATTGGATCCCAAGGCCTGGCAGGTTCTCTGAAGTGGCTGAACTCGGACGAGTATAGTGGCTTGACATAAAGGGAAGGATTGAAACAAACATTATGTCTCCCAAAACAACTTATGCAGCTTACTTTGTGTACAAGCTTGAAGAATGTTGGTTTGGATATCAAGAAAAACCGGTTGAGCTTCAAGTATATTTTGAAGGAGAAAAGGAGGTCCAACGTAGTGCCGATGGGCGTACTGTTTTTCTAGATCCTACTCAGAATGGGCTGCAAGCCTGCAACTATGTCGAGATAGAGGAGATGGTTGGATGGAGGTTGAAATGGGGGAGTTCTTCAATGATGGTGGGGAAGATCATGGGGTTGTGGTATTTAGTCTCATGGAAATTGATAATTATACAATCAAGTCAGGCCTCATTGCTGAAGGAATTAAGATGAGGGCTAAAGCTAGTAGAGAGTAATAGTGTAATACTATGCCTCTTTTTTTTTTTTTTTCAACTTGTTTTCTATCTCCAATAAAATTAAAAAATATATAAAAAAAAAAACTAAAATTGTTTTCAGTTTTGTTTTTATTTAAGAATTGTAGACTTTGTTTGAAGTTGTTATAGATTATAAAGCTATAAGGAAAAGGTGTGCTTTAGCAACTATCACTTTTTTTGTTTACTTGATAAGTGTTTGTTATAGTGTTATTTTTAATATTATTAGAAGTTATAAAATTAAAATTTGAACGATTGCTAAAAAATCTTTCTTATTTTTCATAAAGATTTTTGTTTTGTGTTGATCAAATTCAAAGTCTTAACATGTTGAATTTCTCTCTCTCTCTCTCTCTCTCTCTCTCTCTCTCTCTCTCAATATATATATATATATATATATATGTATGTATATATTTATACATATGTAAATGTGTTTATGAACAGGTTGGAAGTGAATTGAAGACGAGTGTGGTAGCTCAGTTGGCACGAGCATCACCACCCAAGCCTCATGAGCGGGGTTCGAGCACTAGTAGAATCGCATTGATAATTCCAATGAGTCGCCTAGCATCCTGTCGCGAAATGCAAAGACTTTTAGCGACTTAAATAGATATTTAGCGACTTAAATAGATATTTAGCGACTCATTATGAGAGTTGCTTATACGTCAATTTTTAGGGACACATGTTACTTTTAGCAACGCATTATGTGAGTCACCGATATTAGAGTTTTTTGCGACAACCATAGACTTTTAGCGACTCATTATCAGAGTCGCCTATATTTCCATTTTTAGTGACAATATACACTTTTAGCGACTCATTATTTGAGTCACCGAATTAGAGTTTTTAGCAACATAGATCGACTTTTAGCGACTCTTTATGAGAATATCCTTATTTGGGTTTTTAGCGACATTTATTTATTTTAGCGATGCATTATATAACTCACCTATATATAAGTTTTTAGCGACGCATATAAACTTTTAGTGACTTATTATTTCGATCCACTTATAGCGACGTATTTTCTAGCGACTGTTTCGTGTAGAGTCCCTAAATAAAGATATTACAAGCGACTTATAAGTAGTGTCACCTTTTTAGCGACCATGGATGATTTTAGCAACTCAGTTTTCATTACTTATAGCGACTCTTTATTTGTCTTTAGAAAAGTCGCTAAAAATGATATTAGGGACTCTGTTTTAAACATCGCTAGATTTGTTAGTTGCTAAGGATAAGCAAGTAAAGGTCACCAAATATGTTAGGCGACCTTGTTTCTTGTTGATGCGTCACCCATACATTTTTTAGCTTTTAATTTTGTGAATTTTATTAAAATAGTAAAAATATAAAAATAATTAAAATATAAAAAACCTAAAACTAGCTTCATCCAGAATAATTAGAATACAAAAAATTAAAATACATATTTTTTTCATGACAAATTAATTATCAAATAAATTAAATATTAACCTATGAACATATTTTGACATAATTTGTAAACTATTATATTTTTTCATAACAAATTTAATATTAATTAAACTTCCATGAATGCATACTCATTGAGATGGAAGTTGACGTCCTCTTGTTGACGATATTACATCCTCATACTGCATATGGAAAAATTAAAAAAGTTATTAACACTTATGCAAAAAAAATAAAATATTAATAATTATTAAATTTGTAATTTAGTAAATGAAAATTTAAAGAATATTACCATCGTTCTTAATATTTGGCAAGACGCATTTCTCCTAATTAAAAGTGGAAAACACATAATGAAGCGGATCAAAAAAATAATTAAATGAATAATAATAAATATTATAAAACATAAGTTAATAAATATACATACCAATTTATTTAGAAGATATTTTTTATCCATATCCCCTTACAGCCACTACAAGCATAGCCACTCTCACATTTATCCTCATTATCATTTTCATTGATACTTGGCAACTATATGACAAATGGATTGTGAGCCATCGTAGTATCTCCAAGAACATCTTCTTCAACAAAAGTATGATGTTGTGGTGAAGTTAAAACAATAGACCATCTCGAATCAAGTTGATCTTCAACATAAAATGCTTGTTTAACTTAGCAAAACAATGTCAAGCAATATCACAAATAAAATTTCTACGAAAGCAAGATTAATAAAATCCAACGAACCTAACCTGCAGTTAAAATGAAAAAAAAAAAAAATAAAACCAACCCACCACATGTCTCTGCCAACCATAAAGAAAAAAGAAACCCACCTAAACGATGGAGATGAAGAAAAAAGAAATCCAAAAAATCACGCAACATAGAGAAATCCAGCTTCCCTGCCGACAACAAGATAGGCAAATGAAAAATGAAACCTGAAATATCCCACTCTTCAAGTCTTTTTTAGATTGCTTTCAAATCTAATATCTATTAGAAAGTGTACTTGATGTAGTTTTAAAAAAGAAAAAGGATTCCAAGGCGTGCATAAAAATTTTAAAACGCGCTAAAAATTTTCAAAAAATGGCAAAAATATGCCTTTATTCTTTATAAAATTTGCATGTCTTTTAAAATTTTTATTTTTTTTTTAATTGAGAGAACAGGCAACGCATTCTCTTCAAGAAGGATCACCCGTTCTTGAATTGTGGGATCAAGCAACACATTATGGTCGAAAAGCGTCGCCTGTTCCAAATTTTATATTTTCTTTATAATATTTAAATAGTTTTTTAATTGTTCATCTACAAATATATTCATGTAACAATCCAATAAACATAAATTACATTGATCTAAAAACAGAAAATAGTTTTGTCAATGCTTTTCTCAATTATTTACATATATGTGTATAAACAAGACACAAAATATCTCAAGACCTAATTTGAGATAGGGATATTGAATATAGAATTCTAATTCAACAAGCATTTATTGACCAATTTATCTACATAAATATGTTAAATGAGCTTAACTTTCATGTGTTTATGGTCAATCATAGCTTATTTGTTTTTAAAAATTAAAAGTCTATTAAATTGCTTTTTCTTAAAAAAAAAAAAAATTTTGAAGGAACAGGCGACGCAATTCCATTAAAACCCGTCACCTATTCCATGTTTTATTATTATTATTCTTAATCTTTAATTAGTTTTGTTGATTGCTCATCTACAAATTTTTTTTTAAAAAAAAGCATATTTGTGAAATTAAAAAAATTATTAAAAACAACTTTCAAATTCAAAAAAAGTTAAAAATTGGTTGAGTGAATATGCGACACAGTTGTTGCAAATGCGTCACCTTTTCATCTATTTGGCGACTTTTTATTAAAGGAATGCATCATCTAAAACTATATTAAGCTAGTTCTAGTTGTATTATTACATCCAAGTAATTTGGCCTGGTGGTGTGGTGATTCCTTCATAGTGTAAGAGGTTCTGGGTTCAATTTTTTTTTTTTTCATTCTTTTAGTCAATCTAATTTTATTTCAACTACAAATAACCAGTAAAAATATTAGAGCAACATAACTGAGGTGTTTTTTTTTTTTTTTAAGATTTTGGTAACAGGCGATGCACAGACTCCATTGTGCGTTGGCTCTTTTTTTTTTTTTTTTCCCCTTTTAATCAATCTAATTTTATTTCAACTACAAATAACCAGTGAAAATATTAGAACAATATAAATAAGCTGGTTTTTTTTTTTTTTTTTTTTTTCCAGATTTTGGTAATAGGCAACGCACAATGAAGATTGTGCGTCGCCTGTTCTCCTTTTTTTTTTTTTTTGGTTTTTTTAGTCAAGCTTAACCAGTGAAATATTAGAGTAACATAACTAAGCTTTTTTTTTTTTTTTTTTAGAAATTTTGTTAATAGGCGACGCACAATGAAAATTGTGCGTTGCCTGTTCTTTTTTTTTTATTATTATTCTTTTAGTCAATTTAATTTTATTTCAAATAAAAATAACCAATGAAAATATTAGAGCAACATAACTGAGTTGATTTTTATTTTTTTTTTAAATTTTGTTAACAGGCGACGCACAATGAAGATTGTGCGTCACCTGTTCTCCTTTTTTTTCTTGGTTCTTTTAGTCAATCTAATTTTATTTCAACTATAAAAAACTAGTGAAAATATTAGAGCAACATAACTGAGGTATTTTTTTTTTAATTTTATTAACAGGCGACGCACAACGAAGATTGTGCGTTGCCTATTCTCTTTTTTTTTTTTTTTGGTTCTTGTAGTTAATCTAATTTTATTTCAACTACAAATAATCAGTGAAAATATTAGAGCAATATAACTGAGACAGTTTTTGTTTTTGTTTTGGTTCTTTTAGTCAATCTAATTTTATTTCAACTACAAATAACCAATGAAAATATTAGAGCAACATAACTGAGCTGGTTTTTTTTTTTCTTTTTAAATTTTGTTAACAGACGACGCACAATCTACATTGTGCATTGCCTGTTCTCCTTTTTTTTTTGTTCATTATTTTAGTCAATTTAATTTTATTTTAACTACAAATAACCAATGAAAATATTGGAGCAACATAACTGAGCTGTTTTTTTTTTTTTTTTAATTTTGTTAACAGGCGATGCACAATGAAGATTGTGTGTTGCCTGTTCTTTTTTTTTTTTTTTTTAGTTCTTTTAGTCAATCTAATTTTATTTCAACTGCAAATAACCAGTGAAAATATTAAAGTAACATAACTGAGCTGGTTTTTTTTTTTTTTATTTTGTTAACAGGCGACGCATAATGAAGATTGTGCGTCGCCTATTCTCCTTTTTTTTTTCTTTTTTTTTGGTTCTTTTAGTCAATTTAATTTTATTTCAAATACAAATAACCAATGAAAATATTATAGCAACATAACTGAATTGATTTTTTCTTTTTTTTAAATTTTGTTAACAGGCGATGCACAATAAAGATTGTGCGTCACCTGTTCTCCTTTTTTTTCTTGGTTCTTTTAGTCAATCTAATTTTATTTCAGCTACAAAAAACCAGTAAAAATATTAGAGTAACATAACTGAGCTGTTTTTTTTTTTTTTTTTTAATTTTGTTAACAGGCGACGCACAATGAAGATTGTGCGTCGCCTGTTCTCCTTTTTTTTCTTGTTTCTTTTAGTCAATCTAATTTTATTTCAACTACAAAAAACCAGTGAAAATATTATAGCAACATAACTGAGCTGTTTTTTTTTTTTTTTTTAATTTTGTTAGCATTGTGCGTCACCTGTTCTCCTTTTTTTTCTTATTTCTTTTAGTCAATCTAATTTTATTTCAACTACAAAAAATCAGTGAAAATATTAGAGCAACATAACTGAGCTGTTTTTTTTTTTTTTTTTAATTTTGAAAACAGGCGACGCACAATGAAGATTGTGCGTTGCCTGTTCTCCTTTTTTTTTTTTTTGTTCTTTTAGTTAATCTAATTTTATTTCAACTAAAAATAATCAATGAAAATATTAGAGCAATATAACTGAGATAGTTTTTTTTTTTTTTTTGGTTCTTTTAGTCAATCTAATTTTATTTCAACTACAAATAACCAATGAAAATATTAGAGCAACATAATTAGCAAGTTTTTTTTTTTTTTTTTGATTTTGTTAACAAGCGACGCACAATGTAGATTGTGCGTCACCTGTTCTCTTTTTTTTTTTTTTGTTTCTTTTAGTCAATCTAATTTTATTTCAACTACAAATAACCAGTGAAAATATTAGAGCAATATAACTGAGCTGGTTTTTTTTATTTTTTTTTTATTTTGTTATCAGGCGATGCATAATGAAGATTGTCCATTGCCTGTTCTCCTTTTTTTTTTTTTTTTTTTTTGGTTCTTTTAGTCAATCTAATTTTATTTCAACTATAAATAACCAGTGAAAATATTAGAGCAACATAACTGAGCTCTTTTTTTTTTTTAGATGTTGGTAGGTGACGCACAATGTGCGTCGCTTATTACTAACTGGAGACGCACATTGTGCGTCGCCTATTACTAACTGGAGATGCACAATGTGCGTCACCTATTACTGTGCGTTGCCTGTTATCTATATTAAAAAAAAAAAAACACCAGTTCAGTTATGTTGCTTAAATATTTTTACTGATTATTTAGAGTTTTCAAGAAAATCAGGTTGATTTATTTAAAAAAAAAAAAAAGGGAACAGGTGACTCGGAATGATTTTTGTGCATCGCCTGTTACCAATAACTTAAAAAAAAAAAAACTATTTAAGATATTTGCAAGAATAAACTATACATGAAAAATTATATAATTGAACAACAACCTCGTATAATTAAATTTTGTTATTATGCAAACATAGATAAGTTGATGGTTAATCATTTTTCATAAGTCTAGCATTTAAACAATATAATTCGGATAAAATATACGCACAGTATTAAAAGCGACTATGTTCAGCCGCATATTTAGCGACTCTTAATAAATGTATCGCGTGTTGTTGATTTTTGCGACCGTTTGACATCGACTATTTTGGGGATGCATAGTTAATTTATTAAATTTTTACTGATGCATTAACCTTAAAGTCGCAGTTTTATTTTTTTAGACGCGTTTGTTTCGTAGCGTCGCTAAGTGAGTGTTGCTAGATATCAATTTTCGCATAGTGGAGTCTACTGGGGGGGGAAAGGGGTGCCTGGGGGCATAACAAAAAAAAGGTTGGAAGTGAATTGAGGTTCCCAGCTGAAGATGTTGCCATTAAGCACAGTTGATTTTCTTAATCTTCATGAGTCATGACCTCTCCTGTTTTCAATTCGGAGAAAACCCAGTTTTTAACATACAGTTTTCAGTTCAGTTTGATAGAGATTGATAATTATACATGTAAGTTAGGCCTTGTAGTTTGAAGGAATTGAACTTGGGTCTAAAGCTGGTAGATAGTAATATTATGCCTCTCTTTTCAACATTTTTTTTTGGTCTCCAACAAAATTAAAAATGAAACAGAAAGGGAAAAAAAACTGTTTTCTGTATTCTTTTTTATAAGGAATTGTAATCTTATTTAGATATTTTCCTATATATATTATATATATATATATATCTGTAATATAATTCTAATTTTTTCATTCAAGGTTATGTTCAAGCAATTTTGTTTTATAAAATATTATGTAGTGTTGGAGCAAAAAAATCTCTCTCGTTCCTTTATTCAATTTTCCTTTTATTCAACCTCCCTTTGAGGAAAATTTTAATATGTGGATCCAACATGATCGCCTTTTGCCATTTTGCTTTCTTGGTCTATGTTGCTCACCATCATGTGGTTTCGTTGGTGATGAAAATATCAGTATCGATGGAAATATCAAAAGTATGATTTTATAAAAATATCAATATTGATGTAAATATCGATAAAATTAGATAACATAAAAAATACAATAATTAAAATATAATAATAATAAAATAGTTTATAAACATTAAAATTTATTATAAATAAAAAATACAGTATTTCTTAAATATCTAATAAATATTTTGAATTGTATTGTATATATGTTTAATTATAAATTATTAATTTATATTATTGCGATGATTTATATAATTAAAAACTTCCCTTATCTCTATTAGATTAAAAGTTTATTTAAATATCTATTTGTCATAAAAAAAATTAATTATCTATGTATAAATAAATATAAATTTATTATTATGTTGAGTATATGTCGTTTTACTTTTATAAGCATGTAAAATAAACAAATTATACTTTTAAAAAAATAGAAAGAGAAATACATGTAAAACAAAAGTTTTTTTTTTTAATTAAAATTAAACGAATGGTAACATTGTAATAAATATAAAAAAAATAAGGTGAAATTATTTTTTTGGGGAAAAAGTTAAAAGGCACACATATCAATTGTATCAAAAGCATACCAAAGCCCCGAGTCCACATAAAAGAGAAAAAAAAAAAAAAAAATGTCTCTGCCATAAACACAGAGCGCACCCATAGAAAACCTGATGACAGTACCCATTATTTTTTTTTTTCCCGATTTCTTTCTCTTTCCTTTCTGTTTGTGTGTTTTTTTTTTTTTTTCTTTTTTTCTCCCCTTTTGGATCCTGAAAATCAACGGCTTTTCCCCTTTTCTTTTATTTTTCTTCTTCTTCTTTCTTACCTTTTCAGAGTGATATAAAGAGGAAAAGAGAGTGATAAAGAGAGGCGTGGAATATCTCTACAGTTTGGACCCATAAGGTAAATATGGCTGATTTTGGCGACATTTCTTCCTGCCCCTATCGGTGTCATCGGTTTTCGAAATCCGACATTATCACCAACATTTCGCTGAAATCGTCGATATTTTATTCACTGGTAATACTCAAGATCACATGCAAATGGAAAAGCCGCCCCCCCCCCCCCCCCCCCCCCCCCCCGCACACAAATATTCAAGGATAAAATAGTCATTACAGGAGCACGGTAGAGGAATAGAGAGCTTTTATCCAAAGTGAAGGACGAGAAGTCTAATTAACGATATTCTTGAGAATTGTAGTATGGTTTTTAATTTTTCAATTTTTAAAAAATGTTTTGCACTCTGACGTGAGAGATAAACACAACCCTATATGTTAATACAACTGGATCAAATATCGGTAGATTTTTTTCTTAATAAAAATATGATGAGGGTCCAGACAAATTTTTAGTTTAAGTAGTATAAATTCATCCAACCTTAAATTTGCATGTTATTTTTCATTTTAACTTTTTGGGGACATATTTGAATTCAGAAATTTTTATGAGAAAATTGGAGTGTCTCCATTAGAATAAATTTATTGTACCTTCTTTGCGTATATATATATAGCCAGATAATACTCAAATATTTTGACCTTTATTTATTTACTTTTAAGTTATTCATTCCTTAACCATGACATAATGTCAAATTGCACAATTTATAAACATTTTGTTAAAAAAAAATTTGATTAATTAGTATTTATATTAATTGCTTATATAATTAATACATGTTTAAATAATAAATTTTTTTAAAAAATTATAAAAACTAAACCGAAACAATTTTGATTTAAAAAAGTTATGAATATACATAATTTTTTTTTCTTTTATATATAACCAATCATTTGGTATTTCAGTTAATTTCAACAAATTATAACAATTAAAGGTTAAAAATAAAACAATTTGACATCATACTTAGGGGAAAAAATTATTAGAGGGCAAATAGATCCAAGGTTTCAAAAATTGATATTTTCTTTAAAATTTCGCTGAAATTTCATTTTCTTTTTTTAAAGAGTGAAAAAGAAATTTAGGTTTCAAATGGAAACATATAGAATTTTCATAATATTCATTAAAATTTTTGAAATTTTTATGAAAATTTTATTAAAATATACACAACAAGTCCTTAACAATTTGATTAAAAAATAATAACTTCCATTGATATAGGTAGAATTTACATAATATTCATAAAAATTCTACTGATATTTTTATGGAAATTTTCATCAAAATATCCGTATTAAATTTTTAATAACTTAGTTTAAAAAATCTATAATTTTCATAAAAAAATTTAGAAATATATATGAAATTTATTTATTTTTTAGCAAAAAACTTGATAAATGTTATTGATGTTCAATAACTTTTTTTTTATGAAATTAATTTTATTGACAATTTTTTTAACTTTTAATTGTCTCAAATATTTAATGAAATAAATAAAATAAATTAATTCAATTGAATAAGTTTAATACTTTCTATTCATTAATAAAATATATATACTTATAATACATGGAAATGAAATTATATGAAGAGTTGGTATTTATAGCATTTAAGAATATTAAGCAAATAAAAATAAAAAGATAATGGAATATATTATATTAAACATCAAGAACAACCATATTTAATATAAAATTTATATGGTTGTCATATTAATAATTATATAAAAAATTATTAAGCATATACATCTGTTACTAATTATTTTTTATATTTCACATTTTAAAATAAAAATAAAAAATAGTAACAATTTTCAATCATATAAGAATTTTTTATGATATTTGTAAAATATAATATAACTACAATAATTGTTTTATATATCTTAATTAATAAATAATTTTATCAAATAAGTATCTTTTTACATATTTTATTTATAGTAGTTTATTTATAATTATTTATTAATAATAATTTATTATAATCATTACGGCTTATTATAAATTAATTGATTAAAAAATATAATATCCATTTAATGTTCGATAATCAATTTGGTAGTTGATTGATTAAATAAGATAATTTTAAATTTTCAATAAAAATTTATATTTTAAAAATAAATTTTTGTCAATTTTTTTCATTTTTTATAAGTTTTATTGATATTTGATATTAATATTGATGATCATTTTGATTTTTAATTGATTAAATAAGCTAATTTTAAAATTTTAATAACTATTTTATTTTTTAAAATAAATTTTCATTAATTTCTATCATTTTGATGAATTTATATTGATATTTTGATATTCTCCAATATTTTTATAAATATTTTCATATTTTAAATTATTAGTAATAAAATTTTGACCTTCTTTTCAAAAAACAGGGAAAAAAAAAAGGAAAAAAAGAAAAAAAAAATTATGTATATTGCAATCCTATGGGCCATCCCAATCACTAAAGTCAATAGTAGACCAAGAAAAGAAAATAAAAAAAATATAAAAAATTTGAAACGTGAATGCCAGTTGACAATCCGATTATTTATAAGTTTTTCCAAATAGCTCTACCTTCTCTATCTGCATTTGGATAGAAGCTTGTTGACCGTTTTAATAGTTTTCTAAGCAAAGAAACCGGAAGATGGGGATTACCCAGTTGCCGGAAGAGTGTATTTCCCATATTATTTCCTTCACATCTCCAAAAGATGCTTGCAGATCGTCTCTGGTTTGTCCTCTGTTCAAATCCGCCATTGATTCCGATGTAGTTTGGAGAAAGTTTCTTCCACATGACTGTCACCAAATCCTCTTAAATTCAGCTTTAGCTTCATCCATGGATACCTTTTCCAAAAAGCAGCTCTTTTTCCATCTTTCTGACCACCCTATCATCATTGACAGTGATAAGAACATGGTTAGCATAGTCTTCAACTTCCAATTGGGTTTTACTTTTTAATCATCAATTTTGTTTTGTTTTGTTTTTTGTTTTTAATTCATTAGTTTCTGATCAATTTTCTATTTCCGTATATGTAAAACCAGTTGGACTTAGCAATGATGAAGTTAATTATTAGAACTTTTAAACTGAATCTGGTTGATGTACGAATTTCCCATATCAATAATAACTTCAATTATGTCAACGATGACAAGGACAAAAAACCTTGATGATGCCTCTATTTTTTCAGAGTTCCAATCCCCACCCCTAGATTAATGAACAAAAAGGCATATTTAGCCTCATCATATGCATGTTTGACTATTTTTGCCCTAATAAGTTCAAAACTACAAAATTGATTCCTTAGGAAATCAGAAGATTCAGAATTATATGATGATTCTAATTTTATTTTATTTATTTACTTTGCATGTTATTGGTAGCATGAATGTGATGTATCTAGAACATCTTTAATTCATATCCTAGTTTATTGAAATATGGACAGAGCTTTAAAATAGAGAAAGAGAGTGGAAAAAAATGTTATATGTTTGGTGCAAGAAGGCTTTCAATTATTTGGGGAGATACACCGGTTTATTGGCGGTGGACAGCTATAGCTGCAGGCTCTAGGTATGCTCTCTCACCTAAATAGAGTAAATTTCTGATACTGTTGGAGTATCAACTCCCACCTCTGATACGTTGATGGAATTCACATGTGTGGGTCCCACTATTATATTAAAGGTGGGAATTTATACGGATCTCACCAGTAGATTAGAGGTGGGAGTTGGTACTCCCATGTATGGTGGTCTTTTTCCACCCACACAAGCTCAAATATTGTTATACATTTTGAAATGGGGTAGCTCTTGTTTGTTGGATGAGACATTTTATTTAGACAATAAAGCAGAAAGGTTCTTGATGCACATGGAATTTAACAAGGAAGACAATTAATTGAAAAAATAAAAAAATAACAAACAAGACAATAAAAAAGGAAAAGATTAACCAACTATATATGTATATGGATTCGGGAAATCCCAATTGGTAAGACAGACTTCATATTTTCACTAGAGGTTTCTTCCAGTTTTGACTATAATTTCTTCTACATGAGTCTTAATAACATGAAAATATAGTGGAAATATTGGTCAATTTTATATTTACATAATCATAATCCATGGCACGTTAGGTTCTCTGAAGTTGCTGAACTCAAGATTGTATGTTGGCTTGACATCAAGGGAAGAATAGAAACTAACATTTTGTCGCCGAAAACAACCTATGGAGCTTACTTTGTGTATAGACTTAAAGAACACAGAGGTGGGTTTCGAAGAAATCCGGTTGAGTTTCGAGTATATTTTGAAGGAGATGAGGAGGCCCATGGAGATGGGAGTGGGCATAGTGTTTCCTTAGATCCAGAAGATGAGCAGCAACTAATTCGAGATAGAGGAGATGGGTGGATGGAGGTGGAAATGGGAGAGTTCTTCAATGATGGTGGAGAGGATCATCGGGTGGTTGTATGCAGTCTGATGGAGACTGATGATTATATTGGTAAGAGTGGACTGGTTGTTGAAGGAATTGAGTTTAGGCCTAAATCTGGTAGATAGAAATATAATTTATGCCTCTTAGCTTGTTTTCAGGTCCTTCTTGTATTCATACTTTATACCCGAAATATTCCACTTGAGGATATCCCTATCTCTCTTTAATGATGTTTTTACCTTGTTTAGTATGATTGTGTTAATAATTTCTCTTTCGAGTTTTATACTTTGGACATATGGTGGGGTCCACATGTATATTAGAGGAAGGGGTGTCAACTTCTGGATATCCGGATATTTGGACCTTTTTTATCCCTATCCCTCGTTAATGATGTTTTTACGTTGCTTAATATAACTATGTTATCAATTTCTTTTTTGAGTTTTGTACTTCGGACATATGGTGGGGTCCACATGTATATTATATATATATATATATATCTATATATGTATAACAGCCATTCTACTGGCCAAGTCAGTTATGAAGTCAATTTATCAAAAAAGTCAGTTATGAAGTCAATGCTAACAGCCCGATCAGATACCTGTGAGTCAAGTTTTCTGCTCGAGAAAGATTTTTTGGAATTTCTCAACCTTAGTCTGTATATAAATAGAACTATATTAGAAACTAGCTAGGAATTCATGTTCTATATTATTTTCATGGTTTTCTGAGGGAGGAAACCAGAAAAAAAGAGATTCACCATAAAAAAAAGAAAGGAAAAAAAAAAAAAAAACAACAACAACAAAATCAAAGAATGAAGATTACCGAGTTACCGGGAGGGTGCATTTCCCATATAATATCCTGCACTTCCCCAAAAGATGCTTGCAGGTCGTCTCTGGTTTGTTCTAGGTTCAGATCAGCCACTGATTCAGATTTGGTTTGGAGAAAGTTTCTTCCCCATGACTATCACCAAATCCTTTCAAATTCAGCTTTAGCATCATCATCCATGGATTCCCTTTCCAAAAAGAAGCTTTTTCTCCACCTTTCTGACAACCCTATCATCATTGACAGTGATAAAAACACGGTAAGCCAAAATCTGTCAATTATATTTTCACTTTTAAATCATCAATTTGTTTTTGAAAAACCAGTAGGACATGGTAATAAGGAAGTTTGATCGTTGAACTTTAAAACTGTAACTAGTTAATATGTGAATTTTAGAAATCATTAATAGCTTGAAGGTAATTATGTCAAAGATGAATATTAACCCAAAAAAAACAAAAGAAAAAAAGAAGAAGAAAAACTTATAGCTACATGTATAGGACACCCAATAGCAAAGTCACTATTTCTGGCATGTTTGTAATCCGATCTTGATGGAAAGAAAAATGGCATCTATCATATTCATGTTTTGTACTCTCGCACTAACAAGTAGAAAAATCAGAAGTATATGACATTATAGTTGTATATATATTATATAGAGAATTGCTACAAAAAGCGCTCCTATTGTAAGCATACATAGGCGTCGTAACCAAAAAGTCATTTTAACCCTCTATTAATTGTTTGTATATTTTTTTGTATAGGACATCTATAATTCATATCCTTATTTATTGAAATGCGCACAGAGCTTTAAAATAGACAAAGAAAGTGGAAAAAAATGCTTTATGATAGGTGCAAGAACACTTTCAATCGCGTGGGGAGATACTCTGGCTCATTGGCGGTGGATATCTTTACCGGCAGAGTCTCGGTATGTTTTCTCACCTCCACTATATCTGATCTGTGCTCAAATATTGTTAATAAATTTTGAAATGAGTCTAGCTAGCTCTTTGTTTGATGGATGTGAAATTTTATTTAGTTAATAGAACAGCAAGTTTCCTAATGCACATAATTAATGGTCATAACACGACAGTAAAAAGCCAAAAAAAGAGCAGGCAAGATTGTAGGTTTTGAAACTAAAAAACACAGCAAGAAATGTGGACGAGGAAATCTGGAGCAGCAGCTCTTTTCCACTATCATCAAGTATATATAACATATACAAAAGTTGAGTTTGGTTACCAACTACTGTTACCTAACCAGTAGTGTTGCCCATACATCATGTAAGATTTAGTACACAAAACATATTATTGCTTTTTCAAATTTAAACATAACATAAAACTAAATATTTGAACCAAGAATATCGGATACTTTGTTAATATGACAGCAAAAGTGTCACAGCCATCAACACTCCTCCTTGGCACTTTTGTTGGAAACATTAAGATCATCTCTTAATGTTTCAAACTTGATCCTTGGCAATGCTTTTGTTAAAATATCAGCAAGTTAGACCTCTAACCTGCAATGAACAAACTTCACTTCACCACTTTTTTAAACTTCCCTCACAGTATGATATTTGACAGGAATATGTTATGTTCTTCAATGTTGACTTGGATTTTCTGCAATGGTAATTGCAAACTTGTTATCGCAATATATAACCGTAGCTTCTTCTTGCCTTTCAGAAAAATAAAAAACAACTTTAATAGCCATCAAGCTTGATTTAAAGCAATTGCAGCAGTAATATATTTAGCTTCAGTTGTAAATTGAGTAACCATACCCTTTTTTTGTGAATTGTATGAAAATGGACTTGAACCAAAAGAAAATAAGTACCCTAAAGTACTCTTTGAATCCTCCATGCTGCTAGCCCAATCACTATCAATATAGTCTTCTAATTTGCCTTCTTTTTTATTCAAAAACCAAACACCATAATCTATAGTGCCTCTAATGTACCTTAGCACTCCTTTTGCTGCAAAATAATGAATATGTGATGGAGCATGTATGAACCTAGAAAGCAAACTCGTAGGAAGAATAATATCAGGTCCAAAAGCACATAAATATAACAAACTCCCATTAAGGTTTTTATAAGCTAACACTTCAATCTTGGCAGCACTATTTTTGAATTTAAACTTCTTATTGTGAAACATTGAAGTATCAACTGGATTACACCTCTCTATACAAACGTTTTATGTAGTTCCACAACATATTTCTTTTGAGACAAGAAAATGCCATGAAAAGATTGACATATCTCCATGCCAATAAAATAGTTCATCAATCCCAAATCTGACATTTCAAACACCTTTTGCATTTTAGCCTTAAACTCCAACATACTTTGTGAATCTTCTCCTATAAAAAATAGGTCATCAACATATAAAGAGACAATTAATTTTTTATTATCTGAACTTAACTTCACATATAAAATAGGCTTGTTTTCACTTCTTTTAAATCCATTTTCCACAAGATGTGAGTCAATTTTACTGTACCAAGCTCTAGGAGCTTGTTTTAGGCCATAAAGAGCCTTATGCAAACTGTAAACTTTGTCTTCCATTCCTTAAACAACAAAACCTTTAGGTTGTTCAAGGCACCTCTTTTCTCAAGTGACCATTTACAAATGTAGATTTTACATCTAGTGGTATACTTTCCAACCCTTTTGGAGTAGCAAGAGCCAGTAGCAATCTGATTGTCTCATGTATTGCAATTAGTGCAAATGTTCTCCATAATCAATACTTGGTTGTTATACATACCACTTAACTACCAACCTTGCCTTGTGCTTATTTATTATACCATCTACAATGAGTTTGGTTCTAAAGACCCACATCACTCCAATTGTCATTTTGCCTTGAGGTGAATTCCTAAGTCTCATTTTTGTTGATCATGCTGATTTTTTCCATGGCCTCTCTTCATGTGTCAAATCGATTTGCATGATAAAAAGTGATTGGATCACCCAATGCTAGGTTGCATCTCTCATACACATCGGTTAAGAATATAGTACCTCAGATTCCAATGGCATTTTCATCATCCGAATCAGCCTTCTCGTGAATTTCATCATGTTATTGGATAAAATTCTCTTATAATGTCTGAACTTCACTTTTTTCCAATTCCAAATAGTAATTTCATCAACTTTAACATTCCTACTGATAAGCAGCTTGTTAGTCTTTAAATGATACACTCTGTACCTTTTTGTATTGCTGCTATAACCAACGAAGATTCCCATATTAGCTTTTTAATCCAACTTGTCTTTTTTAATTTCAGGAACATGTGTATAACAAATTCTCCTAAATATTTTCAAATGTTCCATAGTAGGCTTGACTTCATATCAAACCTCATATAGAGTTTTGAACTCCAATGCTTTAGTTGGTAATCAACTCAGTAAATATACTGAGGTATTCACTGCTGCAGTCTAAAACTTCATTGGTAATTGCTTTGAAAATGGCAAGCACCTACACATCTTCATAATGGTCCTGTTCTTTCTCTCACAAACCCCATTTTGCTGATGAGTATAGCGAGAAGTCAGCCTACTTTGAATTCCAACTTCTTTGCATTGCATTTCTAACTTTTGAGTTATATATTCTATCCCATTATTAGACCTTATGATGCTACACTTTCTTTAATTCTCGACTATGGCTTTAAAACTAGTAAACATATCAGCAACTTCAAACTTTGGTTTCAGGAAGTACACCCAACACATTTTAGAGAAATCATCTATGAAAGTGAAAAAATATTTGCTGTCATTGATAGAGTTCTCACTCATAGGTCCACATATATCACTCTAAATCAATTGAAGCTTTTAGAAGCTCTCCAAGCATTTTTCGAAGGAAATGACAATCTTTGTTGCTTACCAAGCTGACAAACTTCACACATTATACGAACCTAGGACAATCTACTCCTAAACCCGTATTATATTAGCCCAGATCTAATTATGTTCAAGTTTTAATGGTCACCTCAACCCCTAACCAACTTGTGATTAGAAACCTTGATATATTGAAGACGCCACAATAAGTGATGGATGTCCTATTGATAAGTCAAAACTAAAATACTCACTCTCTAACGGTGTTTTAGATGTTCAAAGAGAACAAAGAGAATTCAATCTCACAAATAATTTTCTGTATAAAATTCAAGCTTAATTCTTATTGAAATTAAGCCTTTAAATAGGCTACAAATTCAAAAAATAAAACCCTAAAAACAAAGGGAAAACCAGCCATACAAAGTGGTTTCCTATGGTGGCTGAAATTTTCATTCATTTTCTAATCTTATTTGGATTAATTAATTCCTTTATTTTGAATTAGGAATTAATTAATTTACAATGAATATAATAAAATAATAACTTTCCTAAACTTATTTCTCCAGCAAATAAATAAATAAAAACCAAAAAGTAATGGTAATTTCCTAAAACAAAAAGTAGAGTCAAATTAGGAAACTAAAATACTAGCTTTTTGACTAAGTTGACTTTGACCAATTTTTGACGACTTTGAGCTCCAAATCAGCTTCTATATGCTTTTTAGGATTCCAAATAAGCTTATTATGAAGTCTCACACATTTCCCTTGCTTGGAAGAAAAAAAAAAGCCAACTCAATACAATACAATAAAGCCAGCACAAAATACAGCAAAAACCGGCCAAATTTACTAATTGTCCGTACAACCCCTTTTTGGACGACTTTGAAGCTGATTTGACTTGATTCCATGTCCTCTTAGATATATGTATTGAATCTATGAAACATTGGAACCATTTCACGCTTTCCGGCCTCCAAAAATGTACCAAAACTGCTACCGGGGCCCGTAATGGCTTCCACCACTTGTATGTCAGAACACATCTTGGATCTTCTAGTATGGACAAGCTTTCTTGAGAATGAATTACCTCCTGGATAAAGGCAGCAAGTTTGATCTCGAATCTCTTAGTTTGAGCCCCAGTGATCGGCCCGGTCGTCATTCGTATCGGGTCAGCACCCCAGCGGGTTGTTAGTTGTGTAGGTTCGAACGGAATCACATCATTCCCTCCTCTTGAAAAGGATTTATCCTCAAATCTAGATCATCACCTGCAGCAAAAGGAGATAAAACAGAAACATTAAATGTGGCACTAACACTATACTCACTTATTAAATCAAGTTTGTAGGTATTCTCGTTAATCCGCTCCAAAACTTGAAAAGATTCATCTACACGTGGCATAAGCTTTGACTTTCTTTGTTTAGGAAACCTCTCCTTTCGTAAGTGCAACCAAACCAAATCTCTTGGGTCAAACACTATCACAACAAAATGTATAAATACATTCTCATTATGGCAAAAATTACACTTTTCAAAGTTAGCAAACAATATTTCCCAAATTTTTAAATTTCCACTAAGTAAAGCTCTCAACAATGTAGATGAAGTTCTATGCAACAAAAACATCTTTAAATAAGTCTCTTTAAAATTCATGACCAGCAATGACTTATTATTCATAATTACTTTATTAACATCACCAAAGCTAAGATAAAAAATTTTATTTTTCTTCTCCTTCCTTTCTTTTTCTTTCCCACTCACGGTTTGCATTTGTTTTCTCTTATACTCGACTTTGTCTCTCACTTTCTCTCTCTCGGGTTTTGTTAAATTTTTTCCACTCAACCTGGGTTTTAGAGGACTTACCTTGGACAGCAAGCTCACCTTTCTCCTTTTGGATGAATGGTGGAACCATTGGTGCCATACTAGCCTTCTCTTTGAGCCTCTCGACTTCCCTCCTTTGTTGCATTTGAAGTTAATCACTAAATACTTCCTTTGGAGTTAATGGCTCCAGCTTAAACTTTTTCCCTTTAAATTTAAATACAATGCTATTCTCTCTGTACCATAATGGATAGCATCTCTATCAAATTGCCATGGCTTACCCAACAAAATATGACCCACATGCATAAGAACAACATCACACAATATAACATCCACATATGTATCAATGCTGAATTTTACTTTGGCTTGTTTATTTACTTTTATCTTACCACTATCATTAAACCATTGTAACCTATATGGTTTAAGATGTTTAATGGTTGTTAATCCTAATTTATCAACTACTACATTACTAATTACATTACCGTAACTTCCACTATCAATTATCATACTACATACATTACCTTAAATTTTACATCGGGTATGGAAGATGTTTTTTCTTTGAACTTGATCCTCATCCTTGTAAACACTCAACATTCTCTTTGACACCAAGCTCAATTCAGAATTTGAAACCTTTAGGGTTTCGGCTTCAACCTCAATTCCTTCCTCTTCATGCACGGTCTCAATTTCAGCTTCAACACCATGATTCTTCGGTTTGGGCATTGGTTGGCAATATATCCTCGACCCTGGCACTTAAAGCAAACAATATCTCTAGTCTTTAAATGTTTAGGATAAGATTTACCTTCAGATTTGTGTGCTTGAACAAGGTCAGCTTGATTATCTTTCCTTGGATGAATAGCACTCCCTTCACCTTGATTCAGTTTTAACCTTGGCTCGAACATGGGATTGCTTCTCCAACTAGTTGAATTTATCCACTCACTGCTTGAAACCCCTCCAAATCTTGAGCCTACATCCCTCCTCTTGAATTGATGCTCCAATTTAATAGTCACATGCAACATCTCCTCCAATTCTACATATTGTTGCAATTCTAGTTGATTGGCTATTTCACGATTCAAACCACCAAGGAACCTTGCCATAGTTGCTTCTCTATCCTCATTCATACTTAGCCTCATCATAAGCATCTCCATCGCCTTGTAATATTCCTCCATGGACCTACTTCCTTGAGATAAAGATTGAAGCCTTTGATGTAGCAACCTATGATAGTATAATGGTACAAATCACTTCCTCATGGCTCCTTTCATTTGTCACCATGTACTAATCAATTCATCACCTACTTTTCTTCAGGTGTTTTACTCATTGGTCCACTATTGAAGTGTGTAATTACCAAACTCTATTGTTGCCAACTTCACCTTTTTGGCCTCCGAATAATTATGACAATAAAAAATCATCTCCATTCTCTCCTCCTATTCCGAATAAGCTTCCGGATCACTTTTTCCCATGAAAGGTGGAATATTTACCTTGATATTTCCTAGATCATCATCTTCATTCCTTGCTGGTCTCCCATAGATTAGCCTTTCTTAAGGTTCAAAAATTTCATCAAACTCCTCCTCCAAGTCATCTCCATAGTTACTTCCCCCGAATTCCTCTCTTGGTCGCCCATGGCCTCCTTGACCTCGACCTCGACCTCCATGGAATTCTTGCCTCAAATTTGTCCCACCATGAGATGTTTCTATTCTATCCATCCTTTGATTTATGTGGTCGAATTGAGCATTCATCTGCTGCAATTGCTCCATTATAGCCCTCATGTCCATTTGCTCTCCACACCTTGTAGCTCGGGTACCACCATGAAATCCTACGGACTCCTCTTCATTTATTCTTAAAGGTGGATCTTCTCTTCTCACCCTTGAATCTGCCATATTAGTATAAATAATGCAAAATAAAATAAATTCTCACCAAATATCACTCCCTCACGTGTTTCACTCAATCAAGGTCTTGACACTCGTGTTTTCACACTAGTTTCAGCTTTTTCCCTTTTTTAAGCTCACACACTCTTGCCTTTTTCACTCAATGAATTATCTCAAAGTTCTAATTAAAACACCCACAAAAAATCAATTAGATCACAAGTATGTTCTAATTAAATTTATCAAAAAAACAGTAGCAAAAAGTAAGCAATATCGAATGAATTAACAAATCCTAGTTTTTGACTTTTCTAGGCAAAATAAGGCAAATCAATGAGAAAATTTTGGAATTTTTTAAGAACTGGACCAGAGGGTAAGAGTTTAAGGATTCAAGAATAAAATTTAGGAAAAAGAATTTCAAACATGAACAAGAATCAAATTGAACAAAAATTAAGAATAGTGTTGGTTGTTGTTCTTGTAATTCAAGTTTTGTATCAATTCCTTTATCTAATTTTAATCCAAATAATTTACACACCCAAAATTCAAATATCCAGCAACAAAATAACTCTCCCTCAACTCCAAATAATGAATAACTATGCAACAATTCAGCAGCTCCAATAACTTCCAGCAAACAAATTTCAACACCAACAAATCGAATTTTGTTTTTTTTTTTTTTTAACTCATAGATTATAAATGTGAAGTCCCACATTAGTTGGAAAGGGGAATGAAGTATGGCTTATAAGCATGTGGATACCTTTCCCTTGTAGACACATTTTAAAACCTTGAGGGCTGGGTTGTAAGAGGATTCCTCAAGCCCAAAGAGGACAATATCTACATGCAAGTGATCTGGGCTGGGCTGTTACAGATGGTATCAGAGCCAATACCCGGATCGGTATGCCATCGAGGACACTGGGCCCCAAAGGGGGAGGATTGTGAAGTCCCACATCGGTTGGAAAGGGGAACGAAGCATGGCTTATAAGCGTGTGGATACATTTCCTTTGTAGACACATTTTAAAATCTTGAGGGCTGGGTTGTAAGAGGATTTTCCAGGCCCAAAGAGGATAATATCTACTGCGGGTGATCTGGGCTGGGCTGTTATAATGAAACAACTGCAGTAGCAAGAATCAACACCAAAATTGCAATTCCAACACCAAATAATAACCAAACCCGTGACCTCCAACAAAATACAAAAGTGCAGTTTTTTTTTTTTTTTTTTTAATATCTGTTCAAATTTTCTAATATCTGTTCGAATTTTTTTTTTTTTTGGGAATATATGAATGCAAATATTGAAGACTAAAACAGCAAAGAAAAATCAACAAAAACCGAATTAACAAGAACAATGATAAAAGACAACCAACAAACTAGAAAATAAAAATACGATAAAACTAGAAAATCCTAATTCAACTAGGAATGAATTTTTTTTTTTTTTTAAAGATGCAGAACATGTATGATGATAGAAGCAACCTTAATCTAATGCTAAAATTACAGATTAACACAAAAACAAATAAATCAAATAAAGATAGATCAAACCTGAACAAAATTTGGCTCTGATACCAAATGATATGAACTTACGACGATCTGCTCCTAAACCCGTATTATATTAGCCCGGATCTAATTATGTTCAAGTTTTAGTGGTCACCTCAACCCCTAACCAACCTGTGATTAGAAACCTTAATATATCGAAGACACCACAATAGGTGATGGATGTTCTATTGATAAGTCAAAACTAAAACAGTCACTTTCTAATGATGTTTTAGGTGTTCAAAGAGAACAAAGAGAATTCAATCTCACAAATAATTTTCTGTATAAATTTCAAGCTTATTTCTTATTGAAAAACAAGCCTTTAAATAGGCTAAAAATTCAAAAAATAAAACCCTAAAAACAAAGGGAAAACCGGCCATACAAAGTGGTTTCCTATAGTGGCCAAAATTCTCACTCCTTTCCTAATCTAATTTGGATTAATTAATTCCTTTATTTTGAATTAGAAATTAATTAATTTACAATGAAAATAATAAAATAATAACTTTCCTAAACTTATTTCTCCAGCAAATAAATAAATAAAAAAAAATAATGGTAATTTCCTAAAACAAAAAGTAAAATCAAATTAGCAAACTAAAATACTAGCTTTTTGACTAAGTTGACTTTGACTAATATTTGACCACTTTGAGCTCCAAATCAGCTTTTAGATGCTTTTTAGGATGAAAAATAAGCTTATTATGAAGTCCCACACGTTGCCCTTGCTTGGAAGAAAAAGAAAAAGCCAACTCAGCACAATACAGTAAAGCCAGCACAAAATACAGCAAAAACCAGCCAAATTTACTAACTGTCCATACAACTCCTTTTTGGATGACTTTGAAGCTGTGTTTACTTGATTCCATGTCCTCTTAGACATATATATTGAATATATGAAACGTTGGAACCATTTCATGCTTCCCGAACTCCAAAAATGTACCAAAATCACTACCCGGGCCTGTACCGTCTTCCACCACTTGTATGCTCAGAACATGTCTTCGATCTTCCAGTATGGACAAGCCCTCTTGAGATTGAATTACCTCCTGGATGAAGGCAGAAAGTTTGACCTTAAATCTCTTAGTTTGAGCCCCAGTGATCGGCCCGGTCTTCATCTGTATCGGGTCAGTACCCCAGCGGGTTGTCGGTTGTGCAGGTTTAGGCGGAATCACATCAACACACTTCCTGATTTTTGCTAACAGTAGGCATATCCTCAACCAATTGCTTTTCATGCATAATATTTAGAGAGTCATGAGTAAATGATCAAGCCTTCTATACCATAACATAAATTTATCACCAGATTTGGCATAAAATATATTGTTTCCTTTCTTGTTACACTCTACTACAGAGCTTTTTATTTCATTACAATATTTAGAATTTTACTTCCATGTCGATCATATATTGTGCAGAACTTATCTTGAAAGTTCAAAGATCCATTTTCAAGCATTTGTTCCACACTGAACAAGCTTTGATTAATTTCATGTACATAGAGCACATTCGAAATGAGTTTAGTCACTGTCGATCATATATTAACTTTCTTTGCCTTGAACTTGAATGAAATCTTCATTTCCCATTTGGACTTCAGAAACAAAGCTTTTGTCCAAGCTCTTGAAGTGATCAGCATCATGGGTCATGTGCTGCGTGCAGCTCCTATCCACCAACCAAGCTTCCTGGCTGCAATTTTCTGCATAACATGTAGCAACAAATGGCCTTTTCTCATTTTGTTGTGCTTCATCAGCAACTTGTATCTGGTGTGCTTGTTGTATTGGTCCTCCTTTGTTTTTGCAAACTTTTTCAACATGTTCAAGTTATTTGCAAGCCCTATGTTGAACGTTAGACCTAAACCAACAATATTTTTCAAAATGGTTATCTTTCTTGCAATGAGAGCACCTTGTAAGCCTCTTTCCTTCACCATCTCTATTTGAACTTCCAACATTTTTACCTTTGTCTTTACTTCCTTCACCTTCTCCTTTGATCAATTTTTGCTAGAGCTTTGCCTTTTTGTTGTGCCGGGAAAGCATTTTCTGTGGTCTCTTCTTAGCTTATGGATATTCTTTGTTCAATTGCTTACAAAGCATTAACAAGTTATGATAAAGAAATCTGATTTAGGTCTCATGACTCCTCCAAGGATGAGATTTTTGCTTCAAACTTCTTTAGCAAGCTAACCAGCACTTTCTCCACCATTCTTTAACCACTTAACTCCTCTCCAAGAATTCTGATCTGGTTTACAAACTTCATAAGTTTATCTATGAAGTCCACCAATTCTGAGTCCTTCATTCTCCTTTTTTAAATTCAATACCTGCATTTGTGTTGTTCTTGCACTTCCCTAAAACTCTTCTTTCAACTTGTCCCAGACCTCTTTGGGCGTAGTGCAAGCCATAATCTTGGTGAATATCACATCTGAAACATTAGCATGTAAAGCAGATAAAACCTTAAAGTTTAGAAGCTTCATAATTGTGTCGCTTCATTTGTGCAATAGTGGGATTTGCTCTCAAAGGAGAAGGATCTTTGTTGGTTTCCACAACTTCCTATAAGTCGAAAGCTAGAAGGTAAGCCTTCATCGTTATAGACCACATGGCATAATTTTCTCCAGAAAACATAGGAGGTGATGGAGTAGAAAAATGAGTTGAAGCCATCATAGAAAGATGTGAAGAAAGTTTTTGTGTTTTTTGCTATTTTTCTCACAGCCGCTCAAAGATTAGAAGCTTTGATGCCAATTGTAGGTTTTGAAACTGAAAAACATAGCAAAAAATGTGAATGAGGAAATTTGGAGCAGCAACTTTTTTCCATTACCATCAAGTATATATAACACACACAAAAGTTGAGTTTGGTTACGAACTACTGCTACTTAACCAACAGTGTTGCCATATATGATGTAAGATTTTAGTACATAAAACACATTATCACTTTTTCAAATTTAAACATAGCATAAAACTAAATATTTGAACAAAAAAATCTAATATTTTGTTAATATGATAGAAGAAGTGTCACAGCTGTCGACAAAGATTTCTACATGAGTTCTAAAGATATACAATCAGCTTAGAGCATCGAGTGGATGTGCTTTCTATGTATGTATTTATGTCTTAACATATGTATATGTTGATCTCATGGCCTGGCAGCTTTTCTAGAGTGGCTGAACTGAGGCATATATGGTCGCTAGACATCAAGGGAAGGATCAAAACAAACCTTCTGTCACCAAAATCAACTTATGGAGCTTATTTTGTGTATAAACTTAAGGAACCTAACTGGGCGATTAAGGATATACAAGTTGAGTTTCGAGTATATTTTGAAGGAGAAGAGGAGGTCAATGAACATGTGAGTGGGTGTAAAGTGTTCTTAGACCCTTCAGAAGATGAGCAGGAACCATGTAAAGTTAGAGAAGATGGGTGGTTGGAGGTTGAAATGGGTGAGTTCTTCAATGATGGCAGCGAGGATAATCGGGTGGTGGTATGCAGCCTAATGGGGACTGATAATTATATCAGTAAGGGTGGACTGGTTGTTGAAGGAATTGAGTTTAGGCCTAAGTTAGGTACGTAGAAATATCTATATATATATATATATATATATTTATGCCTTTCTAACTTGTTTTTTGTCATTTCTTGTAGTCCTATGCTATATCAGGAACTATTTGGAGTCCTGTTTCATTTTCTTATAGAGTTTCAATGTTTCATTTAAATTTGTGTTCGAGAAATTCTGTTTTAGTTCTGTGGATGATCAACACCTTTATTCCCCATCTCTCACTAGAAATCTTTTCTGGAGAACTGCAAGGCTTTAAGAAAACAGAAAACCATCACACTAGAAATCTTGGAAGATTTATAATTATGAACGATAATCTAACTTCATTTTTAGGCATTGATCGATTAATTATATGCTGAAAGACCTTTCTTATAGAGTTTGAAGTTAAGAATGATTTTACAGTATTTTGCATTGAGATTGTGTTGCAGACTTATATTTTCTAGAATAATCTATATACTTGTTAGTAGGCTTTTCAACCAAACTACATTTCCCAAAACATTGTTATTTTGTTCTTGCTTAAGGGCTTAAACAGCGGTTTTACCTTCTAATTCTTCAGTGCCTGTTTCTTCAGATGAATTAGGTTCCTTCCATTGATAGAAAAACCTTTCCATATTATGAACCATGAATTGCTGGTAAATATCTAGATTTCCATAGAAGAAATTGTTCTGGTTCAGCTTTGCAAAGGGTTAGTTTTGATATTTAAAAAAAAAAGAAAAAAAAAAGAAAAAACAGAGAGATGAGAATGTGTTCTAGCAGAAAAATTGAAAAAGAATGGATCTCTAGCTGATATTTATACAGTTTCGCATGTAAAATTGTCAAACACATTTTGAAGAGTAGCTAACAAGGAAAGCCTAGAGGCTTTGGCTTTGATTTGCAGATTCAACTTAAATATATACCTATTTTATTCCATCCTTTAGGTTTTGCCTTTAGTTGTGGTTTTGATTTGTGAAAAAGTATGTCACAAAAGCTATTTATTGCTTTTAATTAATTATATAGCTGATTAACTTCTTCTTTTTTTTCTTTTTTCAAAGAAAAAAAGAAAAATAAATAGATAAAACAGAAAAAAAAAAAAAAACTTCTAGCTAAATATACATTAGCACCACTATCTTTTCAGATAATGATCTTGACTTCAAACTTAACCCAACATGCTATTTCTTTGATAGATGTGAAATTTTGTTTAGACAATAGAACGAACAGTTTCTTGATGCACAAGGAATTTCACCAGGAGATAATTAATAAAAAAAACAAGTTAGTAAAATGGAAAAAAAAAAAAGTATCCTAGATTTCTTCTATATGAGTGTTAAAGATATTCAATCAGCTTAAAGCTTTGCAGTGAATGTGCTTTTGTTTAATAATCATAATCCATGGCATAGCAGGTTCTTAAAAGTTGCTGAACTTAGAGTTGCATGTTGGCTTGACATCAAGGGAAGGATAGAAACGAACATTTTATTGTCGAAAACAACTTATGGAGCTTATTTTGGGTATCGACTTCTATGCAGATGTGGGTTTGTGAAAAAGCGGTTAAGGTACAAGTATATTTGAAGGAGAAGAGGAGGTTCATGGATTGGGGTAGGTGTAGTTTGTTCTTAGACCCTTCAGAAGATGAGTAGCAACTATGTCGATGTAGGGAAGATGCATGGATAGAGGTGGAAATGGGTGAGTTCTTCAATGATGGTGGAATGGGTCATGGTGTGGTGTTATGCAGTCTAATGGAGACCGATTGTTTTACCACCAAGTGTGGAATGGTTGTTGAAGGAATTGAGTTTAGGCCTAAACCTGGTAGATAGAAATATATTTATGCATTTTTAACTAGTTTTCTATCACCTTTTTTTTAGTCTTTACCAGAAAATATATGGTCCTCTACAAAGACCAGAGGAGTTGTACTCCTTTTCAAAGTCGTGTTCAAGCAATTCTGTTCATATATTAGGGTTCTTTTTATCGATCATGACTTATTTATAATCCTATTCTTTTTATCCATCATGACTTATTTATAATCCTTACTTCTTGGCTGCTTATACCTTCAACTCCCAGCTGTTTCTGTGGAAGATTAATAATATTAAACGGTCATGAGAATTTGATAAAATGTTGGTTGGTTTTTATGAAAATATGTGAGATATAGAAAAACCTTGTTAAGTGTACAAAGGATAAAGGCTCATAGGTTCTACCCAGTTGTTGCAAAATTATGTTCCACGGGATCTTCATTTTTAGGCATTAATCAATTATTTGTTGAAAGACTTTTTCTTTAGAATTTGAAGCTGAGAATGAATTTATAGTGTTTTGCATCTAGATCACCATGCATATAAATAATTTCAAGGATGCTAACTACTTGTTAAGAAGTATTCAAACCAAACTATATTGCCCAAAAAAGTGTTATCTTGGTCTTTATGAATGGCTTTATAAGCTGTTTCCACCTTCGACTTTCTTTGTACAAACTAGGCTCTCTGCTATAGACGAATAATTTCCCATATTATGAACCATGATTGCTGCTCGTAACATCTAGTGTTTCCATAGAAGGAAATTGTTGTGATAAAGCTTAATGATATATCTGGGCTAGGACCTTTTCTACCATCTAAGGCTGTTATTGATAGCGAGAAAAGAAATGAGAAGAAAAAAGGAGAAAACAGAGAGATGTAAATGTGTTTGCTAGTATCATATACACAGCGGAAGCCTTATCGAGATTAAACAAAGTGTGCAATAAATTATGTCATTATCCATAAGTTTACTAACCTTTAGCGTAGAACCTTCCAAACTATTCTCTAAGCGAAAATCTGCATGTGGGCACACTTGATCATAAAAGAAACAAGAAGATTAATCTGAGAAAACCTCTGAAACTCACAGTTTCTGTTTTTCTCTCAAGGTGTTTTATTTTCTACTGAGATTCTAAATTTCTAGAAAATAATACATTAAACTTATTAACTGGAGGCTAGTAAACAGTATATTTATAGACTGGTAACCCTAATCCTCCTAAGGTTTAATAACACCTTGGGCCCAATTAATGGGCTCCTTCTTGTATCTTAATAATCAATTAAATGGGCTATGTCAATTAATGAGTTAGTTTGGGGATCTTACGGCTCATTATTAATCAAGGCTCCTAATCATGGATTGGCTTGCTCGAAGAGCATTAATCCAACAATCTCCCACTTGCTCTGAGCAAGCCTAGGACCGTGATCTTATATGGTGCTATTCCACTAAAAGCCCAGATGTGAACTCCAAGATTAATAATATTTATATTAAATGTATTTTTCCTTTGTAAAATATTAATAATTAATTGATAATAATTTTTGTCAATCAATTAATTATTTATTCTCTTAATTTATCAGTTTCTCTAATGGATCCAATGTACTGGCCAGTGACTTTCAACATCCGAGTACCAAAACATGTCAAGAGGATATTTCATACAAATTCTTTTTTGTATATTTCATAAATACCTAGCAATCAAAGGACCAAAATTCCCAAATCATCAAGATATTGGCTGTTCAAAAATAGACCTCACCTATTGATAATTCAAAGAACCATAGTCACTTAATTACCTATTTATAATATACTCAGGATTAAGAAAAATACATATCTAATATCGCCTGAGAATTAATACATTTCACATAAATTTATCCTTAATTAAATCTCTTCCGATCCTTTCAGATTGACCATAATTCATTCCAATATTTTATAATAACCAAGACAGATTATTTCATAAAATATTGTGGTCTAAATAAAGTGCCCAACTTTATTTAACAACTGTGAGATAATTCATTAATTATGAGAACCTATGACCATGTCTTCTATGAACATATCCATATGATCATATACTACATAATTAATCTGGACCTTATACGTAAAATAAAACATGCATAAGAATTGAAAATCCATACATTAAATCAGAAAATGAAATTACAATTAGTCTTGCTCCTAGAGCATAAATGTAACCAACTCCCACTTACTCTAAAGTAAGTCTGGAATCCTCTTAAGACCCATACAATTTAGATGCATCTTAAACACACGTTCAGGAAGAGTCTTAGTAAAAGGGTCTGCTAGGTTCTCCTCACATGCTATCTTAGTAACCACTGTATCTCCTCTATCAATGAAATCGGATCAAGTGGTACTTTCTTAATATGTGTTTCTGCTTTTTGTGAGATCTGGGTTCTTTGGACTGTGCTACGGTCCCACTGTTATCACAGTAAAGGGTAATGGACCGATCTGCACCTGTTGTCACATGGAGATCCAAAAGAAATTTCTTAAGCCATATAGCTTTCTTTGCAGCTTCAGATACAGCTACAGATTCAGCTTCAGTTGTGGAGTCAGCAACACAAGTCTGTTTAACACTCCTCCAACAAATGGCTCCTTCATTTAGGGTAAACACATATCTTGATGTTGATTTGCTAGAATCAATATCCCCTTGAAAATCAGAGTCCGTATAACTAAGGGTTTTAAGACTCCCACTGGAATACACCAACATATAATCCCTTGTTCTTTTTAAATACTTAAGTATATGTTTCACGACAGTCTAGTGTTCTACTCTGGGGTTTGATTGGTACCGACTTACTACTCCCACCGCATGGCAGATATCTGCCCTGGTACATAGCATGGCATACATGAGACTACCAACAACCGAAGCATAAGGTTTCTTACTCATGAGTTCTTTCTCTTTAGGAGTTTTTGGTGATTGCTCCATAGAAAGATAAATTCCATGTCTGAAGGGTAGAAGTCCCTTTTTGGAATTTTCCATGCCAAACCTGGTCACTATTTTTTCAATGTAGGAAGCTTGGGATAGAGCTAACATCTTCTTCTTCCGGTTTCGTAAAAGTTTGATTCCTAGAATATAGTTAGCTTCACCCAAGTCCTTCATATCAAACTGCTCTTTCAGGTAACCCTTTATGTCTGACAACACTTTCACACTGTTTCCAATTAACAAAATGTCATCTACATAACGAACCAGAAAAACGACCACTATTCCTTGAATCTTTTTATACACACATGATTCATCAGGGCTTTTCTCAAAACCATATAATTTGATAACTTGATCAAACCTGATGTTCCATAATCTGGATGCTTGCTTAAGTCCATAAATAGACCTATGCAACTTGCAAACGATGTGCTCTTGACCTTTTGTTATAAACCCTTCCGGTTGCTGCATATAAATGTCCTCTTCCAGCTTCCCATTTAGAAAAGTTGTTTTGACATCCATTTGCCAGATCTCATAATCGAGAGCTGCTGCTACAGCTAAGAGAATCCGGACAGATTTAAGCATGGCTACTGGCGAAAAGGTTTCATCATAATTGATGCCCTCTTTCTGGGTGTAACCTTTTGCCACCAATCTAGCTTTGAAGGTTTCAACCTTCCCATCTGGTCCTCTCTTTCTCTTGTAGATCCACTTACACCCAATTGGTTTTACCCCTTTAGGTGCTTCTACAAGAGACCAGACTAAGTTAGAATCCATAGATTCCATCTCACGGTCCATGGCCTTTCTCCATTCTTACACATCAACATCCTCCAATGCCTCTCTGTATGTGGTAGGGTCGTCATCAGGATTATCCAAAACGACTTGATAAGTCTCTCCTAACAAGACATACCTTGCAAGTTTACGTACCATTCTCCCACTATGAGTTTGCTGCACTGGTTGTTGTACATGTACAAGAGGATCCAAGTTTTGTGGTTCAAGTGGATTATCAATCTCTTCATTATATCTTTTTTATTGAGTTTCTTGAATTTGGTCCTCAGCTATTTCCTGTGTTTGTTCACCTTCGGGTACATTTTGTATATTTTCCCCTCTTTGAACATCAACAGGAAACAGGGGTGGAAAAATAGGAGTTTTTGGTAGATCTCGAACTGAGTCAAGCTCTTCAAGAACCATTTTACTCTTAGGTTTAAAATTGTTCATATAATCCTTTTCTAAGAAAGTGGCATTAGTACTTACTATCACCTTCTTTTCCTTTGGATTATAAAATATTCCACCTATTGTTCCCTTAGGGTAGCCAATAAATATACACATTTCTGTACGAGATTCCAATTTATGAGATTTTTGTGCTAAGACATATGCTGGGGCACCCTAAATCCGAATATGGTTTAAGCTGGGTTTGCGCCCTTTCCATAATTCTGTGGGTGTCTTTGAAACAGATTTAGATGGAACCAAGTTTAGTATGTATATAGCTGTTTCTAAGGCATATCCCCAAAACAATTCAGGTAATGATGAATAACTAAGCATCGACCTCACCATATCTAAAAGGGTTCTATTTCTCCTTTCAGAGACTCCATTTTGCTGAGGCGTTCCAAGAGATGATAATTGAGAAATGATCCCCTCTTTATCCAAGTAAGACTTGAACTCTCCAAACAAGTATTCACCGCCTCGGTCAGACCGAAACTGTTTGATATGGACACCTAATTGCTTTTCTACCTCAGCCTTATACTCTCAAAATTTATCAAAAGCTTCAGACTTATGGCGCATTAGGTAAACATAACCATATCTTGAGTAGTCATAAGTAAATGTGATGAAATACTCATACCCACCTCTTGCTTGAACGCTTATTGATCCACATACATCAGTATGTACCGATTCCAATTGTATGGTGGCATGATTTCCTTTGGCCTTGAAAGGCCTCTTTGTCATTTTACCTTCTAAACATGATTCACATACTGGTATAGGTTCAAAGATCAAGGAATTCAAAATTCCACTTTTAACCAAACCATAAATCCTACTAGAATTAATATGACCCAATCGCAAATGCCATAGATAGGTTTCATTTGAAACCTTCCTTTTCTTTAATAAGGGAAGTTGCTCATCATCATTAATTTCAATGGCATTAATACTATAAGACAAAGGAGTTAAAAAATATAGACCATTCATCAATAATCCGGAACAAATAAAAGTATTATTACTCTTTATTGAAACTGAGGAATTAAACTGTACTGTTAAACCATGTTCAACTAAACAACTAACAGAAATCAAATTCCTATTAAAATCCGGAACAAATAAACAGTCTAATAAACTTAAAATTTTATTCTTGATATATAACTCCACTAGTCTTACTGCCATTACGGAGACATATTCTCTGTTTCCCAACTTCAAGCTTCTTTGTCCTTTATTGAGTGGGCTGCTTTGTTTGAACCACTGCAAAGAGTAACAAACATGGTTAGTGGCTCCTGAATCAATGATCCATTTGTCATTGTAATTCTCCACTAAACAAGCCTCAACAACATTTAGACTATCCATACCTGATTTAGGACAGTCCTTCTTCCAGTGACCTTTCTGTCCGCACTTGAAGCACTTGCCTTTCGGCTTCTTCATTGCAGCCGGTTTGACAGCTGGACCTGTTCCCTTCTGCTTCTTGTTCTTCTTTCCATCCTTAGGCTTCCCTTTAGGCTTTGAAGAACTTTCAGCATGATAAGCACTTTCTTGCTTCCTGAGAGACCTTTCAGCACTTTCATTTTGAACTGACTAAAGCTATTCGCTAGAGATTCCAAGGTCATGTCTATCTTCATCTCTTGTTCCATCTTAGCCCCCATCACTTCCGCAGTACTGATGTGCGCCATCATCTTTAAACAATGGTCCCGCACACTTCCTCCAGTCATGCGAGTGTTCATTAATGCCCCTATAACTGCTTGTCTAGCAGTACTGCTACTTTTAGCAAACATCTCATCTAGAGTCTGAATCATTTCTGACACACACTCTAGACTATCAAGTTGCTTCTGCAAATGTTCTAAAACGCTGGCAAGAATATAACAGCGATCTGTTATATTTGCCCGTTGCCAATCTACAAATTGCTTTTTAGTTTCCTCTGAAGCATTAGCAGCGGGCTCCTGGGGTTTCGGAGTTGTTGTAATGAATTTAATTCTCTCAAAATCAAGGACAATATAGAGATTGGTTTTCCATAGGTCGTAGTTATTTCCATCCAATGGTTTTTGATTCAAAATTGTAGCTAGAGGATTAAAGGATGCCATTTTCTGAAAATTAAAATGCATACATATTAACACGTAATCAACAAACAAACATACAAATATGTAGATCCCTTAAACTACTTATTATTAATGTTTATTGCAACAATAATTTAATTTCCATTACAAATACTTACGTTGGGTAAAACATTTGTAATAAATTAAATTTTGAACATGATATATTTTAATGTCCTACTAAGTTAGCTTCCAGGAAAGGTGAGGTGAGTCTCAGACTTCTTAAAAACCTACCTCTTTAGACAATGCCTTCTTAGATAACCTCAAAATATACCACTCAAAATTGATTAAAAAATTAAAACTTTTTGAACCCGATATGTATAGTGCCTACCAAGTCAGCTCCCAGGAAAGGTGAGGTGGGTCTCGACTCCTTAAAAACCTACCTCGCTAGACAGAGCCTTCTCAGATAACAAAAACACACATCATTCAAAATTAATTTTAAAATCAACCATTGTTTCAATAATCTTTAGGCTTTTAATAACACTAACAGAGTTTCGTTGGGAGGATTATTAATATCATTAAAATTGAATGTAATAATCATTAATTTTAATTTCAAAATTATCTTTAATATCTAAGTATTGTCGTCGTTGGGCCATACAACCTTATTAAAATTTTAAAATTATTTTAGATCCAATCCAATAAAATCTGGTCATGTTTATCCGTTGGGGCATCACATAACCATTTTATTATTGGACCCTTAATGGAGCCCGCAGGTTTCAAATTAATTAAATTAATTCTTTAAAACCTTCACCCATTCAATATTTTACATTAATTAATTAGGGTTTTCCATAATAATATTATCTGAATAAAACAAATATTATTATGCATATGTATATACCAAATGATGCAATTATATGGCACCACCTATTCTAAATGACATGTTAAGCACATATCACATATTATATCCATATAATTTAAACAATTATAAACATAGAATAATTAATAGGCCCTAATCCATGGTTTCCTAGAAAAGAAAAATTACAAGCCCAATAGGCCCAAAAAGTCCAACTTAATATCTAGCCCGTACTTCTTCTTTTCTTCAGATCTTGCAAGTTAATGGGGTGTGGGCCAAGTTAGAATTGGTTTCTAGGGTTTTTGGCCCAAAAAACACAAAACCCTAACAAGTCCCCTATTGATCCCGAGCACCAAAACCGCCGCCAGTCGCCACATAAAACTCGGATCACCATGAAATTTTACAGGAAGGTAGATACCCAAATAAGAATCTACCCACAAAAAATCATCAAAATCCAATCACGCACACGCCTCCACGTGCCTGATGAATTCAGGCGCGTGAATCCCACTCTCAGCAGCTTTTAGTGGCGCGTGTGGGCGCGTGCAGGTGTTTCCTGCATCCTCCCACCGATCCTCCTTCATGTCCTTCAACTTCTTATGATGTTGATCTATCAAACCGCAGCTCCAATACACATGAAAAACGATGAACAGCAACGAGTATACAGTTTTTTTTTGGGGTACTTTTACATATTTTTCCAATAAATCCGAATTTACATAAAAAAAATTCAAATAAAATTGTAGGAAAAATAAATAAGTAAATCAATCAAGGAGGAAACCCTATTCTTATGATTAGCCTCCTTGTTACATCCCAAAAAAAAAATATACAAGCAAAAATCTACCATGGATTAAGGGCAAAAACTAAATCATTCATTCATAATAAAAAAAAATATAAATAACATGAATAATAGAATCCTAGGTGTCATATATCTAATATACATCATATATACATGAAAAATAAAAAATGGATTCGATTTATCACACACCAATTCAATCAAGGCTCTGATACCAATTGCTAGTATCATATACACAGCGGAAGCCTGATCGAGATTGAATAAAGTGTGCAATAAATTATGTCATTATCCATAAGTTTACTAACCTTTAGCATAGAACCTTCCAAAGTATTCTCTAAGCGACAGATCTGCGTGTGGACGCACCTGATCACAAAAAAAACAAGAAGATTAATATGAAAAAACCTCTGAAACTCACAGTTTCTGTTCTTCTCTCAAGGTGTTTTATTTTTTACTGAGATTCTAAATCTCTAGAAAATAATACGGTAAACTTAATAATTAGAGGCTAGTAAACAGTATATTTATAGACTGCCAACCTTAATCCTCCTAGGATTTAATAACACCTTGGGCCCAATTTATGGGCTCCTTCTTATATCTTAATAATCAATTAAATGGACTCTATTAATTAATGAGCTAGTTTGGGGATCCTACAACTCATTATTAATCAAGGCTCCTAATCATGGATTAGCTTGCTCCAAGAGCATTAATCTAACAGTGTTTGAGCAGCAAAGAACGAAACTGTATGTGGTCCTAATACAGTTTAGCAGGACACACAATGTTAAACACAACTAGTAGAGTAATTGATAAGAAATTGGGATCTAAATGCTTATCTTTTCATGCTTAAGATATGTTTCATTGATTTCTTGGCTCATAATGGGGATGTACACCTGCATATTGGCTGTTATTAAGCAAAAAAGTTCACTTGTTATTCGTATAAGCAATCAACTTAGATAGTAATCGGTCAATGCCATCAAACTTATAAATATATATATATATATATAGGAAAATTTTCAAATATGGATTATAAAATAAAGATATCACATCGGGCAACATGTTGTCCGAGAAATGCTCAAATAATATATTGTTTAATGTGCATCTTAACTTTATTAAATCTAGATCTTAATTGGAAAAGAGTGAAATAGTTTAACATTATGTTGTAGAGCTAGTGTAGGGGAGAAAATTACCTTTAAAAAGTGAAAAAGAACATACGGTAAAGTTGAAACTTAACTAAAGTAATGAGAATCCGTATTATATAGTATTACATCCCAATCGTCAGCCAGCTGAAGTCACTGCTAACAACCTTACGCATTAAGTTTCTTCTTATATTCATTATTTTTTTCATGGTTTTATGAGCAGGGAAATCACAAAATGAAGATTACTCAATTGTCGGAAGAGTGCATTTCCCATATAACTTCCTTCACATCTTCAAAAGATTAAAAAAGAAAAATAAAAATTCTTTTCCAAACTAAAAAAAAAAAAAAAAAAAAAAAAAATTCTTTTCCAAAAAAAAAAAAAAAAAAAAAAGTTACTTTGTAATTTTTGCCATTATATACTTTTGCATCTATGGGCCAGCTCAATCGTGATAGTCAATGTGCTGACTGAAAAAGAAGATGATAATAAATAATAATAATAATAATAATAGTATTAAAATGATAATCAAATAATGAGGTGTCATACATTCAAGAGTTTTATTTATTACAATTAGTAATGAGTATAAGAAATTGTTATTTATTTTAAAATGTTATTTCCTAAAATAGACGAAAAAGAAATACGTTATTTTATACTTTTTTATTCTTAAAAATTACTAATCCTATTAAATTGGGGTAATCATTTTATAAATAAGATGTGGTTTAAATGTTATCAAGATAAATGCAGGCTTGTGAAAATTTTTACAAACAAAATTTTTCTTTGAAAGTCAAACTTTTTTTTTTTAAATATTAATAAAATATATATAATTAATTAACATCTTTTTGTGTATATTAAGTTTTCAATATGGCATGGAAAGGCTGTCAAATATAGAAATCAATTTTTATTTATATAAAATAAATTAATAAAGAAAATAATTATACTGCCTGATATATACAAAATATTTATATTGGCTCCACCGGTATATACAAAATATCCTAGAATTATTCAAATACTAATCGGAAAGCATATACGTAGTTGGGCGTTAAAGTTTCCAAGTTAATTCTACCTTCTCTCTAAGTATAGATAGAAGCTCGTTGATGATTCTTCTAAGCAAGGAAAAACATAAAATGAAGATTACCTAGTTGCCCGGAAGAGTGTATGTAACATTCTAGTCTATCCGCATGAGAAATCATCTTACAACCCAGTCTTCACAGGTTTAAAACACGTCTCAGGAAAAAATATCAACAGCCCCTTATAAGGCATACTTCGTTCCTCTTTCCAAAGGATGTGTAACTTCACAATCCATCCCCCTTGGGACCAGAGTAATAGCCCAATCCATCCATATGAGATATTGTCCGCTTTGGCAGCACTCACGGGTTTAATACGCATCTCAAGGGAAAGATATCCACAGCCTCTTATAAGGCATGCTTCGTTCCCTTATCAACAGCCCCTTATAAGGCATACTCCGCTCCTCTTTCCAAAGGATGTGTAACTTCACAATCCATCCCCCTTGCGGGTTTAATACGCATCTCAAGGAAAAGGTATCCACAGTCCCTTATAAGGCATGCTTCGTTCCCCTTTCCAACCGATGTGAGGCTTCACAATCCACCCTTCTTGGGGCTCTGATACCAACTGTAACAGCTCAGTCCACCCGTATGAGATATTGTCCGTTTTGGTACAGAGGAATCCTCTTACAACCCAATCCTCACGGGTTTAAAACGCGACTCAAGGGAAGGTATCCACAGCCCCTAATAAAGCATGCTTCGTTTTCCTTTCCAACCGATCAGATGTGGGACTTCACAGTGTATCTCCAAATAATTTCAAATTCAGCTTCATCATCATCCATGGATTCCCTTTTTGAAGAAGCACTCGTTTTCCATCTTTCTGACAACCACATCATCATTGGCAGCGATAACAACATGGTAAGCAAAATTGTCAGTTTTAATTATGATACATCTTGAATCTCTATAACTCATATCCTTATTTATTGAAATTTGCACAAAGCTTTAAAATAGGCAAAGGGAATGGAAAAATTGTTATATGATAGGTGTAAGAAGGCCTTAAAGTATATTGAAACATGAGCATGAATCAAAAAAATTGTTATATGATAGGTGCAAGAAGGAAAGCAAAAATTGGTTTTTACCCAGTTTCCGGAAGAGTGCATTTCTCATATGCTTTCCTTCACATCTTCAAAAGATGCTTGCAGGTCCTCTCTGGTTTAACAGCCAATGATTCCAATGTGGTTTAGAGAAAGTTTATTTCCCATGGCTATCACCAAATCCTCTCAAAATTAGCTTCAGCATAATCATCCATGGATTCCTTTTCCAAGAAGGAACTCTTTTTCCATCTTTTCTTACGAGCCCATCATCATTGACACCGATTAAAACATGGTAAGCAAAATTTTCAGTTTCCATTTAATTTTTCTATCTCTCATATATGTAAAACCAGTAGGATTTAGTAATAAGGAAGTTAATCGTTATATATAGAAACTTCGTTTGCATTTTTGACTTTTGCACTAACAAGTTCAAAATAACTAAATTGATACCTTTAGGAAACTAGAATTATATGACAGTTCTAATTTTTAGTTGTTACTGTTATTATTATTATTATCCATGAATATGGTACATCTTGGCATCTATAATTCGTATCCTTATTCATTGAAATATGCAAAGAGCTTTAAAATAGACAAAGAGAGTGGAAAGAAATGTTATATGTTAGGTGCAAGAAGGCTTTCAATTATTTGGGGAGATACACCAATTTGTTGGGGGTGGACTTCTTTACCTGAAATGTCTAGGTATGCTCTCTCATCCACATTATATCATACATTTGTTATGATGAGGCTAGCTTGCTCTTTCTTTGATTGATGGGAAATTTTATTTGGACAAATAGATCAAACAAATTTGGAGAAATAGAGCAAACAGTTTTTTGATGCACATGGAAATAAACAAGGAGAAAATTAATTAAAACAAGAGTAGCCAAGACTTATAAGAGTGGACTGTGTCGAAAACAAACAGTTTCTTGTTGTGCATGGGGGTAGGTGTAGTGTGTTCCTAGACCCTTCGAAGATGAGCAGCAACCATGTTGAGATAGAGGAGATGGATGGATGGAGGTGGAAATGGGTGGGTTTTACAACCATGGTGGGGAGGTTCATCAGGTGGTGGTATGCAATCTGATGAAGACTGAATATTATACCAGTATGAGTGGAATGGTTGTTGACAGAATTGACTTTCGGCCTAAACCTGGTAGGTAGAAATATATTTATGCCCTTTTAACTTGTTTTCTGTCACTTCTTTCTAGTCCTATACTATACCAGAAAGTATATGTTCCTTTAGAAAGACTAGAGGAGTTGTACTCCTTTTAATTTTGTTATACAGTTTTAATGTTTCATTCAAATTTGTGTTCAAGCAATTCTATTTATAATCCTCATTAACATCTCGGGTACTTGTGGAGAAACCGCAAAGCTTTCAAAAATCAGAAAACTACCACACTAGAAATCTTGGAAGATTGAGGATTATGAATGGTAATCTTCATTTTTAAAAAGTTCATATGCTTATCTATATAAGCAATCAATTTCAATACTAATTCTTATGCCGTCAAACTTCAAAAAATATATATGCAAGATGAGACAATTTAACATTATCTTGTCATAGCTAGTTTAAGAGAGAAAATTTGTCCCTTTTTTTTTTTTTTTTTTTTTTTTTTAAATGGAAGGTAAGTTGAAACTCCAGCTAAATTTCTAAGAATATAAACTAGTTTTAGTATCAAGAAAAAAAAATCGAAAGAAAGAAAAACAGAGAGAAAACAGAGGGATCAGCATGTGTTTAGGCAGAAAAAAAATGTGTTTGAGCAGAAAAAAGAAAGAATCTTTATTTAGTTTCCTATCCCTTTATTGATGTTTAACCTTGCTTAATATAATTATCTTACTCTTATTAAATGCTTTCTTTAGTTTTATACTTTGTAGTTTGTACTCATTCATAGAAGATGAAGATGGAGAAATTTCCATTTCACAGGTTTTTATGGCAATTCCTATGGTCTGTTTCTATGCAATCCAAACATTGGAATTGGAAATGGCCATTTCATTCCAACCAAGCATGTCATGAATTTCAACTATTTGGTCTTTTAATACCAGCATCAGTTTTAATAATATGGTCTTTAAATGCAAAAAATGTATGATAAAGAAGAAGAAAAGAAATACTCTTTAGCATTCAAAATTTACCGTCCAAATGAATAATAGATTGTTTTACAAAAGTAAAACTCATCAGACAAAAATTTGCGGCTAAAAGTTTAGTAGTTAAAAACCTCTGACCCACACCATATGAGAAGTTCCTTTGTCATCGTCAAAAATGAATTAAAAGATATAATAATCCTAGATATTGTGAAAAGGTGAACCAGAACAATTTCCTTCGATGGAAATCCTAGATATTTACCAGCAATTCATTTGAAGTTAAAGGCATCGGAGAATTCAAACTCAACTTCAAACTCTGAAGGAAATGGTCTTTCAACATATAATCAATTGATTAATGCCTGAAAATTGAAGATTACCATTCATAATTTTCAACTTTCAAGATTTCTAATGTGGTGGTTTTCTGTATTTTCAAATGTTTGCAATTCTAGACAAAAGATTTCTAGTGAGAGATGAGATATAAAGGTTATGATCATCCACAGAAGTAAAACAGAATTTCTGGACACAATTTTAAATGAAACATTGAAACTGTATAAGAAAACGAAGTAGGACTACAAATATTTTCTGGTATAGTACAGGACCATAAAAAAGTGGCAGAAAACAAGTTGAAAGGCATATTTATATTTCTATGTACCAGATTTTGGCCTAAACTCAATTCCTTCAACAACCAGTCCACCCTTACTGATATAATTATCAGTCCCCATTAGGCTGCATACCACCACCCGATTATCCTCGCTGCCATCATTGAAGAACTCACCCATTTCCACCTCCAACCACCAATCATCTCTAAATTGACATAGTCCCTGCTCATCTTCTGAAGGGTCTAAGAACACTTTACACCCACCCCCATGCTCATGTTCATGGACCTCCTCTTCTCCTTCAAAATATACTCGAAACTCAACTGGTTTATTCTTAAACGCCCAGCAACATTCATCAAGTTTATACACAAAATAAGCTCCATAAGTTGATTTTGGCGATAGAATGTTTGTTTCGATCCTTCCCCTGATGTCTAGCCACCATACCTGCCTTAGTTTAGCCACTCTAGAGAAGCTGCCAGGCCATAAGATAGAATTAACATATACATATGTTGATACATAAATACATACATACAAAAGCACATCCACCGCAAAGCTTTAAGCTGATTGCATATCTTCAAAACTCGTGTAGAAGTCTTGGCTGCTCTTTTTCCTGAATCCATATATATAGTTGTTCAATCTTGCCAACTCTTTTTCCTTTTTACTGCCTTGTATTTACCATTAATTATGTGCGTCAAGAAACTTACTGTTCTATCATCTAAATAAAATTTCACATCCATCAAAGAAAGGCCTGAGCTAGCTAGCCTCATTTCAAAACGTGTTAATGATATTTGAGCACAGATAAGATGTAGTGCAGGTTGAACATACCTAGACTCTGCCGGTAAAGATGTCTTCCGATAAACTGGTTTATGTCCCGCGATTGAAAGCCTTCTTGAACCTATCATATAGCATTTTTTTTTTTTTTCCCCATTTTCTTTGTCTATTTTAAAGCTCTGTGCATTATTTCAATGAATAAGGATATGCTGAATATGAATTATAGATGTCAGAAGATGCATCACATTCGTTGGTACTATAATAATAATAAAACAAAATTAGAACAATGATATATTTATGGTTTTGCCAAGGCATCAATTTAGTTGTTCTGAACTTGTTAGTGCAAGAGTCAAACATGCAGATGATGGTTCTATATAAAACAATTTACTTCCTCATTACTAAGTAATACTTGTTTTACATATACGGAAATAGAAAATTGATCAGAAACTTAAAAATATTTTAATAGAAACAAATAATAATAATCATTTACAATAATTAGGGATAGGTGCGAGTAGTTTACCACAAAACTAATAAATATTCTAAAACCAAATTGATGATCAAAAGGTGAAATAGAATTGGAAATTGAAGATTTTACTTACCATGTCTTTGTCAATGATGATGCGGTTGTCACAGAGATGGAAAAAGAGATCTTTCTTGGAAAGGGAATCCTTGGATGATGAAACTAAACTGAATTTGAAAGGATTGGGTGACAGTCCTGGGGAAGAAACTTTGTCCAAACCACATCGGAATCAATGGCTGATCTGAACAGAGTACAAACCCGAGAAGACATGCAAGCATCTCTTGGAGATGTGAAGGAAATTATATGGGAAATGCACTCTTCCGGCAACTGGGTAATCTCCATTTTCGATTTCCTTCCCCCAAAATAAAACCATGAAAATAATACTCAACATAAATTCCAAGTCAGTTCCTATAGCGATTATTTTTCTTATACACAAGGTTGAATAAATTAAATTAAAACACTTTATTTTGCTGGCATTGACTTCATAATTGACTTAGTCAATAAGATTTCTTTGGAGGTTGAATAAATTAAATTAAAAAAAAAAAAACAGTTTATTTTGCTGGCATTTACTTCATAATTTACTTAGCCAATAAGATTTCTTTGGACGCATTTGTCAATAGGATTGAAAAAGAATATGTTTATGTATACGAACAGGTATTAATATATATATATATATATTTGAAATAGAACATGTATTAATATTTAAAAAAAAAACACACACACACACACATATAAAAGGCCGGTTGAGATTTTTGATTTATCAGTTCAAAACACTGTAAATATGTAAATTGCAAAAAATCATATGGATGGGGACCACATGGTCCCTATATATATATATATATATATATATATGACAAAAAGTTTTGATTTTTCAGTTCAAAACGATGTGAGTGGTGTTCATTAATTTTGATGATGACAAAGGCAGTTTCTCATATTATAACCACTAATTTTTAGCTAATGATTCTTAAACAATCAATTATTCTATATAATGACTCTTAGACAATCTATTATTCTATATAATGATTCTTAAACAATCTATTATTCTATTTCTCTTCTTCTTTCTTTCTTTCTTTTCTATTTTTTTTTTCAACATTTACCAGCATCACTTTATGCAACATTTTTTCCTATATTATAATTGTAGTTTTTTACTAAATCAAGGGTTAAAACTTGTTTTGTTATTTATTTATTTTTTTAGAAAATTTTGATTTTTAATGTGTGATAAATTGAATTCAAATTTATAAAAATAAAACAAAAAATGATTTTGTTAGGATTTAAACAAATAAAATAATTAGAAACTAGAAAAAAATGTATATTTAAAACAAAAAAATTACAGCTTAATTTCTCTTAACTGAGACAAATATATATATATATATATATATATTTGTAATATAATTTTGTTAGTTATCTAATTATATTTAGATGTTATACTTGTAAATAAATATTATATTGAAAATATTAATTAAGTAACTATATTGTTAAAATATACGAAATTATTAATTAAATAAGTATATTGCTAAAATGTTATAGATATATGAACAATTATGATTAGATGTATGATAAATGAATAACATATATATATAAGTGAGAAGAAATGAGGAAAACAAAAATTAAATGTAAAAGAAAATTCAAATTTAAAAACGTGGATTCAAAGTTCAATGGGTGAAGCAGAGGTAGTTAAAACAGGGAAAAAAGTTTTTAAGGGGTGGAGGGATAAAAGGAAGGGCAGTAGGGGCACATTTTTGGGATAAAAAAGTAATGGACATATAAAGAAATACAAAAAGGTCAAAAAATCTGAAAATCTCAGGGGGGGCATGTGCCCCTAGGCTCAATGTGGTCCGTCCTTGAAATACATATATATATATATATATATTGGGTTATAGTCCTTGAAATATTTATATAAACAAGTAATTGACAAATATTTATATAAAAAATACAAAAAATACAAAAATCTAAAAATCTGAGGGGGCACGTGGCCCGAGCTCAACATGTATCCGCCATTGAAAGTAAAAGGGTCAAAAATAAAAATATAAAAAAAATAAAAAATAAAAAAACTTTAGCATCCGAAGTTTTTTTCTAGAAGTAAGAACTAAGAATCATCAGCAAAAAAACAAGTGGTTAAAAGTCCAGCTAAACACCACCAACCCATACCATATGACGAAGTACCTTTGTCATTATAAAAAATTAATGGATCCCACCAACCTAAGGCAAAAATATCATGGAATTTTTTTTTTTTTTTTGGTAAATGCGAAAAATATCATGTATTTGGGATCATATAGATCGTGATCAAATAATTTCGACACTAAAAATAAATCTGATCACTATGTAATGTAAATGAGAAAAATCTCTGCATGTAATATATCTTACTCAATTTTGTAAAAAGGGACCATGTGGTCCCCATCCATATGATTTATTTTTTGCGGTTTGCGTATTTGCGTTGTGAAATATTTTGATATTTAATTTTTTGTATAAAAAATATATTAATTTTATTGTATACATATATATATGCATACAGATTATTCGAATTGTAAAACTTCTATGTGTATATATATATATATATATTTAAATATTAATACATGCTCCGTTTCAAATATATATATATATATATATTAATTATGTTAGCATATATAAATATATTATTATTCAATTCTATTGACAAATGTGTCCAAAGAAATCTTATTGGCTAAGTCAATCATGAAGTGAATGCCAGCAAATAAAGTGTCCTTTTTTAAAATTAATTTAATTTAATTTATTCAACCTTGTCTTATATAAGAAGTAATCGCCATAGTAACTGGCTTGGAATTTAAGTAGAGTATTATTTTCATGGTTTTATTCTGGGGAAGGAAATCAAGAAAATGGAGATTACCCAGTTGCCGGAAGAGTGCATTTCCCATATAATTTCCTTCACATCTCCAAGAGATGCTTGCAGGTTGTCTCTGGTTTGCCCTCTGTTCAGATCCGCCATTGATTCCGATGTGGTTTGGAGGAAGTTTCTTCCCCGACTATCACCAAATCCTTTCAAATTCAGCTTTAGCATCATCAATGGATCCCCTTTCCAAAAAGCAGCTTTTTCTCCATCTTTCTGACAACTCCATCATCATCGACAGTGATAAAAACATGGTAAGTCAAAATCTGTCAGTATGTAATTACATTTCACTTTTAAATCACCGATTTGTTTTTGAAATTTATCAGTTTCTGATCATTAATTTTTTAATTCCATCCATTTAAAAACCAGTATAGGACATGGTAACAAGGAAGTTTTAATATCGTTGAACTTGAAAACTGTAACTAGCTAATAAGTGAATTTAGAAATCAATGATAATGATAGCTTCAAGGTGGGTGATTATGCCGAAGATGAATATTACTAAAATGAAAGAAAAAAAGAAAAAAGAAAAAAAAATAGAAAGAAAGCCTTATAGCTACATATATAGCATCTTCATCCCCTCGGAACAACCTAGTGGGAAACTCATTATTTTCTCGCATGTTTAGAACCACATCTAGATAAAAATACCATCTATCATATTCATGTTTTAGTACTCTCGTACTAACAAGTTCAAAAATTAGAAGTATATGATTTATAGTTGTGTATATATATATATGTGTATCTTGTATCGGACATCTATAATTCATATGCTTATTTATTGAAATATGAACAGAGCATTAAAATAGACAAAGAGAGTGGGAAAAAATGCTATATGATAGGTGCAAGAACACTTTCAATCGCGTGGGGTGATACACCGGATTATTGGCGGTGGACATCTTTACCAGCAGAATCTAGGTATGTTCTCTGACCCACACTATATTTATCTTCTCTGACCCACACTATATTTATCTGCTAACATATTGTTTTGCAATTTGATCAGAGGGTGTGAAATTTTGTTTTGAGTATAGAACATACAAATGAGGAGAGAATTAATCTAAAAGAAAAATAAAAGTAAAAAGGAAAAAAAAAGTAGCCAAGATTAATTCTACTTGAGTCTTAGAGAGATGCAATCAGTGGCTGTGTTTTTGTGTATTGCATAAGTATATGTATATGTTAATTCGATCTCTCATGGCCTGGCAGTTTCTCTAAAGTCGCTGAACTAAGGCTTGTATGGTGGCTTGACATCAAGGGAAGGATCGAAACAAACATTCTGTCGCCAAAATCAACTTATGGAGCTTATTTTGTGTATAAACTTAACGAACACAGCTGGGGTTTTGAGGGAAAGCCAGTTGGATTTCGAGTTTATTTTGAAGGAGAAGAGGAGCTCCATGAAGATGGGGGTGGGCGTAAAGTGTTCTTAGACCCTTCAAAATATGACCAGGAACCATGTCAAATTAGAGAAGATGGTTGGTTGGAGGTGGAAATGGGTGAGTTCTTCAATGATGGTGGAGAGGATCATCAGGTGGTGGTATGCAGTCTATTGGAGACTGTTATGTGTAAGAGTGGACTGATTGTTGAAGGAATTGAGTTTAGGCCTAAATTTGGCAGACAGAAATACATATAGAGCTTTAAGCTTACATCAGGGCAACCTATATATATTTATATATTTGCCTTTCAACTTGTTTTCTGTCACTTTATGCAGTCGTATACTATACCAGAAAATATTTGTTTGTCCTTTTCACTTTCTTATACAGTTTCAATGTTTTATTCAAAATTGTGTTTCAGAAATTCTGTTTACTTCTGAGGATGATCATTGCCTTTATTGCCCATATCTCACTGAGAACCGCAAAGCTTTTGGAAAACAGAAAACTACCACACTAGAAATCGTGGAGGATTGATAAATTATGAATGTTTTGTAACACCCCGTCCCAAATCGCACCGGAATCCGTGCACGTTGACCGAGGTTGATCGTTGACCGTTGACCGAAGGGGGTCAAAGTTGACTTTTTGACTCGGTGGGAATTTCGAGTTGACCAGGGTACCGTGGCGAAGTGCATGACGCCCTGAGTTCGTAGACTAGTAGCACGTCGAAAACGGAGCTACGGTTTGAAAGTTATGGGCAAAACAAGTTGAAGTGTAAACTGTCTAAAAGGTGCCGGGAGTTGACTTTTTCTTGTGATGTAATTGTGAGTTGACTCTTGTATGGTTGTAAAGTACTCGTCGATACGAGTTCATAGACTAGCGGCACGCTTAAATCGGACATCCGGTTAAAAAGTTATGGACGTTTGAAGTTTACCGGATACCGTATTATTTTAATGTTTTTGGGTCGTGAACAGTGAAATGCCACGTGTCAGCTTCTGAGTGGTCCACGTGGCATGAACAGTGTCACACAGGGTTTTAATTTTGAAAAACTCTCGGGGAAGAGAGAGAAAGAGAGAGAAGAGAGAGAAAGAGAGAGAGGAGAGAGAAAGAGAGAAAGAGGACCCGCCGGCCGCCGGCCATTTTCACGTTTTTCCGGCCTAGTTACTGTACACGCGCCGGCCAGCCAGATTGCCCACCTCATTTCCGGCAAAACCTCCAAATTTCACGGCGAACGGCCGCCGGACGCGCCCGGATCGGACGTCCGAAGTTTGGCGGCGATTTTTCCCCTCCACCGCCGGCCACCGCGAATCGGCACTATTCCGGCCGATAAACAGTACACGCGCCTGACAGCCTTGATCCTCTCCTCAAGTCCGGCCTACCCACCAAAAATCACGGCCATCAGACCACCGACGCGCCGGGATCGGAGCGTTTTCCGGCGAGGGGTCGAAAATCTTCAAACGGTGATTTCTCCGCCGTCCGACCTCCGTTTTGCTCACCGTCGGTCCCGTTGGATTGCTCTCCTCACGATCTACAAATCTGCAAAATTTCACAGCAAACGGCCACCGTCGGAAATTACTGTTCCGGCGACGGTTGCCGGTGACGTGGCGGCCGCCGGAAAGTACTGTTCCGGCGAGTACCCTGAAAATTCCGGCCAGCTCCAGTCCGCAGTGTTCGACCTCCTGAACCCAAATCCGACTTCCGTTTCCACCAATTCGCGACGGTTTGGGAGAATTGCGGAGCCGAAACCCGAAAAGCTTCCCGATAAAATTCCGACCCCGTCGGGTACGATCATCGGAAATTAAGACCGGATCTGTGATTAGCATCACTCGAGCTTCGATTCGGTATATCATTCGTAAATTTTAGTTATCGTTTGGTGTTCGCTCCTCGGGTACCCATTTGGGGATTACCCGAATAAAATATTAATATTTGTGGTTTTGGTACTGTGGATGTTTTAGGTGCACGTGCAAGTAGCGGAGTCGATCCTGCGGAGGATCTTGATTGAGATACGTGCACAAGGTGAGTGACCCACCTTCAAATTAATTTTGGGGAATTTAATTGATGAATATATTATGTGTGAATTAAATATTTGGAATTTAATATCTATGTGCCAAATATTTATTGTAGAATTATTTATGAATTTATTGGATTTAAGAAAATGCGAATTCTACAAATTTATGCCATGTGGAATTAGTTTATGGTTTTGAGGATTTTGAAATTGGTGTGGTTTTAATGGTAAATTGGGCATGATTTGATTTTCAAATATTTCAAAGAAAATATTTGGTTATATTGGTGATTTCAATTTTTATAAAATATGCCCATGGAATATTATGAGATTTGATTATGATATTTCGAGAAATTATTTATGCTATTGGGAAAATGTGGATATTTGAATTGATGGATTTGGAAGTTGGTGGATTTGAAAATCATGGAATTTATGGTATGGATTATAAGGAAATTGTGGAGAATTTCCCGGTTCAAGCGGATGGATTATGCCCGCTATGCTTATGAAAAATGTGAAAATTGTTTTATGATTTAAATTTATGGATTTTATAATTTTTAGATGCACCGTGCACGTACTGGTGTTCTGATTATGTGATATGGTATATGTGATATGGTTAGTGTGCACACGGTTGTGATTAGCGCGCAGGTGGGTGTGATTAGCGCGCAGGTGATGTGATTAGTGCGCAGGTGGGTGTGAGTAGCGCGCGGTTGATATTATGAGGGTGTCCTGTGGATGCCATCGGAGAGGGCGGCCACCCCCCTTTGGCCGGGACACCAGGTTAGCAGCGGCGCAGTGGGACGCCACGCGACCGTATGCCGGTTTCTTTCTATAACCTCCTGTCTGGCGGTACCTTGGGACGCTGGGTACTGTTGGCGCCACTGGTATATAGTGGGTGCATCAAATGATTTTCAGAACTGTGTTTTAAAAATAAAATGTTTGGAAACTGAATTGGAATTAAAGATATAATTGTTACCGCTTCTGGTTTTTAATTGATGTCTTGGTTTCGGGGAATATGGATAAAGGGTTTTGTGAAATTGTTTTAAAAGGGGAACCTTTCCAACTGAGAGAATTGTAAGGGTTTTGAGAGAAAATATTATTTCCAAATAATTATTATTTATACTTATTACTGTGATAATATATGGTATAGTAGTAGGGTCGCTCACTGAGATGATTAGCATCTCACATTCTTAAATTCTGTTCCTCTAGGTACCAGGTTGTCGGTGTTCACTCGGAGCGGACTTGATCTTCCTCGCTGTTTTAGTTCGGCAGTACCCTGTTATTCTTTTATTGCAGTTGTAATATTTCTTTCACTCTTGTTGTATTTATTTTGCACTGGATTACTGTATTTTTTTTTTTTTTAAGTACTGCAATTTGTGGAACCAATTTGTAGTTGTGGGAGGAATAAGGGGATATTTTTGAAGTGTGTTTTCAGTGCAGGTAAATTTGTGGTAAGTAAATCCCTTAGGGGAGGTGCTGCCGGATTTTCCGTTGGAAGGTTCGGTGGTATTTCCCTGGGATCAGGGCTGTCTAGGGTTCCGGAGGAGGAATTCTGGACGGGTCCTGACAGTTGGTATCAGAGCTCTAGGTTCTAGTATTCCAAAGGGACTGTGCATTGTTGTGTGTCCCATCCATGTCTAGTCTCTCGTTTTACCCGCGTGGAAGCGTTCTTTCTGTTTGTCTCGAAGTAAATTCGTTGCCCGAGTTTGAATAACTCTAATCTTCGAGGGTGTCAATTAGGATCATCTAGCCTAACGGGGACTTCCTATGGCCTAGTCGATGGTCGAGGATGCCTTTTCTTTTTGAAGGTCTAGCTTATCATCGTGAATGGTATCCGTTTCGTTCATGGAGGAGAAGGATGATTGCCTAAGGATGTGTGTCGATTGATTTCAAGGCGTCAAAATATTTTTCCGATCGTTTATCAAAAAATTAAATGCTTTTCAAAGTGGTATTTGAAATTAAAAGTGTTTTATTCAAGTATTTTTGGTTTTTGTTCGTACATGTATCTGTATGTTATATTGTTGATATTATACTGCACCATATGGAGGCGGCGAACCAATGTGGTCCATGTAGAGCTAGCCCCATGATCATGTTGCCTACGAGCCCGGGGAATTGGACGGCCAATATAGGCAACCACCCTGGTTTGTATTGGTAGCAGAGTGTCGGCGACAGTTGGAATCATGGATTACGTAACATGTAGAAGGTGTCGTACGTACCTCCATTACAAGCGTGCATATTTTATTTTATGCAATGGATTTTAAGATATGATTTTCAATGTGGAGTTTTAACAATTGCCTATGCAAGTTAGGTATATTTGAAAAATATATTTTATTATTTGTTTTATGTTATGGTTTTTCCAAGAGCGACTTAAGGGTTAAGTATCGCCAGTCGAGAATCCAAAGCAGGGTATCGTTGAGTTCAAAAAGGAGATCTTAAAGGAAGCACGTGATTCAAAGTATGCGATACACCCCAAGGGTACCAAGACGTATGGAATGCTCACTGGATGACATGGTGGTTTGGCATGATAAAGGAAGTTGCAAGATCCGAATAAAGGTACTTAAGTCACCGACAAGTAAAGTAGGGAGATGTAAATATGGATTTCGTGCTTAAACTTTCGTTCACAAAGAGAAGGTACGACAGCGTTGTGAGAATCAAGCAAGATCCGGATAGCGACTAAAGTTCTACTTGGTGGTTGATGAGGTTAATGAGATGAGGATGATTCCTTAGGCATGGTTGGATGTTTAAGCATGGTTATTTTCATTCTAGAAGCTAAGATCTTGATATCTTATTTCCTTGGAGATTTAAGGTTCGTATTGGTGGTGCTTTATCGATTCAAGGTGGTTGATATTGTTGGTGATAATTTACAATGATAAGAAGTATGATTTTTGGGACGGAGTTAGAATTTAAGAAGTGTGGAATACTTTATTGGGTTAAGGATCTAGTGATTTGTTCATAGTATTGGTGGTGATGCTAGAATTAAGATTTAAATTCCTTATTGCTTGAGGTGTGGATTCATGGAATCTATTTGAAATGGGGGAAACTTAGGGTTTTCAAGAATGGTATTTGGATGTTGAGAATTTTATTCATGACCTTGATGAATTTAGTTAAAAGAAAGATTGATGTTTGTCGAGGTTAAGACTATTGGTAAATCAATGAGGAGCAAGGGTTTTATAATTGTAAGTACTAGGAGGGTAATCGAAGACAAGTGAATTAATCTCAACCTTAACTTGGTGATACCAGTATTTGAGGAAATTAGAGTTAAGTTCTAATCTTACCTTTTAAAGTGCTGATTGAGTCACGAGAGTTGGTTGTTGGTTTAAGGATGCATGCTTTAGAAGCACCTTATGGTTAGCGTTCGACTATGACCAAGACTTGTAGATCGTGTTCTCGTGGACCAATTTGAATATCCTTAATTAGTGGGCATGAGAATGAAAGTTGCACAAGAGGAAAGTTAAAGTCACTATTAGGCGTGATGGTAGTGTAGTGATAGTGGATAAGGCCTCTAGTATACTTGCTAAGTTACGCTGCCGACAAGTGGAAGCGGGAAAGCAGACATCGGCATGCAGCGTAATTCATGTGTTGTTGCTACAAAAGAACATCGAATACCTGTCAGTCGAGGAAGCGATGTGGAAACTCGAGGCACTACTTGTATGGAGCCACATGCCAAATCTATACCGACCACAAGAGCCTCAAGTATATTTTCACACAGAAGGAGTTAAATATGAGGCAAAGGCGATGGATGGAGTTGTTAAAGGATTATGACTGTGCGATTGATTATCACCCGGGTAAGGCGAATGTAGTGGCAGATGCCTTGAGTAGGAAGGCTACTGGATCTCTTGCTCACGTCCAAGTCATCCAACTACCTCTCATGGTGGAGTTGAAGAAGATGGGGGTGTTAATGCATATGCATCCTTCAGGAGTTCTCATGGCTAGCTTCCAGGTACGACCGGTGTTGGTGGATCGTATAGTAGAGACCCAAATGGAAGATCCTAAGTTGAGGACAATTAAGGGCAAGGTACAAGAAGGTCTTGATCCGGAATTTTCCATAAGGAGGGATGGAGCCCTCGTGTATAAAGGACGACTTTGTGTTCCGGATATCCCAGTACTCAAGAAGGAGATTTTAGAGGAGGCGCATAGCTCGATGTATGCGATGCATCCTGGGAGTACCAAGATGTATCGGACGCTTGTTAAGTATTATTGGTGGATTGGTATGAAGAGAGAAGTGGCAGACTTTGTATCAAAGTGTTTGATTTGTCAACAAGTGAAAGCAGAAAGACAGAAGCCTTTGGAACTACTCCAACCTTTACCGATTCCCGTGTGGAAGTGGGAAGAACTCAACATGGACTTCGTATTCAAGCTTCCTTCCACACCTAGAAGGTACGACGGCATTTGGGTAATCATTGATCGTCTCACCAAGTCGGCACACTTCCTACCGGTACGAGAACGTTTTTCGCCCGAGAAGTTAGCCCAGTTGTTCGTGCAACGCATTGTAAGTCTTCATGGAGTACCGTTAGCCATCGTCTCCGATCGAGATCCGCGCTTTACTTCACGACTATGGCGGAAGTTGGCTGATGCACTAGGAGCAAGACTTAACTACAGCACCGCTTTTCACCCACAATCTGATGGACAAGCAGAGCGCACAATCCAGACATTTGAAGACATGCTAAGGTCTTGCATTATGCAATTTAGCGGTAGCTGGGATGAACAACTGCCACTGATAGAGTTTGTCTACAACAACAGTTATCAAGCGAGTACTGGAATGTCCCCGTATGAAGCTTTATATGGGAGGCAGTGTCGGACACCTTTGTGTTGGAGTGAGGTAGGAGAAGAGAGGCTCCTTGCAACAACTAATGCGGTCGGATCTGAGTATTTAAGGATGACCTTGGACAAGGTGAAGATCATTAGGGATCGATTGAAGGTTGCCCAAGATAGACAGAAGAGTTACGCCGATGTGCGTAGAAAGGATTTGGAATTCGAGGTAGGAGATTGGGTATTCCTAAAACTATCTCCATGGAAAGGAGTAGTACGTTTTGGACGACGAGGTAAGTTGGGTCCTCGTTATATTGGGCCTTACGAGGTTACGGAGAGGATTGGCCCGGTGGCGTATAGGTTGGCGTTACCGGAAGAGCTAGCTCGAGTACACAACGTGTTTCATGTGTCGATGCTACGGAAGTATATTGCAGACCCTTCGCACGTACTCGAGAGTCCGGATATAGAGATAAGGGAAGATCTTTCGTATGTGGAGCAGCCAGTACAGATTTTGGATCGCGAGGAACGCACGCTACGCAACAAGACTATTCCTCTAGTTAAGGTCTTATGGCGGAACCACTTGGTCGAGGAAGCAACGTGGGAACCCGAAGCACAGATGCGTGAGCAGTACCCGTATCTGTTCCAGTGACGTGCGGAAATTTCGAGGACGAAATTTTTGTAAGGGGGGAAGGCTGTAACACCCCGTCCCAAATCGCACCGGAATCCGTGCACGTTGACCGAGGTTGACCGTTGACCGTTGACCGAAGGGGGTCAAAGTTGACTTTTTGACTCGGTGGGAATTTCGAGTTGACCAGGGTACCGTGGCGAAGTGCATGACGCCCTGAGTTCGTAGACTAGTAGCACGTCGAAAACGGAGCTACGGTTTGAAAGTTATGGGCAAAACAAGTTGAAGTGTAAACTGTCTAAAAGGTGCTGGGAGTTGACTTTTTCTTGTGATGTAATTGTGAGTTGACTCTTGTATGGTTGTAAAGTACTCGTCGATACGAGTTCATAGACTAGCGGCACGCTTAAATCGGACATCCGGTTAAAAAGTTATGGACGTTTGAAGTTTACCGGATACCGTATTATTTTAATGTTTTTGGGTCGTGAACAGTGAAATGCCACGTGTCAGCTTCTGAGTGGTCCACGTGGCATGAACAGTGTCACACAGGGTTTTAATTTTGAAAAACTCTCGGGGAAGAGAGAGAAAGAGAGAGAAGAGAGAGAAAGAGAGAGAGGAGAGAGAAAGAGAGAAAGAGGACCCGCCGGCCGCCGGCCATTTTCACGTTTTTCCGGCCTAGTTACTGTACACGCGCCGGCCAGCCAGATTGCCCACCTCATTTCCGGCAAAACCTCCAAATTTCACGGCGAACGGCCGCCGGACGCGCCCGGATCGGACGTCCGAAGTTTGGCGGCGATTTTTCCCCTCCACCGCCGGCCACCGCGAATCGGCACTATTCCGGCCGATAAACAGTACACGCGCCTGACAGCCTTGATCCTCTCCTCAAGTCCGGCCTACCCACCAAAAATCACGGCCATCAGACCACCGACGCGCCGGGATCGGAGCGTTTTCCGGCGAGGGGTCGAAAATCTTCAAACGGTGATTTCTCCGCCGTCCGACCTCCGTTTTGCTCACCGTCGGTCCCGTTGGATTGCTCTCCTCACGATCTACAAATCTGCAAAATTTCACAGCAAACGGCCACCGTCGGAAATTACTGTTCCGGCGACGGTTGCCGGTGACGTGGCGGCCGCCGGAAAGTACTGTTCCGGCGAGTACCCTGAAAATTCCGGCCAGCTCCAGTCCGCAGTGTTCGACCTCCTGAACCCAAATCCGACTTCCGTTTCCACCAATTCGCGACGGTTTGGGAGAATTGCGGAGCCGAAACCCGAAAAGCTTCCCGATAAAATTCCGACCCCGTCGGGTACGATCATCGGAAATTAAGACCGGATCTGTGATTAGCATCACTCGAGCTTCGATTCGGTATATCATTCGTAAATTTTAGTTATCGTTTGGTGTTCGCTCCTCGGGTACCCATTTGGGGATTACCCGAATAAAATATTAATATTTGTGGTTTTGGTACTGTGGATGTTTTAGGTGCACGTGCAAGTAGCGGAGTCGATCCTGCGGAGGATCTTGATTGAGATACGTGCACAAGGTGAGTGACCCACCTTCAAATTAATTTTGGGGAATTTAATTGATGAATATATTATGTGTGAATTAAATATTTGGAATTTAATATCTATGTGCCAAATATTTATTGGATTTATTGTAGAATTATTTATGAATTTATTGGATTTAAGAAAATGCGAATTCTACAAATTTATGCCATGTGGAATTAGTTTATGGTTTTGAGGATTTTGAAATTGGTGTGGTTTTAATGGTAAATTGGGCATGATTTGATTTTCAAATATTTCAAAGAAAATATTTGGTTATATTGGTGATTTCAATTTTTATAAAATATGCCCATGGAATATTATGAGATTTGATTATGATATTTCGAGAAATTATTTATGCTATTGGGAAAATGTGGATATTTGAATTGATGGATTTGGAAGTTGGTGGATTTGAAAATCATGGAATTTATGGTATGGATTATAAGGAAATTGTGGAGAATTTCCCGGTTCAAGCGGATGGATTATGCCCGCTATGCTTATGAAAAATGTGAAAATTGTTTTATGATTTAAATTTATGGATTTTATAATTTTTAGATGCACCGTGCACGTACTGGTGTTCTGATTATGTGATATGGTATATGTGATATGGTTAGTGTGCACACGGTTGTGATTAGCGCGCAGGTGGGTGTGATTAGCGCGCAGGTGATGTGATTAGTGCGCAGGTGGGTGTGAGTAGCGCGCGGTTGATATTATGAGGGTGTCCTGTGGATGCCATCGGAGAGGGCGGCCACCCCCCTTTGGCCGGGACACCAGGTTAGCAGCGGCGCAGTGGGACGCCACGCGACCGTATGCCGGTTTCTTTCTATAACCTCCTGTCTGGCGGTACCTTGGGACGCTGGGTACTGTTGGCGCCACTGGTATATAGTGGGTGCATCAAATGATTTTCAGAACTGTGTTTTAAAAATAAAATGTTTGGAAACTGAATTGGAATTAAAGATATAATTGTTACCGCTTCTGGTTTTTAATTGATGTCTTGGTTTCGGGGAATATGGATAAAGGGTTTTGTGAAATTGTTTTAAAAGGGGAACCTTTCCAACTGAGAGAATTGTAAGGGTTTTGAGAGAAAATATTATTTCCAAATAATTATTATTTATACTTATTACTGTGATAATATATGGTATAGTAGTAGGGTCGCTCACTGAGATGATTAGCATCTCACACTCTTAAATTCCGTTCCTCTAGGTACCAGGTTGTCGGTGTTCACTCGGAGCGGACTTGATCTTCCTCGCTGTTTTAGTTCGGCAGTACCCTGTTATTCTTTTATTGCAGTTGTAATATTTCTTTCACTCTTGTTGTATTTATTTTGCACTGGATTACTGTATTTTTTTTTTTTTTTAAGTACTGCAATTTGTGGAACCAATTTGTAGTTGTGGGAGGAATAAGGGGATATTTTTGAAGTGTGTTTTCAGTGCAGGTAAATTTGTGGTAAGTAAATCCCTTAGGGGAGGTGCTGCCGGATTTTCCGTTGGAAGGTTCGGTGGTATTTCCCTGGGATCAGGGCTGTCTAGGGTTCCGGAGGAGGAATTCTGGACGGGTCCTGACAGTTTAATCTTCATTTTTTAAGGTATGAATCAATTATATGTTAAAAGACCCTTTCTTAAGAGTTTGAAGTTGAGAATGACTATACTTTTTTGCTTTGAGATTGTGTTGCAGACGTATATTTTTAAGAATACTGTATATACTTGTTAAGAGGTATTGAAACCAAACTATGTCCTAAAACATTGATATTTTGTTCTTGCTTAAGGGCTTAAGCAGCGATTTTACCTTCGAATTCTCCTGTGCCTGTTTCTTCGGATGAATTAGCAATGTCCCAATATTGTGAATGATTATTGCTGCCAATATCTAGGATTTCCATAGAAGGAAATAGGTTGCTTTGATACGAAGAAGAGAAATCAAAAGAAAGGAAAAACAGAGAGATTGGAATTTGTTTAAGCAAAAAATTAAGAATGAACCTCTATTTGGTATTTATACAGTTTATCAAACACAATTTGAAAAGAAGCCAACAAGGAAAGCCTAGGAGCTCTGAATAGACTGAGAGATTCAACTTGAAGATATACACAGTCCTCTTTAATGATATTTTCACCTTGCTCAATATAATCATGTTTTATTTATTTATTATTCTTATTGAATTGGCCCAATTTTTTAGCGACCCTAATTCATTCTTTTCTTAGTTTGTTTATTTATAATTGTTAGTAATTCTTCAACCATGTGCCCTAAGCAAACAAGTAAACCAGATTAGGAACATTAGGAGGCTGGTTTCCCACATGTTTAAGATACGTTTCTTTAATTTCTTGGTTCGATGAACTTCATGTACATTAAAAATAGTTAACTCAAACTTCAGACCTAAATCAGTATTGACTCCTTCAGACAGCTTGCCAGCACTAGACCACTCCTGTCAATTTGTCCACTAGCCTTATATCTAGAATAAAGAGAGCCCTGATTTGTCAATTTTAGCCATATTGCATCTTTAATTCTTCTGCCAAAGAGCTTTGCAATCGATAAGAAAGAGTGGAAAAATATGTTATATGATAGGGGCAAGAGAGCTTGCAATTGAATAGGAAGTAAAACAGTCTAAACTGAATTTTCTCACTTTTATTGATCAAATTTGTCCAAAATGTTCTTTTAAGATGATGCTTCATCTATTTTTAATGGACTGAAAGTTTTACTTAGGCTGTAGCAAAAGCAGTTTATTGAATAATAAGGAGGGTACCAAGATGTATTAAGTTGTGTTCAAGCAATTCAGTTCATATATGGTGGTTCTTTTCATTCATCATGACTTATTTATCATCCTCACTTACTTCTTGGCTGCTTATACCATCAAGTCTCTGTTGTTTTTGTGGAAGATTGATAATATTGAATGGTAATAAGTAATTGACAAAATATTGTGCAAATACTGTGGATAAAATATTGTATTTGATAAAATATTGTGCTTATAGATATGCAATCAGCTTAAAACCTTTACAGTGGATGTGTTTTTGTGCATTTGTAAATTTATGTGTTGATTCGATCTCTCATGGCCTGGCAGCTTCTCTAGAGTGGCTGCACTCACGCTTGTATGGTGGCTTGACATCAAGGGAAGGATCGAAACAAACATTCTGTCTCCAAAATCAACTTATGGAGCTCATTTTGTGTATAAACTTAAGGAACCTAACTGGGCGTTTAAGGAAATACTAGTTGAGTTTTGCGTATATTTTGAAGGAGAAAAGGAGGTCCATAAACATGGGGCTGGGCGTGAAATGTTCTTAGACCCTTCAAAAGATAAGCAGGAGCTATGTGAAGTAAGAGAAGATGGGCTGTTGGAGGTGGAAATAGGTGAGTTCTTCAATGATGGTGGAGAGGATCATCAGATGGTGGTTTGCATTATAATGGAGACTGTTATTAGGTAGTGTGGACTGCTTGTTGAAGGAATTGAATTTAGGCCTAAATCTGGTACATAGAAATATATATATATATATATATATATATATATATATTTATATGCCTTTCTAACTTGTTTAAAAAATTGACAGAAATTGATAGAAATTGATTTAAAAAAATAAAAAATTTTATTTAAATTTTAGAATAAGCTTATTTAATTAATTAATCATCAATTTAACTATTAAAATTGTAAAATTATTGAATTGAGATTATATTTCTTTTAATCAATCGATGTATAATAAAATTTAATAATTAAAAATATATTATTATTAATAAAAATGTAAAAAAATATATATTTAATAAAATTATTTATTAATTAATATATATAAATAATTAATATAATTATATTATATTCTTACTCATTTTCATTTTAAAACTTGAAATTTAAAAAATACTTATTAAAAAGTATATTTTTTTAATAATTTTATATGTAATTATTAATATATTATATATATATATATATATAACATTTGAGAGTTAAGTTTCTATATATCAAATATATATATAAATATATATATGTGTGCGCGCGCGCGCGCGCTGAGAAGTAATGTGAAACTCGTTCTTTGCTAATTAATATTATTGTCGTTGTTATTTATTTATCATTTTTTTATGGTCAATGATTTTGACAAATAACTTAAGTAAAGACTTTTGGCATAGATGTCTAAGTTGGAGGCTAACTTACTCATTTATTTATTCTTTTCTACGAACGAGTGGCATGGTAGTCAAATGATTGGTGTACAAATAATTTTCAAAGTTGGACAAAACTTGCTTTTCCATATGCATTGTTTTTTCTGCTAGCAACTTCCAGTTATATTTATTTATTTATTATAACAGTGAAGTCTTGCAATTGACTAGGATTGTGTCAAAGTGGTCGATAAAGTATGCAATATAGGTTTGTAACCACTACCAAATCCTGGTGTTTCTGATATTTGTCCTAATCAGAAAATGTGAAAGTCCTAGGATGATCCTTCTCTTCTCTTCCCTTGACTGATTGATTTCCTACCTTAAGAAATCTCTCATTCCTTTTAGTTTAATCGAGTATATTGCAATCGCAAGGAAGGTTAACTTGGATATATAAAAGGATCCCAATTTCATTCCACAGAAGAAAAATGGGTTCCTCAAGTTTGCATAAGGTGAAGGAAGATGGTAAAGTTGTTCAACCAAAGGAGAACCAGAACGCCGAGGACAAAACAGAGCAGCAAACAGAGATCATCACCAACATGGGACAAGGACTCTACTGGGCTGCAGCAAGAGGCGATTTCAGTATGTTTCAAGATAAAGATCAACTTCAAAATCTACTAACTCCAAATAAGAACACAATCCTTCATATCTATATCACAACCGCTGAATATCTCAAACCAACCACTTTTGTGGAAAGTGTACTTACTAAGTGTCCAGCGCTGCTGATGCAGCCCAACAAGAAAAACGAGACTCCCCTGCACATAGCAGCGAGATATGGACATGATTCAATACTGAAGATGCTCATTCAACATGCAAAAGGTCTTCATCCTCAAAACCAGGAGAGAGGTTTAGAAGAAGCCAGGCGGATGATGAGGATGCTTAATGAAAATCACGATACAGCTTTCCATGAGGCGGTTCGATTTCATCATCTAAGTGTGGTGCAAATATTGATAGAGGAAGACCCCAATTTGGTATATTTGGCTAATAGGGAACAGGAGACTCCACTCTACATGGCAGCTGAGAGAGGATACAGTGATATTGTGTTTAAGATATTAGACAAGTGCAAATCACCAAATACTGGTGGTCCTGATGGCAGAAATGCTCTGCATGCTGCCACTATACGAAAAGATCAAGGTATTGCGAAATTCTTTATATACATATATATATATATATATATATATTGAAAAAATGTTTACATATATATGTATATATGTTGAAAATTGTTTATAGAATGCTAATCCATGTCTAGTGGCACAACAACATATTATTGTATGGTTTCCATGGTACTACAGCATGTTGATATATAAATCTAAAAAACTCAGGTTAAACAGGAAAAACTTAGTTACATCAGAAAGTTAGAGTTTATGCTATGTGTATATTGATATTTATTCTCATTATTAGGCTCCAACATGCTTTCTTTAACAAAATTACGAAAACTAATTATTTGCTCTTTTTTTTTTTTTTTTTTTAATCTTCTTCTCGGTTGATATGATTATTATATATACAAATATGGTTCTGTTTCCTGGAAGTGGCATATATTTGATTTTTCTTTAATTTAGAAATGATAAAAAAGATCCTAGCAAAAATGGGAGATCTGTTGAAAGAAACAGATCGAGTGGGCTGGAATCCGTTGCACCATGCTGCATATATGGGATATCTTCCTGCAGTGAAACTGTTTCTAGAATTACCAATTGGCAGTGCAGAAGCAGCGTACATGAAAGACACAGAAGGAAACACTGCTCTTCATCTTGCAGCTGCTTGGGACCATGAGGAGGTAACATCAGAAATTATACAAAAATGTCCGGAATGCTGTGAATTAGTGAACAAAGCAGGCTCGAGTATTTTACACGCTGCTGTGCAGAGCGATGGTACTACTCAACGGGCAATGGATGCTATACTGAAAAGGAATGCGCTCAAAAACTTGTTGAATGAAAAGGATAATAAAGGGAACACACCACTCCATCACATTGCCATTTCACTTAATATTGACCTGGTTGATCTCATTGATCACAGTGGAGTGGATAGAATGGCATTCAACAATCAAAACCAAAATGCACTTGACCTTGCTTCCGCTACTAAAACTCAAGCAGCGAGGAAGGTGAGTTATATGTATGCAATTCCTATTTTTTTTGGTGGTATAAAATTTGTTATTTTGTTGATTATTTATTTATTTATTTATTTTCTCTTGCATAGATATTGCCTTATAGAATGTTCGTTATTAAGTCGCATCTTATTGAGAATCCGTCTATAGTACGAATGTTCGCACGTTTTTATCATGTGAACCTTCGCAAAGACAATAGTTTTTAAAAAAATTATCATAAATGCTATCATATAGAGACAAATATTGACAACGATTTCTTAAAAAACTGTTGTATTTGAAACGGTCTGCACCATAACACGGTGCAGACCATCTGCACCATTAAATTCCATTTTCTTGTTGATATAATAAGATGAGTTACATATCTTTGTAAACCTATTTAAGATTTTATAGACAGAAATTTATCAATACTGCAGAACCAATTTATACAACGCTTGCAAAAGAAAGGTCTGAGGTCGGGCACTCGACTACAACACCATCCCTCAAATGATGATAAAGAGGAAGAAATTGAAGAGGATGCTTCTACTTTATCTGAGCTAGATAAAGCCAAGGATGCTAATTTGATAGTTGCTGCACTGATTGCCACAGTAACTTTTACGGCAGGTTTTACTGTACCAGGAGGTTTTATTAGTGACAAAGGGCCATTACAGGGCACTCCAATACTCGGAGATAGCTCAGCATTCAAGACATTTATCATAATGGATACCTTAGCCATGGTCCTCTCTAGTTCTGCCGTCTCTGTTCACCTCTTTTTGAGATTCAGAGAAGATAAGTCGAGGTTGCTATGGTATTTTATTCTTGCCTTTGCTCTAACCGCCATGGGCATGGCAGCGATGGTGCTTGCATTTGTTACAGGCACTTATGCAATATTAGGCTATTCCCGGGCACTTTCAATTGTTGCTTGTGTCGTTGGATTGTCTTTCTTTATTTTATTCTACAAATTATTAACAAATTTTTTCTCCTCATAAATTGGATATATGGACCTTCATAGGCAATTCTACAACATCAATTTAAGGTCCTAACAATTGAAGCAGGTTACTTTATTGTGTCATTTGATTATATTTGATTGTAGTGGTCGTTTCCTTAATTATATGTACGTCTAAGGGAAGAAAAAAAAAAATATATATATATATATATATATATATTTTTTTTTTAATGCTCCCCTTGGGTCTAAATGAATTATGATTATTAATTTGCATTTATGGTCATTACCATAGCTGTCCTTCTTTTATTTGATATAGCATACTTGATCTGTCCAAATTGCTAAAGGGAGAATTCCTATATTAAAATGTACTTACTACTAGGAAAGTATGGTAACAAGTTTCCATGAGCAAACTATGTCCATTCTTGCTACTAGGCGTGGACTAGACATGGTTATGGTAGGGACATGTATCTTGGTTTTTCAGTAACTTTCTTAATTTTGGGTGCTTTCTTTTTCCTTCTTTTTTTAATCATTAACTTTTGGTGCCTGGTCGAGGTTAAGATTAGAGCAATACCCACATTGTGCTTGATGCCATACGTGAATTTTGAATATTGTTTCTACTAAATAAAATAAAAAGAAAACGAAATTTACTTCTTTTCTTGGGGAAAGGAAAATTTATAGAATATGAATTTGTTAACATTTTTTTTATCTACAAATTTTCCCTGAAGTTATGGGGAATGGGCAGCCAGTGGGTGAGTGAGTTAATTAAAGAAGGTATTTGATTTCATAGCGATTTTTACCTTATCTGGAGGTTATGAACTAAAGTGTATGAAGAACCGTATTTTATTGAGAATTGTATTTGTCACTACAATTTCCATGTTTACATTTCATGATCATTTAGTAGTTTGATGCATTTAAATCAGTTTTAACTTTTTAAAACTATAGCTCTAAATGGGAAAGTAAACCCTTAAAAATGGTAAAGAAATTGATTCCAACCCTATTATTGGTAACTTTTCTATTTTGATGAACCGGTTCTTACCAATATATGGGAAATAAGAGATAACACAACTTTTGTTTTGTTTTCCCCTTTACTCCTTGGGCCTAAAATTCTATTATAACAAAGCCCAGTAAAAACAAAAAGAAACCCATCTCTTACTGAGGAGCAGTGGCGGAAACCCTGGTAGAAGCATCTCCTTGAGCCCACAAAGTTACAGTTGGCATAAGCAGTAATGGAAGTTTCCTAAAAGATGGAAAGCATTGGCAGGCATATTCTTCCATATTTCTCAGCATGAAAACTGAAACATGACCCCTCCATGACACCATGGCATGGGGCTACCTGACAAGGAATGCTCCCTTATGTACTGTTCATCCCAATGTAAGGAAGCACCATACCTTTTGAGACAAGACTACACCATAACTCTTCAGCCAACCGAGGCTATAAAAAGGCATGAGATTATCTTACGAGGTAGGCAATTTTCACTGAGCCTTAGAATGATTGATACCTTCCCTATACTAACTTAAGCTTCGGAGGGACAGGTTTAGACACCCCTCCCTCTTTGGGTGGATAAATGGTTTGTCTTGTTTCCAGGTAAGAGGAGAGAGAAGTTAGCAAAAACTCAGTCCAGGCTCAAGGAAGAAAAGCAGTTCAGAGAGAAAATCTGTTATTATATGGATATACATTTTTTTATGGGAAACAACATAGCGATTGTGCAACGAAATACTATAATTACACATAATAAAATATTATCTTGAGCCACTGACATATTGTGGATTTACTGCTTGTTGTATTATGTGGGGCAAACATCAACAAATAGTATTTTTCTTTCTTATTTAGTAAAAATCTCTTTTTTGTCGCCGTCTCTTTTAATGTTAATTGTTTAAAAAACTAATAAAATAGTAAGTATTTAATAGCAAAGCCATTTTGAAGCTTCATTGCTTCTTATATACTACAAATAAATGTTACATGGACGTAATTATAACATCTCACATATATATCTTGTGGACTGGTAAAGGTTTGAGCTTTGACTGCAGAGACTTAGAGACAGAAAGAAGAAAAATAAGAAGAGAAGGATTAAAGGAACTTTTGTTGTTCTTCGTCTTCTCTTTCCTCCCTCTCTCTCTCTCTCTCTCTCTAGCTTTCAAATTCAATTTTGTCAATATTGGACAACAGGATTTGATTCCACTCACTGCAACTCGAAACGGGCTGGCGCCTTCATGTGTTCTGATGACATTATCACCAGTATCCATCTCATGACTAGCCTCTCCTTCACTAATTTCTGAATGATATGCACGTGTGGCAAACGAAATTTTTATTTATTTTTTAATTCTATTCCCTAATTTCAATTAAAATAGACGATGTAAAATGACATCTCGTACCCCTGTTAAATCATCATGTGCACATCACATGACCACTTCATTTTAGCTTTTTAGCATTGAATCAGCAATATAAGTAAAATGAGAGTTGTGGATGCAAAATACCAAAATAAAAATTGTTTAATATTCAAAAAGCTCACCCTAACAAATTCCAGGATGTGATGGGTGTGAATTTCCCTCATAAATATTTATTAGTTATGTCGCAGTCTAACTTACATGGAAGCAAGAATTTGCTTCATCTAGTAGCGACCACCAAAATCAACTAATTAAATTAATCAACACAATTTTGATTTACTCTAATCTTGGGTCAACCTTGGACGGCAGACTTTCTTTCGTGGAATCTGTAGCCGATGAATTTTCTCTGTCCTTTTTGTATATATATATATATATATAGATACATATAAGAATTTGGTTCATATTTTCTTGTGTTTCTTCCTTAGAATTAAACTTAGAGAAAATTTTCTTTATAACTTTTTGAGTTTTCTAAGGAATAAAAATAGAAGAGAAAGAGAGACTTGTCAGAAAAGTCAGGAGCCAGATATTCATCCAAAAACAAGCTGATACTGGATATTGGAGGGAAGCCGAAAATGGATTCTGATGCTAAGTGGGAGAGTCGTTTGCCAAAAAATTATAGGGATATCATCTCCAGATCAGATTCAGCATCATATTTGAATTCTTTGCCCAAGGAAGGACTCTATAACCATTTCTGTAACCACCCCACCATCATAGATAATGGTACCAAGGTAAGCCAAAAAAATCATTTTTCTTGATATTGATTTTTTGTTATGTTAAAGTTTTATTTCCTTCAATTTCTTCAAATAAATCTCTTTTTCATTTTTGCTATTAATTACTTTTAATCCCTCACTAATACAAGAGATAATGTATTCAACAAAACAAATGGTTATATTGAATTAGTTGAAAGAATGATTTAAAATGATTATGTTTAGAATTTTATTAATCATCATATATTAACATGCTTATTAACCAATAAATTAAATTTTTTCTCTTCTTCTTATAATTTTATTTTTGGGTCTCCTCTGCTTTGCTTGAGTTATAAATGTTGACTCCATGTTTCATTCTTTGACCACAGAGCTTTGCAATAGATAAAAAGAGTGGGAAATCATGCTATATGATAGGGGCAAGAGGGCTTGAAATTGAACATGTAGAAAAGCCACAGTATTGGCAATGGAAATCTCTACCTGTGTCAAGGTATATATTTTCTCACTGCTATATTGATCTTTTTTTGTTCAAAATTCTCTTTTTAGATGATGCTTCATCTATTTATTCTAATGGATTTAAAATATTTACTTGGGCTGTAGCAATAGCAATTTCTTAGTTGCGATATCGACAAGAATTTTTTTTTTTTTAAAAAGAAAATTAATTATAATTATAAAATTTATTTTATCTACTAAAACAGTTTTCAAAACATGAAGTCAGCTTGAAAATTTTGGTGAAAAAGCTTCTATAATGAACATTGTTGTGACCATATATAAATATATATATATATATATGCATATTTTTATTGATTGACAGGTTCTCGGAAGTAGCTGAACTCAATGAAGTATGGTTTCTCCACATAAAAGGAAAAATAGAAAAAATGATGTTGCCCCCTGGAACAACTTATGGAGTCTACTTTGTGTATAAGCTTACAGAAAACATATCCGTATTTCGTCGAGTACCTGTTGAGTTAAGCATCGATTTCAATGGACAAGTGAAGGGGAACGGGCCAAACAACTACCTCGACCCTTTGCATCCACGTCAAAATGATAGAGGAGATGGGTGGAGGGAGATTGAGATGGGTGATTTCTTCATTAAACATGGAGAGAATGACAGGCTTGTCTTCATGCTCAAGGAGTATGATACTAAAACTAGGAAGAATGGACTCATTGTAGAAGGGATTGAGATTAGGCCTAAACATGGATAGAAGTTAATTAGTTATAATTTATTTTTATTAATATTGGAGAAGGGCCGAACCACATCTCCCTCGCCCTTTTTTGACTCTTACCCTATGTGCATTTTATTATATTTTAAGTTCCTATTTTGTATTTTGAATATTTGGTATATTTAGTAATGTTATATATAATAAAATATTTACTAAATGATATATGTTAAAATATTATTAATTGACATATTCATATGCTAAATCTTTAAATAGATAAGTGAATAAAAAAAATAAACCAATTAAATATTGTCACATATTTATCATATGATTTAATAAATAAATTTGATCAACATTTTGGTAATTCTAGCATTATTAATATATCTATTAATTTCCATGATTATCAATTAAACATGACCATATAGAGTTTGTAATTATCTATAACTTGTCATTAAATCAGTTGAAATAATAAATTAGTTTTATGAATAAATTTGATTGGTTTGTAATTTAGATATAGATGACTAATTATGTATATTATAATCTTCTTCTTTTTTGACCCAATATTATTTGTTACTCAAAATCAAGTTTTTTATAGAGTATAAGACTATGAGATTATTTTACCATCATATTGACAAACAAAAATCTCTTACTTTTTGTACATGATGGCTAACAACTTAGAATTTTATATAGTTTTTCATCCTTTTTGTTTTCAACATATTTGTACTTATGTTCAATAAAATCAAGTAACTTAATTTATGCTTGTTTTAATTATTTTCAAAGAAAATAAGATAATTATATGAAGTTCATGTGTGGTATGTTTGTTTTATTTTTAAAATAATTTGATTTTAAATATTAATTTTTTTTATCAAAAGAAATTTAATTCTTAGTCGTCCCATTAATTTTTTTTTATCAAAAGAGATTTAATTCTTAGTCGTCCCATTAATTTTTTTTATCAAAAGAAATTTAATTCTTAGTCCCACCCTATCATTTCTGGCTTCGCCTCCTTTGCAGCGGTCTCCAAAAGGACAATATTGTCTTGACCTTAAATGGTGGAACCTTTATATGCTAAAAGCTAATATGCCTTGTCATACATTTGAAGGATATTTTTACCAATTTTCTTATTTAGAACGTAAAAGAGGATCAATAGATATTAAATAAAACAATTTATTGTGGATCAACTTTCATCCATTTCCCAACTTCATTTATTTTAATTTATTTATTTAATTAGAAGCTGGGACTTGCAGATTGCTTCCTTGCAGGTGCGATGTGTGGATTGGACCTACTTCATTATTTTGAAAAAAATTTACATACTTCCAGGAATACCAACTCTGAACTCATAATGGTGTGGGTCCAAAATATGGTCCCATATATGTTATGTGAGATGGATAAATTATTCGGCATTAAAATATGCCCGTTATTTTTTATTTTACTTTTTTGGCACATATTTTAAATCAAAGTGGGTAAGATTTGGAATTCAGAAATTTCATGAAAAATTGGATCCGTCCAATAGGATAAATTTAAGAGGTAAGATCCTTTTCTCAATTGGTTAATTATTCATTTTTATTTTAAAAAGTTTTTCTATTCCTTGACTATAATCAAAAAGATGCATAGAAATTTATTAGTTACTTATATATATGTTTATATATATTTATTAACATTGGAGATGAGGATTTAGATTATGGACCTTTGCAGCAGTCTCCAGAAGACAATTAATATTTTCTTCACCTAAATGGTGGAACCTTTATGTACATATGCTATCGTGTAATATGCATTGTCATAGATTTGAAGGATATGATCTTTAACAATTTTCTCATTTAGAAATATTTTGAAAAGAGTGCATGTCTCCTAATTTCTAATGTCAAATTGCATGATCTGTAAATATTTTATTATGAAAGTTGAAATTCTCTTATTGAGAAAGAAACCGCTTATTAACGTTCTAACCTTTGAATAGGGATTTTGTTCATAACAATTAGGTAGGGGAGCACTCCATGGTCAAAGACAAAAATAAAAAACAATACATTTTATTATAAAAATTGATTCCCTTGCCATGATGGATCTGTTTTTTTTTTTATTTTTTTTTTATTTTAATTTTTTTGGGTGAAAATGATGGATCTGCTTTTCCATCTTTCATGTGACAACGACAACCTTCATCGTTGAAAAAGTTTAAATGCTCCGGGACCATAACTCCTGCTTTTCATACGAGCCAATCATTAATATTCTGAACCTTGACTTTTATGATTTTATGAATGTTTAAGTTGGATTTAAATTTATAAAATTTTGAAATAATTTGTTTCAGTTCGATTCGCTATGTTCAAAAAAAATTTGAGCTTAGCTCCCTTGGTTTGTTAAAAGATAAAAATCTTTAAAAATTGAATATTTATTTTTTTTTAAATAAAAATTTTAATACTAGTTATTAATAAATTTTATTTATTCTATTAATTTTTATTATAAAATTAATTTATTTAAAAAAATTAAAATATAAAAATATTATTTATACATTATAAATATTTAATATGTTCAAATTTAAATACAATTTTGACAGAGATATATATAAATCATAAATTCTAGCTATTCACAAACTTAATTAATTGCAAAATCAGCTCTAAAGTTTCATTTCTTATTTAAACTTGGTTCATTTTCATTATGAATCTAGTTTGAGCGAGTTAAAATTGAGCTGACCTCGAGTTCATCATGAACCCCAAAAGAAGGATGAGATAAGAGAGCAAATTTAAAAATAATAATAATAAAAAAACACTTTAACAAAATAAATAAAGACAATAAAATTATATTTATAATTTTATTTAATTCTAAATTTAATTTTTAAAGAGATAATAATAAATTAAACAACAACATAGTAGAGAAAGTGACAGTGTTATAAGATAGGGGATGTGGTTGATTTTTATCAATCTGAAGCATATTTTCAAACTACCCCAGATCTAATCTAAAAGGGTGTAAATGAAATAATATCTATAAATCAATAAAAATATATGCTAGTTATGACGCAATGGAAGGTGTATGAAAACAAGAATTTGCTTAATCTAGGTTTTTTTCTTTTTTTTTTTTTTTTGGGGGGGGGGGGGGGGGGGGGGGGGGGGGGGGCGGTGCACAGCAAAAATCAACTTATTAATCAATGCGACTTCTAGTTTTTTCCCTATCTGGGTCAACCATGGAAGGCAAATTTTCTTTCCAGGAATACGCGTTTTGAGCTGATGAATTTTCCCCTTCTTTTGTGTTTGTGTGTTTATATATATATCTATATACAAGAATTTGGTTCATCATATTTCTTCTGTTTCTTGTTTTGAAACAAATCAGATTTTACCCAAAAAAAAAAAGAAAAAAACTTATTTGCTATAGCTTTTTAGTGTTTTTTTTAATTTATTTTTTTATTTTTTTAGGAAGAAAAAAGAACAGAGGGATGGGTCTATCAGAGATTAAGGCCCGGGGCGAAAAGTTTGTCTACAAAAAAATTTATAAAGAAGAGCGAAAGAATTACGGCTATGGTGTGCCAGAAAAAATTAGTTCAGAAGGAAAACAGAAGGACATATCAGAAGGAAAAATTGGTAAAAAAGCTGATGATCAGGGAGTCAGGGAACCAGAAATGGATATTAAGGAAGAGAAAGAAAAAGGAAAAGCAGAAATGGGTATTACTGTTCATAATGAAAATGCATGTTCGTTATCAGTATCATCATCATCTCCTTGTGCTGTTAATGATGATTCTGATGCTAAGTCGGAGAGTCTTTTGCCAGAAAATATCAAGGATATCATCTCCAGATCGGATTCAGAATCAAAAAAATTATTGAATTCTTTGTCCATGAATGACCTCTATTTCCATTTATGTAAAATCCCCATCTTCATAGATAAAGGTACCAAGGTAAGCTATATATATATATATTCATTTTTTTTCTTGATATTAATTTTTAGTTATGTTGAAGTTTTATTTCCTGCAATTTCTTCAAATCCCTTTTTTTAATTTTTGCTAGTAATTACTTTTAATCCGTCACTAATACAAAACCAATGTTTTGAACAAGCAAATAGATATATTGCATTAGTTGAAAAATGATTTAAGATGATTATGTTTCGAATTTTGTTAATCACCATATTTTAACATGTTGTCAACAAATTATTTATTTATTTTTTTTGGTATCCTCAACTTTGCTTGAGTTATATAAATGTTGACTCCATCTTTCATTTCTTTGACCATAGAGTATATCAATAGATGAAGGGAGTGGAAAAATATGTTGTATGATAGGGGCAAAAGGGCTTACAATTGAGCATGCAGAAGCATCAGAGTGCTGGCAATGGAAATCTCTACCTGAAACGTCTAGGTATAAATTCTCTCACTCCTTGTCGATCTTATTTGGTCAAAATTCTCTTTTAAGATGATGCTTCATCTATTTTTAATGGATTTAAAATTTTGCTTAGGCTGTAGCAAAGCCATTTTTAAATGGAAAATAAAAGCAGATATTAAAAAAAAAAAAAAAAACACTAATGATAATCATAAAATGCATTTTATATATCTAGTAATTAAACATTTTCAAAATATGAATTCAGCTTGAAATTTTGGTGAAAATGCTTGTATAATGAGTATTGTTGTGACTATATATCTATATATAAATATATGTGCATATTTTTATTGATTAGCAGGTTCCCCCAAGTAGCTGAAAGTAAAGAAGTATGGTTTCTCCACATCAAAGGACAAATAAGAACAAATATGTTGTCCTCTAAAACAACTTATGGAGTTTACTTTGTGTATAAGTTTGCAGAGATCATATCCGAATTTCATCAAGAACCTGTTGAGTTGTGGGTCAAATTGAAAGGGCAAAAGAAGGGGAAGGGGCCGAGCAATTACCTCGACCCTTCGCAGCCATATCAAGATGGTAGAGGAGAAGGGTGGAGGGAGATTGAGATGGGTGAGTTCTTCATTGAACATGGAGAGAATGACAAAGTTTTGTGCATCCTCATGCAGGATGATAATGAAGTTAAGAAGGCGGGACTCATTGTAGGAGGGATTGAGTTTAGGCCTAAAGAAGGATAGAAATTAATTAGTTATAATTTTTTATTATTATTACTATTATTTTATTAAAATTGGAGATATATGAGGATTTGGATTTTGGATCTTTGGAGCCGTCTCCAGAAGGACAATATTGTCTGGACATTAAATGGTATAACCTTTATATTCGTCTAATATGCCTTGTCATGCATTTGAAGGATATAATGATTTTTAACAACTTTTCTTATTTAGAATGTAAAAGAGAATCAGTCAATATTCAGTAAAGCAATATATTGTGGATCATCTTTTCATCCATTTCCCCATTTTTTTTTTTTTTTATAGGCCTAAATTTGGCAGACAGAAATACGTATAGAGCTTCAAGCTTACATCAGGACAACCTATATATATTTATATATTTGCCTTTCAACTTGTTTGCTGTCACTTTATGCAGTCGTATACTATACCAGAAAATATTTGTTTGTCCTTTTCACTTTCTTATACAGTTTCAATGTTTTATTCAAAATTGTGTTTGAGAAATTCTGTTTACTTCTGCGGATGATCATTGCCGTTATTGCCCATATCTCTCTGAGAACTGCAAAGCTTTTAGAAAACAGAGAACTACTACACTACAAATCTTGGAGGATTGATAAATTATGAATGTTTAATCTTCATTTTTTAAGGTATGAATCAATTATATGTTAAAAAGACCCTTTCTTAAGAGTTTGAAGTTGAGAATGACTTTATACGTTTTTGCTTTGAGATTGTGTTGCAGACGTATATTTTTAAGAATACTGTATATACTTGTTAAGAGGTATTGAAACCAAACTATGTCCTAAAACATTGATATTTTGTTCTTGCTTAAGTGCTTAAACAGCGATTTTACCTTCGAGTTCTCCTGTGCCTGTTTCTTCGGATGAATTAGCAATGTCCAATATTGTGAATGATTATTGCTTCCAATATCTAGGATTTCCATAGAAGGAAATAGGTTGCTTTGATACGAAGGAGAGAAATCAAAAGAAAGGAAAAACAGAGAGATTGGAATTTGTTTAAGCAAAAAATTAAGAATGAACCTCTATTTGGTATTTATACCGTTTATCAAACACAATTTGAAAAGAAGCCAACAAGGAAAGCCTAGGAGCTCTGAATAGATTGAGAGATTCAACTTGAAGATATACATAGTCCTCTTTAATGATATTTTCACCTTGCTTAATATAATCATGTTTTATTTATTTATTATTCTTATTGAACTGGCCCCATTTTTTAGCGACAATATTAAATTTCTTTTCCTAGTTTATTTATTTATTTATTTATACTTGTTAGTAATTGTTCAACCATGTGCCCTAAGCAAACAAGTAAACCAGATTAGGAACATTAGGAGGCTCGTTTCCGACATGTTTAAGATACGTTTCTTTAATTTCTTGGTTCAATGAACTTCATATGCATTAAAAATAGTTAACTCAAACTTCATACCTAAATCAGTATTGACTCCTTCAGACAGCTTGCCAGCACTAGACCACTCCTGTCAATTTGTCCACTAGCCTTATATCTAGAATAAAGAGAGCCCTGATTCGTCAATTTTGGCCATATTGCATCTTTAATTCTTCTACCAAAGAGCTTTGCAATCGATAAGAAAGAGTGGAAAAATATGTTATATGATAGGGGCAAGAGAGTTTGCTATTGAATATGAAGTAAAACCAGAGAATTGGCAATGGAAATCGCTACCTGAGTCTAAACTAAATTTTCTCACTTTTATTGATCAAATTTGTTCAAAAATGTTCTTTTAAGATTATGCTTCATCTATTTTTAATGGACTGAAAGTTTTACTTAGGCTGTAGCAAAAGCAGTTTATTAAATAATAATTAGGGTATCAAGATGTATTAAGTTGTGTTCAACTAATTCAGTTCATATATGGTGGTTCTTTTTATCCATCATGACTTATTTATCATCCTCACTTACTTCTTGGCTGCTTATACCATCAAGTCCCTGTTGTTTCTGTGGAAGATTGATAATATTGAATGGTAATAAGTAATTGATAAAATATTGTGCAAATACGGTGGATAAAATATTGTGCTTAAAGATATGCAATCAGCTTAAAACCTTTACAGTGGATGTGTTTTTGTGCATTTGTAAATTTATGTGTTGATTCGATCTCTCATGGCCTGGCAGCTTCTTTAGAGTGGCTGAACTCAGGCTTGTATGGTGGCTTGACATCAAGGGAAGGATCGAAACAAACATTCTGTCTCCAAAATCAACTTATGGAGCTCATTTTGTGTATAAACTTAAGGAACCTAACATGGGGCTGGGCGTGAAGTGTTCTTAGACCCTTCAAAAGATAAGCAGGAGCTATGTAAAGTAAGAGAAGATGGGCTGTTGGAGGTGGAAATAGGTGAGTTCTTCAATGATGGTGGAGAGGATCATCAGATGGTGGTTTGTATTATAATGGAGACTGTTATTAGTTAGTGTGGACTGGTTGTTGAAGGAATTGAATCTAGGCCTAAATCTGGTACATAGAAATAAATATATATATATATATATATATGCCTTTCTAACTTGTTTTAAAAATTGACAGAAATTGATTTTAAAAAATAAAATTTTTTATTTAAATTTTAAAATAAGCTTATTTAATTAATTAATCATCAATTTAACTATTAAAATTGTAAAATTATTGAATTGAGATTATATTTCTTTTACTCAATCGATTTGTAATAAAATTTAATAATTAAAAATATATTATTATTAATAAAAATGTAAAAAAATACATATTTAATAAAACTATTTATTAATTAATATATATAAATAATTAATATAATTATATTATATTTTATAACTTCTAATAGTTGAGAATTGTTTGTACCTTACTTATTTTCATTTTAAAATTTAAAATGTAAAAAATAAAAAAATAATTATTAAAAAATATATTTTTTTAATAATTTTATATGTAATTATTAATATATCATGTATATAACATTTTAGAATTAAATTTTTACATATCAAATATATATATATATATATATATATATATATATATATATATATATATATATATATATATATATATATATATATATATATATATATATATATATATATATATATATATATATATATATGTGCGCGCGCGCGCGCGCGCGCTGAGAAGTAATGTGAAGCTCGTTCTTTGCTAATTAATATTATTGTTGTTGTTATTTATTTATTATTTTTTTATGATCAATGATTTTGACAAATAACTTAAGTAAAGACTTTTGGCATAGATGTCTAAGTTGGAGGCTAACTTATTCATTTATTTATTCTTTTCTACGAACGAGTGGCATGGTAGTCAAATGATTGGTGTACAAATAATTCTCAAAGTTGGACAAAACTTGCTTTTCCATATGCATTGTTTTTTCTGCTAGCAACTTCCAGTTTTATTTATTTATTTATTATAACAGTAAAGTCTTACAATTGACTAGGATTATGTCAAAGTGGTCGATAAAATATGCAATATATGTTTGCAACCACTACCAAATCCTGGTGTTTATCATATTTGTCTTAATCAGAAAATGTGAAAGTCCTAGGATGATCCTTCTCTTCTCTTCCCTTGACTGATTGATTTCCTACCTTAAGAAATCTCTCATTCCTTTTAGTTTAATCGAGTATATTGCAATCGCAAGGAAGGTTAACTTGGATATATAAAAGGATCCCAATTTCATTCCACAGAAGAAAAAAGGATTCCTCAAGTTTGCATAAGGTGAAGGAAGATGGTAAAGTTGTTCAACCAAAGGAGAACCAGAACGCCGAGGACAAAACAGAGCAGCAAACAGAGATCATCACCAACATGGGACAAGGACTCTACTGGGCTGCAGTAAGAGGCGATTTCAGTATGTTTCAAGATAAAGATCAACTTCAAAATCTACTGACTCCAAATAAGAACACAATCCTTCATATCTATGTCACAACGCCGAATATCTCAAACCAACCATTTTTGTGGAAAGTGTGCTTACTAAGTGTCTAGCGCTGCTGATGCAGCCCAACAAGAAAAACGAGACTCCCCTGCACATAGCAGCGAGATATGGACATGATTCAATACTGAAGATCCTCATTCAACATGCAAAAGGTCATCATCCTCAAAACCAGGAGAGAGGTTTAGAAGAAGCCAGGCGGATGATGAGGATGCTTAATGAAAATCAAGATACAGCTTTCCATGAGGCGGTTCGATTTCATCATTTAAGTGTGGTGCAAATATTGATAGAGGAAGACCCCAATTTGGTATATTTGGCTAATAAGGAACAGGAGACTCCACTCTACATGGCAGCTGAGAGAGGATACAGTGATATTGTGTTTAAGATATTAGACAAGTGCAAATCACCAACTACTGGTGGTCCTGATGGCAGAAATGCTCTGCATGCTGCCACTATACGAAAAGATCAAGGTATTGCGAAATTCTTTATATACATATATATATATATATATTGAAAAAATGTTTATATATATATATATATATATGTTGAAAATTGTTTATAGAATGCTAATCCATTTATGTCTAGTGGCACAACAACATATTATTGTATGGTTTCCATGGTACTACAGCATGTTGATATATAAATCTAAAAAACTCAGGTTAAACAGGAAAAACTTAGTTACATCAGAAAGTTAGAGTTTATGCTATGTGTATATTGATATTTGCTCTTCTTTTTTTTTTCTTTTTTTTTAATCTTCTTCTCGGTTGATATGATTATTATATATACAAATATGGTTCTGTTTCCTGGAAGTGGCATATATTTGATTTTTCTTTAATTTAGAAATGATAAAAAAGATCCTAGCAAAAATGGGAGATCTGTTGAAAGAAACAGATCGAGTGGGCTGGAATCCGTTGCACCATGCTGCATATATGGGATATCTTCCTGCAGTGAAACCGTTTCTAGAATTACCAATTGGCAGCGCAGAAGCAGCCTACATGAAAGACACAGAAGGAAACACTGCTCTTCATCTTGCAGCAGCTTGGGACCATGAGGAGGTAACATCAGAAATTATACAAAAATGTCCGGAATGCTGTGAATTAGTGAACAAAGCAGGCTCGAGTATTTTACACGCTGCTGTGCAGAGCGATAGTACTACTCAACGGGCAATGGATGCTATACTGAGAAGGAATGCGCTCAAAAACTTGTTGAATGAAAAGGATAATAAAGGGAACACTCCACTCCATCACATTGCCATTTCACTTATTATTGACCTGGTTGATCTCATTGATCACGGTGGAGTGGATAGAATGGCATTCAACAATCAAAACCAAAATGCACTTGACATTGCTTCCGCTACTAAAACTCAAGCAGCGAGGAAGGTGAGTTATATGTATGCAATTCCTATTTTTTTTGGTGGTATACAATTTGTTATTTTGTTGATTATTTATTTATTTATTTATTTTCTCTGGTATAGATATTGCCTTATAGAATGTTCGTTATTAAGTCGCATCTTATTGAGAATCCGTCTATAGTACGGACGTTCGTATGTTTTTATCATGTGAACTTTCACAAAGACAATAGTTTTTTCAAAAATGATCATAAATACTATCATACAGATACTAATATTGACAACGATTTCTTAAAAAACTGTTGTCTTTGAAACAGTCTGCACCATAACAAGGTGCGGACCATCTACACCGTAAAATTCCATTTTCTTATTGATATAAGATGAGTTACATATCTTTGTAAACCTACTTAAGATTTTATAGACAGAAATTTATCAATATTGCAGAACCAATTTATACAACGCTTGCAAAAGAATGGTCTGAGGTCGGGCACTCGATTACAACACCATCCCTCAAATGATGATAAAGAGGAAGAAATTGAAGAGGATGCTTCTACTTTATCTGAGCTAGATAAAGCCAAGGATGCTAATTTGATAGTTGCTGCACTGACTGCCACGGTAACTTTTTCAGCAGGTTTTACTGTACCAGGAGGTTTTATTAGTGACAAAGGGCCATTACAGGGCACTCCAATACTCGGAGATAGCTCAGCATTCAAGGCATTTATCATAATGGATACCTTAGCCATGGTCCTCTCTAGTTCTGCCGTCTCTGTTCACCTCTTTTTGAGCTTCAGAGAAGATAAGTCGAGGTTATTATGGTATTTTGTTCTTGCCTTTGCTCTCACCGCCATGGGCATGGCAGCGATGGTGCTTGCATTTGTTACAGGCACTTATGCAATGTTAGGCTATTCCAGGGCACTTTCAATTGTTGCTTGTGTCGTTGGATTGTCTTTCTTTCTTTTATTCTACAAATTATTAAAAAAAAATTTCTCCTCATAAATTGGATATATGGACCTTCATAGGCAATTCTACAACATCAATTTAAGGTCCTAACAATTGAAGCAGGTTACTTTAATGTGTCATTTGATTATATTTGATTGTAGTGTTCGTTTCCTTAATTATGTATGTCTAAGGGAAGAAAATTTTATTTTGTTTTTTGCTTTTTTAAGCTCACCTTGGGTCTAATTGAACCATGATTATTAATTTGCTTTTATGCTCATTATCATATGAGTTCTCCTTCTTTTATTTGATATAACATACTTGATTCGTCCAAATTGCTGAAGGGAGAATTCCTATATTAAAATGTGCTTTTTACTAGGAAAGTCTCAGGATCAAGTTTCCATGAGCAAACTATGTCCATTCTTGCTACTAGGCATGGACTAGACATGGATATGGTGGGGACATATATCTTGGTTTTTCAGTAACTTTCTTAATTTTGGGTGCTTTATTTTTCCTTCTTTTTTCTATCATTAATTTTTGGTTCTTGGTCGAGGTTAAGATAAGAACAATACCCACTTCGTGCTTGATGCTATACGTGAATTTTGAAGCTTCGTTTCTACTAAATAAAATAAAAAGAAAAACGAAATTTACTGCTTTTCATGGAAAAAGGAAAATTTATAGAATATGAATTTGTTAACATTTTTTTAATCTACAATTTTTCCCTGAAGTTATGGGAATGGGCGGCGAGTGGGCGAGTGAGTTAATTAAAGGAGCTCTTTGATTTCATAGCGATTTTTACCTTAATTATCTGGATGTTATGAACTTAAGTGTATGAAGAATCGTATTTTATTGAGAATTGTATTCATCACTACACTTTTCATGTTTAATTTCATGATCATATTTCATTTAGTACTTTGATGCATTTAAATCAGTTTTAACTTTTTAAAACTAAAACTCTAAATGGGAGAGTAAACCCTTACAAATGCTAAGGAAATTGATTTCAACCATATTATTGGTCACTTTCTATTTTGATGAACCGGCTCTTACCAATATATGGGTAATAAGAAATAACCGAACCTTTTTTTTACTTTTTTTTGTTTTCCCCTTTACTGTTTGTACGTCCTTGGGCCTAAAATTCTATTATAACAAAGCCCAATCAAAACAAAAAGAAACCCATTTCTTACTAAGGCTCAGGTGGAAATTCTATGGGTTTTTTCGAAAAGTAGCCACCTTGTAAAATGATTTTTGAAGAATAGTAATTTTTTTTTTAAAAAAAAGCTAACTACTTTGGGACAAAAATACCCTTGATAAAATTGAAAATTATGCAATAGATTTTTTTTACCCTTTTTTTCTTCCTCTACACAGCCATTCATGCAAGGGTTTCTCTAACAGGCCACTCTTTGCATCTCATCTCCTCTCACTCTCATTTTCTTATATTTTCTCATATCTGAAACTAAACTCAGGTAAAAATTTTATCTTTTTTCTTATTAGATGAAACTAAGGAAATATGTATTTTTTCTCTTTTTTCTCTTTCTCTTTTTTCTTTTATTTTTTGTTAGTTTTGGAATTTTTAAGCTTTTTATTTAATATGGGTATGCAAGAAATTAATTTATGAGCTGTTATATGTGAGTTTAAAAATACTTAGGTGGCATATGGTTTGAAAATGGGGGAAAATTTGTGTAAAACTGAAAAATTACGAAAAACAGTAAAAACGGAGGAAATTTGGCGAAAAAGATGAACTTCCGCCATTTTCCTCCAGTTTGTCAGTTTTAGCAAGTTTTCCGCAAATTTTTCGCCAATTTTCTGCCAGTTTTCCGCCAATAGGAAAAAGCTATATTTGACCCGAAAAAAAAAAAAAAAACAAAATCAACTTTTTTAATACATTTAGTATGTTGGTTTAGTATTATTCAAATTTTTATATATTTATTGATTTAGTTTAACATTATTCATTTAATTTTGTAGTAAAATGGAAGATAATGATATTGTAATTGCAATTTTATACAATGGAACATTGGTACAAAATGATGGTGGTAATTGGGAATATCGAAATGGTAAAAATATAATGGTTTCTGTCGGCAAGAGATGCACAAAATCATAGTTAGATGATGAGATTTTCAATTCTATTGAAATAGATTGAAATGAATATTTGCTAAAGCTAAAATGGATATATGGACAATGTGCAAAAAAGTTGGATCCTACAGAAATACGCTGTGATAGGGATGTGAAATGCTTTCTTCAAGAAGTGAGGAATGAAGGGATGACAATGATGGGCCTCCAATGTATGTTGAGGTAATTTTGAAAGTTGAACATGTATATAGAAATGTTCATCAAACAGCCTTTGCTTCGGATAGTGGGAGTAATCTTCGTTCTTTTTCTTGTCCTCCAATTGGCGTTCGTCTACCACAAGTTTCTGGTACTGAACCTATTCAGGCTACATCTCAAGAAATTATGGTTCAAGAAACTCAGTTTAGAGATCAAGTTGATGTTCGTGGGGCCTGGACATCATTTAACATCCACGAAGGAGTTGATGTTGGAGGTGACTATGCTGAACGATTTCCTAACGATGAATAGTATGAGCAGTTGCATAATATTGATCATGATGAGAATTACAATGCAGCAGGGGATGATGTTGATCATAATGATGTAGATTTTGATCATGAGTTGCCGGACAATAATAATGATATGCATCCTGAAATGAACAATGAAGGAGTTGATGATATTAAGGTTCATCGTGCTACAAGTGACCACATATCATCAAGCAACAGAAGTGGTTCTATGGCCATATTTTTGTCAAAGTTCACTGGCTGTGAGACCATAGTAGTTGGATAATTATTTTGCAACAAACGTGACTTACAAAATAAACTGAGTATCTATTGCATGCGAGAAAATAAGGAGTTCAAGGTGACACGGTCAACTACACAACGGTATGAGGTTGTATGCTTGGAAAATACTTGTAAATGGTGACTACGTGCAACCACATTTAAAAATGAAGAAATATTTGTTGTGAGAATTTTTGATAATGTACACAGTTGCTCGTTAGATATCATGCATCGAGAACATAAGCAGGCCAGTAGCCGGGTTATCAGGCAATGTATCAAATCTAAATATGAAGGTATTGCACGTGTTTACAAACCCAAAGAAATTCAATATGATTTTTTGCAGAAATATGGGGTGAATATAAGCTACAACAAAGCATGAAGAGGTAAAAAGTATGCACTTAACAGTGTTAGGGGATCTCCAGAGGAGAATTTTGCTAAGTTGCCTGCCTACTGTTATTAGTTAGTGTTGAAGAATCCTGGGACTTTTACATGTATCAAAACAGACGATAATAACAATTTTGTATATTTCTTTATGGCGATTGGAGCAAGCATTAGGGGATTTAAATCCCACATAAGACCCATGCTGGCTGTTGATGCAACTACATTGAAAGGGAAATACAAAGGGTACATGTATATTGCATCGGGCATGGATGGCAATAAGGAAATATATCCTTTGGCTTTCGGCGTTGGAGATGGAGAGAACGAGCAAGCATATACATGGTTTTTCCAAAACCTCAAGGATGCCATCGGAGATTTTCAGGATTTGGTGTTTGTGAGTGATAGACACCCCGCTATTGAAAGGGCATTATGCAAAGTTTTTCCCAATGCATACCATGCATTGTGTACGTACCATATAAGCAGAAATATTAAAGCAAATAGACATGCGAAAGATGAAACAATAATACAATATTTCATGCTCACAGCTAGTGCATATTTGGTTGAAGATTTTGAGTTTTATATGGGGCAAATTGAGGCAAAAATAGTAGGGTTATCTAGTACATTCGATCATGTGACCCTACAAGGTGGGCACATTTTCTTTCTCCATGTGGAAGGTACATTATCATGACCACTAATATTGCAGAAAGCTTGAATGGTATTTTGCTAGATGCTAGAGAAATACCAATAGTAGCATTAATTGAGCACATACCGGATTTACTCCAAAGGTGGTTTTATGAGCGACGTACTGCAGGTGCAAAATTGACAAAGCCTGTGACTGACCATATGGAAGAGCAACTCAAACTACGAAATTTGGAGTCCATCGGACTACGTGTGAAAGCCATTAATATGCATGAATTTCTTGTGGAAGGTGGGAGTTTGAGGGGTACAGTTAATTTCCAATCAAAAACATGCTTATGCAAAGTCTTCGATCTTGATCAATATCCTTGTGATCATTGTATTGCTGCTTACAGAGACCGCAAAATTGCTCCTTATGGCATGTGTTCTCATTACTACACTGCGGATGCATATCGTGCAACTTATGCTGAGTCCATTTACCCTGTGTTAGATGAAAAACAGTGGCATGCCCCAGATGACATGGCAAGTCGTATTGTTCTTCCACCAAGATGGACACGTAGGCAAGCTGGTAGGCCGAGGATGCAATGCATACCATCCGAAGGTGAAGATGTTATTGAACGTAGATGTAGCCGATGCGTGGTGTTGGACATTATAGCCAGAGATGTATGAATCCATTGTCTTATGCTTCGAATTAGAGAGTTTTAATTTAGTGTTATGGTTTAATATGTTTTGATAATTATTTCATATCTTGGATATTATATTTTCTACTTCACGGTGGAAGATTTATTAGCAATCTTTTTTTTTTAATTTAATCCCAAATGAAAAGAGGCTTTCTGGAGTTGATTTTAAATCTTTAGTTTACATCTCATTTTATGAAATGTCCAAATGATTTTGAAAAGAAAAACAAATATATATCATTTTTTCTTTTCTTTAAAATGGTTATTGATTTTAAATGTCAATACATTTTTTGTTAATTCCATCTTCATCTTATATAATATTTGTCTCCACTCTAAATTTTTTTACCCCACTATTAACTTAAATAATCTATTAGAAATTGATTTTCTAAGTGGAGAAAATTAGTTTCTGATAGGAGTAAAAATTATTCAACGATTTCCGCTTGGAGGAAAAAATTTTCGCCTGGCAGAAAATTATCCAGAGGCTTCAATTGATCTCCATATGGGATTTCTGATTGGAGGAAAAGTTTTCCGCCTAGAGGAAATATTTTCTGACAAGCGGAAAATTTTTTAGAATTTGCAATTGAACTCGTAAGACGTTTGTGCATAATGGAATTCTAATAAATAAACATGACACATTTTCTATAAAGTCAATTAGTTATTCTTACATCAATAACACATTGTTATCTTTGTTAAATGAACATTATAAGCCACCATTATCTTTACAATTAAAAGTCTAATATAATAAAGATATGCATCTATAAACATGACAAAAGGAAAGAAAAATGCATCACCACCCAGCTCATATGCTTAGTTATTTGTTGTAAGCCTCATATGCATACTTCCTCCTAAAGAACTCCATGTCATCTTGTGTGAATGTCACTGGTAATCTAACATGTAAAAACTCGATGGTCTTGAGTGTAAACATGCCACAGTCACCACTACAAAAAAACAATTATTATAACATATATTAGTATTATTACAACCATATTCAATAGTTAATATTTATTCAACAAACATGTACATATTAAAGGGCTTTACCCGTTACTTTGCTGAGGGGAATTTTGTACCAATTCACATGTAAACTCATCAACGGAGTCTATAAGATCCGTCCGCTGCTCATAGGGATGGCAATTTGCCCCGCACGGCCCGATACCCGTGGTGCACCGCCCCTAACGGGGTGGTTTTTCTCCGAAAATTCGGGGATGCAAGGCGGGCTCGGGGCAAATGCCTAAAAACCGAGTCGGGGACGGGGAATAATAACCCCGCCCCGAACCCACCCTGATATATATATATATATATATTTTTTTTACAAAATTTCATTTATGTAAAATCATTTTTTTCTTTTCTTTTCATTTATTTTTTTAAATATGTATTTTATTATAATTGTAAATTTGTTCCTTGATGTATTTTATTATATTTTTATTGCATTGTAGTCATTTTCTTTATATTTTAATCATAAAATAAATTTTTATATAAATTTCTAAAAAAAATTATCAATTAAAAAATAAAATGGGGAAAACCGTCCCGCCCCGTCTCCGCCCCGTAAAATCCCCAATCCCATCCCGCACCTAAAGAAACGGGGAAAATCGCGGGGATGGGATGTAAAATTCCCAGCGGAGACGGGGACGGGATTTTAAAAACTGGCCCCGCCCCGCCCCGTTGACATCCCTAGCTGCTCATAAAAGGATGCAGACCGTAGTAAATAAGGTAACATAATGCATAATTTCTAAAAATAAATTTCTTCCATGTTTCGGTTGCCAGCTTTATCTGAGTCATATACAGTCATACAACGCTCTTTCAAGTTTACGTGCCCTACCAGCCAATGTATGTTGCGCTTATTTAGTGGAATCAACAACTGTCAATACATTACAGGATTTCAGTTAGCACAACAAATAAAGGAACGCACATGAATAAATGAATAGTTAACATTACACAATTTAGACATGTATATTGTACATGATTTACGCATTTCCATGGGTTCGACTCCTTCATTCGAGTCCCCAATACATATTCTTACATTGCATATGAGAATTGGAACTTAGATGGATTGGCGGGGAACTTTCCATAACACTGCTCAATGTATACCTACAACAAAATAAATTATTAGTTACCCAAAATCACAATAGCCACATATAGGACACCTGGCCTTTAAAAGTTCTTTACATGGAGAAAAATGTTTTCCGATAGGAGAAAAATGCTTTCCACTTGGAGGAAAAATTTTCCGACAAGCGGAAAATTATCCAGAAGCTTGAATTGAGCTACATATAAGGGGTTTGTGAAAAATGGAATTATAATAAATATGCCACATTTTGTAGACGGTTAATTAGATATCTTTACACCAAAAACCATTATTATCTTCGATAAATGAACATCAAAATAATCCAGTACAAGATAAGTATTAAAAAAATAGCTAGAAGTACATTATATATAAGAGCAAACTAATAAATGACTTCAACATCATGCAGAAATTTCCCTGTACTTGGCAAAGACATATGGTAAAGACATCTCCATATGAAGCAGAGCTCGGCAGAGCAAGCTTCAACCTGTTCCATGTACTGTCCTATATCCAATCTACTTTCCTACTCCTATTTCTTGATTGGCCAAACCATATCATCACCATGGCCACATCACCATCTTCTACAATACCACTTCTAAATCCAATTTCCCACATCTCCAAAAATAAAGAATTTCAACTCCAATCTTTAGACTATATATATCAAAATTAAAACTCATGACTTCTAAACGAACCAAAAATAGTAATATTTTTTACCCACACTCCAAAAAATTATCTCCATCTATGGTTAAAGCCACCACCATAGCCAGCAGCCATGAATGCATACCAAGTTTAAAAATTAACCACTTACCAATTGTTTTGCCTCTTATTATGCTCTTGTATATCTAAAGAGTAATAGAAATGACAAAAGATGATTATAAATATAATTACTTTAAGAAAATAAGAGAAAAAACATGAATTTTGAGACTAGAAGATGAGATTATCCCATTTTGGAACAATTGTTGGCCGGAAAGAAACTCTAAATTGAGTGCTTGGTGAAGCAAAAATAACTCCTACACAGATTTTATGGTTTGTGTAACATGCCGTTGTTTGTATTTTGTATTTTGATGTAATTTTGCATGGACTGGAAAAGCAAGTCAGCAATTAAAGTAGGACAATGACTTAACTAACAAAGTAATTGTAATGCATATGTATGTACAACAAATAGTGGGGTCAAAAACAAAATAAGACATTAAATATATAATCACGTATGTAATTTTTGGTTACTTGTTTGAAGCATGCCTAATTACCTAGTGCTTAGCCAAAAAAATAATCATAATAAGTGATGACGATGATAATTAATTATTTGATGATTCTGCAACTAGAAATTAAAATTGCATTAAATAATAAAGCTCATAGCCAAAGAGATCGTTGGGTTGTTGAATTTGGAGGAAGGCCTAAAATCCATTTCGAATTGCTAAATGCTAATGTTGGATGGATGGATAACCTAAATTTGCAGCCAAATAGATTAATTAATGGAATACTTGGTGGATCTTGAAGGAGAAATTATCTTCACTTCATCACTGCCTTGTGAGGAAATTGAAGGGCTACCCTCACTTGATAACTACTCATCTGGCTGTGACATTTCAAAGTGAAACTATGAGTCATACTGTTTTTTGGGCCATTGCCACCCTTACCATTTCCCTTTCCTCTCCCAATTTCTACACATGATAAACAAATTCTTTAAAAACTAGACCCTCAAAATATAATAATAATAATAATAATAATAATAATAATAAACAATTTTAAATAGTAATAATAATTAATATAAAAAATTTGAATTTGTATAATGCAATTTCAAATCTTCATACCACCATCCTTGGAACTCGCCTTTTCCCTCGCACTTCCTACAATTTTAAGCATTGTTTTGCGAAAATCATTCCCACATTCAGCAAAACTATACCCAAAAAAAAAAAAAAAAAGGTTTCCACATTTAGCAAGTTGAAACAGGGAAGAAGATACCTGAGGATCGAGTACCATAATTATTTTCAACCTTGCTGACATCCTTCCGATGAGAAATAAAGCAAGAAAAGCAACTCATTCTCTGAAAACCCATTAAATAATTAAAAAAATTAAAATTAAAAACAAAATTCGTATAGCCAGAAAACTAAAAATCCCACTTAAGTCGCCAACACAGAGAAAAAAATTTGTACAACCAAAAAACGTCTCTTTAAAAGCAAAAAATTGAGAGAGAGAGAGAGAAGGAGTTGGAGAGGGGAGATGTGTCTGAGAGTGAGCTACAGATTCAGCCATGCAATTTTGGAAGGAAAGTGGAAGAAAAGAAATTGTATTGTTAAAGGGTATTTTAGTCCAAATACGTAAAAAGGTGGTTATTTTTTTAAAAAAATACTTTTTTTGTTATTTTTCAATTGTTAATTTAGAAGGTGGTTACTTTTCAAAAAAACCCAAATTCTATCTTATTTCGTAAGCGCCTCTCTTTTATCGCCGTCTCTTTTAAATGTTAGTTGTTTCAAATAAATAAATAAATAAAATAGTAAGTATTTAATAGCAATGCCATGTTGAAGCTTCATTGCTTCTTATAGAGTACAAATAAATGTTACATGTGCGTAATTATAACATCTCATATATATATCTTGTGGACTGGTAAATGGTAATATTCTTACTTTAGATTCCAAACGTCACTAATCAGAAGCTAAAAGACATTCTGTCCAAGTAAAATAACATTAATTTGTCTGCGAAAGAAACCTTACTCCATCTTGGTGAAACTTTGTCTCTTCATTTTAATGGTTCCCTTCCTGCCTCTTAAATCACCATTCATTTTTCATCTGTTAGTGACCCAAGGCTTTATATAAATGTGAGAAAGCATGACCAGCAGGAAACAAGTTCCAAAATACCCATTTTGTCACCTAAACCCAAGAAATTTCTTTCCAAACCCATGGACCCGAACTTGGTCATTTTGAAACGCCTAACTGGGTCATCGTCGTTTTGCCCAATTCTGACCACCCTCCTTATGCACGCGCCGGACACCCTCCTTACCCACCTTGAGACGACCTCGCGTGTAACACCCAGTCCCAAATCGCACCGGAATCCGCGCATGTTGACCATTGACCGAGCGGGTCAAAAGTTGACTTTTTGTCCCAGTTGGAATTTCTAGTTGACCAGGGTACCGTGGCGAAGTGCATGATGCTCCGAGTTCGTAGACTAGTAGCACATCGAAAACGGAGCTACGGTTTGAAAGTTATGGGCAAAACAAGTTGAGGTGCAAAGAGTCCAAAAGGTGCCGGGAGTTGACTTTTTCTTGTGGTGTAATTTTGTTTTGACTCTTGTATGGTTGTAAAGTACTCGTCGATATGAGTTCATAGACTAGAGGCACACTTAAATCGGACATTTGGTTAAAAAGTTATGGACGTTTGAAATTCGACGAATACCGTAATATTTTATTATATCTGGCTTAAGTGCACAGTAACGCCACGTGTCAGCACCTGATTGGTCCACATTGAATGAACAGTATCACCGCGGTGGCTTTTATTTGACAAAAATCTCGAGGAAGAGAGAGAAAGGGAGAGAGGAAAGAGAGAGAGAGAGAGAGAGAAACCGACCGGCCGCCTGAATTTTCAAATTTTCCGACCGATTCACGTTACACGCGTCGGCCAGATGGAATCCTGTCCCCATTTCCGGTAAAACCCCAAAATTTCACGGCCGTTGGTCGCCGGACGCGCCCGGATCGAGGCGGCGATTTTTCCCTTCACCGCCAGCCACCGCCGTTTGACCCCTTTCCGGCCATTTTTAGGCCACACGCGCCAGCCACCCCTCACCACCTCCTCAATTCCGGCCTACCCACCAAATTTCACGGTCACCGGACCTCCGACGCGCCGGGATCGGAGCTTTTTCCGGCGATGGGCCGAAATTCTTCAAACCCCGATTTCTCCGCCGTTCGGCCTCCGTTTGCCTCACCGCCGGTCCCGTTGGATTCCTCTCCCCTTGATCTACAAATCTGCAAAAAATCTCAGCCAACGGCCACCGCACGCGCCGCCACCGGCGACGGTTGCCGGTGACCGCGGCGGCTCGCCGGAAGTTACTGTTCCGGCGAGTACCCAGTCTCACCGCCGGTCCTTGTCCACTGTGTTCGACCTCCTGTACCCGAATCCGTCATCCTTTTCCGCCAATTCGCGACGGTTTGGGAGAATTGAGGAGTCGAAACCCAAAAGCTTTCCGGCGAGATTCTGACCACCTTGGGTCCGATCACCGGAAAGTAAGACCGAATCAGTGATCCTCATCACTCGAGTTTCGATTCGGTATATAACTCGTAACTTTTAGTTGTCGTTGTGTTCGCTCCCCGGGCACCCATTTGGGAATTACCCGAATAAAATATTGGTATATTGGTTGGTACTGTGGATGTTTTAGGTGCGCGTATGAATAGTGGAGTTGATCCTGCGGAGGATCTTAGCTGATTTACGCGCTTAAGGTGAGTGACCCACATTTAAAAATATTTTGGGCAATTAATTATGTTTAATTGGTATTTAAATTATGCTCATGTGGTACAATTTAATTATGATTTTATTGTGATTTAATTTATTTATTATGCATGAGCAAAGTATATTTCGGTAATAATCGTACGTGGTTTTAAGTATTATTTTCGGGCATAATTGGTTTAAATGTTTTATGAAAATATTTGTTAAATTGGTGGTTTAATTTTATAATTATGCCCACGGTATTTTATTGTTGAACCTCGTACTTCGAGAAAAATTATGGTTTATTTGTTATCGACGTTTTCGTACCGATTTGTTAAATAAAAATATGTGGGATGGTAAGTGTGAAAATTTAATATATTTTCCACGGTAAATTTGGAAAACGGTACGGTTGGTTAATAATAATGATTTTAGACGCACTCATACAGTATTGGTGTTCTGGTATATGGACACGTGGTAGCGCGCAAGTATTATGTGGTTTAGCGCGCAAGTATTATTTCTCCCGTAGTTGCCATTGGACCATGGGCAGGCAAGTTTGTTATTGGCTATAGCCGCCCCTCTCTTTGGCCGGGATGATGGTTCAGCAGCGGTACTGTCGGGACGCCGAAGTGCCGTTTGCAAGTTTCTCTCTCTAATCTCCCCGTCAGTCGGTGCTCGGGACGCTGGGTATCGGAGGGCATCACTGGTATATGGTGTGGTGCGTCAAGTGTAATTTTCAAATAAAGTTTCAAACCCCAAAGGTGTTCAAAAATTATTTATTATAATTTATTACATTTTAATTATATATTGGGGTATTTATTTATTTAATTATTGATTATCAAATGTTTGATCCCTTGGTTTTCGGGAAGTACGAATATTGGGTTTTGTGAAATTGTTTTAAAAAGGAAACATTTCCAATGGAGTGATTAGTGAGAGTTTTGAGGGAAAAATTATCATTTCCAACTGTTATTATTTATTTATTAATTGTTGGTATTAATTCAATTCCCTTATTGTTATATTATTATTATTATTATCATCATTAAAAGTGTTCAGTAGTTAGGGTCACTCATTGAGATGATTAGCATCTCACGTTTTTAAGTTCCGTTCCCTTAGGTGCAAGAGGTGGTAGACGTTCTTCCGGAACGAACCAATTTTCCGCTGCTATCGTGTTTTGAGAAGTACCTTTGTACTCATTCATTTCAATGTATTATTTCTTTCATCTTTGTTGTATTTCTGTTGACTAGCACTTCAGAAAGCTCTGTATACTATTTGGACACTTATGTTTTATTTATGCACTGGCTGCTGTTATTGTTGTGAAGTGCTGTAAATTGTGGAACAACTTGTAGTTTTGCGGGAGGAATAAGGGGTGATTATAGAAGTGTGTTTTCAATGCAGGTAATTTTTGGTAAGTCCTACCCTTAGGGGAGGTGCTGCCGGATTTTCCGTTGAAAGGTTCGGTGGTATTTCCCTGGGATCAGGGCTTGTCTAGGGTTCCGGGGAGGAATTCTGGACGGGTCCTGACATCGCGGGCCAAATTTCAGGTCAAACCACCAGTGGACACGCCGGGATCGGCCGTTTGAAGCTGGCAGCAGTCGTTTGTCCTTTTTTGACCGTTTGGCCCTTTTTCGTTCGTTTCAGGCTAACCCATAGACCTTTCCCACCATTTTTTAGCCTTTGGAACTCATATTCGCAGTCCATTTTCCAAGATTCCTCACCGTTTGATAGATACATCAACTTGGACTTCGGCCGAAACTTCAACCAAGTTTTTCGGCCACCGGAGGAACTTTTGGACCAAGACACTCGTGTTGATCTGGAGGCAATCTCGCAAAAAAGTAGGAGTGAGCATCTGTAGTACTGTGAGTGGTTATAATTTTTAAAATGTTTTGGGTATATAGAATAATATATATATATATATATATATATATGTGGTTTAGATATTTTATTTATATACCAATTAATTGAAATATTTGTTTTATGCATTTATAAATATTTGCCTTCACCTATATGTGTTATCATTTTATGTGGATTTTAATAAGATTTTTAATGGTTTCTAACTTTGATGAGTTCATAGTGAACTTGTGAATTATGTTAATTATATATTTTGGTATTTGAATTGAGATTTTAAATCATTTCGGAAAATGATTGATTTGAGAAAGCAGATCGTAAACTTTATGATTTTAAGCATGTTCAAGTATTTCAAAATTTTATATGCTTAAAATTAGTTTATGGTGAATATATTTCACTGTGGTATTTTTAATTTTAGTAGAAAATGATGATTTGAAAATTTTGAAATATTTAAATAAGTAGATAAATTTGGAAACTAAATAAGGATTTATGATACAGTATTGTTCGAAAAAGTATTTGAGATATTACAAGATTGTTTTAAGGATACTGTGTCGGTTATTTTTAATTGATATACCATATAGTACCAGAGTTTCGATTCAGTATTATATTACAGCGCGCTTGGTTTGCCACGATGCCTTGAAATTGGTTTCATCCAACGGTTTATTATTGCCACGGACTGTGAGGTTGGGTTTAACTGATGGTTTAGTATTGCCACGGTGTCGTGAGGTTGATTTTATCCAACGGTTTATTATTGCCACGGACTGTGAGGTTGGGTTTAACCGACAGTTTAGTATTGCCACGGTGCCGTGAGATTGGTTTCACCCAACAGTTTATTATTGCCACGGATCGTGAGGTTTGATTTATTCAACGATTTATTATTGTCACGGTGCTGTGAGGTTAGGTTCATCCCATAGGTTGTTTATTACCACGGATCATGAGGTTGAGTACGTCCCGACGGTTTATTATTTTCCACGATGCCTTTGTATATTAAGGATTGTGAGGTGGGTATATCCCACAGTTTACAATTTGGTACGTTAAATGGTACATTGTATATGTTTTGAGTACATTGATGGTTTTCAAATATTGTGGTTATAGCACTTTCATAATAATTTTGTGGAATTGTGTTTATACTATTTACGCTCAATTTTTATATCTTGATTAAGGCATTTTATAATATTATATTGGTTATTTACTTTTAATCAAGACATTTTATAATATTATATTGGTTATTTACTTTATACCTTTTGACATCCATTTCATGATATTGAATTGGGGTACAAGTTTGGGTTTTGTGAAATGATTCTTAAACGGGGAACTTTTCAAACGAGTGGAACGAGAGGTCTTGAGAGAAAGATTTTTACGGAAATAAATTATTGTTTTTCTATTATACTATGTCACTCACTGAGATTTCTTTATTTCACGTTTTATTGTTTTAAATCTGTTCCCCTAGGTCCAGGAAGTTAGTAGCAGTCTACTTCGCGCACAGTCTTTCACTTTGTTCCTTCCACGACAGCAGCAGTATTATCTTTTCTTCATCTAACTTTTATCTTTTTTGGACTTCGTTTATTCCCTATTTGTACTTCTAAACCTTGTTAACACTCTTAGAATGCTCTGATTTAAATATTGGACTCAATCGAGATTATATTACTAAGTGTATAGTTATGACCTATGGTATAATAGGCCAATTGTGGACTTGTGCTGTTGTGGATTTATTTTATATGTATATATTGAGGTATCACGGATAATACTTGTATTCGGCTGTCCACGTTTTAGGTTAGGTTCCATTGGATATCGTTTAGGGATTGTTCAGTGGGACTTCATTAGGCGGGACCACTCGGAAGATTCTGGAAAGGTTCCCAGGGTGGGGCCTATCAGGAACAATGGCCAAGTCAATTTCAAAAAGTTTATAAAGCTATTTTATGGTCAAGATCTATTATACATGTATACAGTATTAATAATAATAATAGTTAGAGGAAAAATATCTTTAAAGCTATATAAAAAATATTTTTTTATACCAAAAAAATTCCTTCGCAAACCTCCTATCAATAAATAAATGAGTGGGCATTTAAAAGAATCTCATATCAAAATATTGCTTTTTGTATTTTTTTCCTACCTGCTCTCAACACATGAGAAGGTAGAAAAAAAAATTTATGTATGTTCCCCCTTTTTTTTCCTTTTCCTTTCATGAATGAAAAATCATAAATAGTCTCCTATTTGAGTGCGGTGAAAAAATTGTGGATAATATTGGCAGCGTATGAAAGTAGGATGCCAATGGTGGCAGGGCATTACACAAAATGCCATAAATAAGAGTCCATTAAATACTCAGGATTAAGACTGTTCTATATATGGTCATCAAATTTATAAATATGAATACTTTTATATATAATGGAAATTATTAAAGATTCAATATTTATTTGGTCCAGTGCTAAAAGTACCTCAACGTTAATGTCACTACATTAACAGTCCGAATAAAGTTATTCCATTCTTAATAGTAATAGACCGTACTTGTAATTTTAATTAGTTAAAGATCTCAAAACTTTAATTATTAATTACACACTGTTTTAGATCATATCCTTAAACTTAATCCTCACATATATATAAATATTATATATTAAGTTAAGGTCACATTAATAATCTTGGAATTTTCATGTTATTTATAAAGTATTACTAATAATACATGTAAGCAAATGAAAAACAAATATAACTTTATTTATTAATTAGTAATATATTTACAACAAATATGCTTGTAGGGTACTATCTCTAACATCAACTTGTATAGTAAGGCTTATCAACTAGTATTATGCAAATGATTATAAGTTTGACCAATATTATTCAAAGATGTTGGAGAGTTGAGACAGTCTTATATAATAAATATTTACTAGTTATGTGACAGACGAACTTGCATGGAAACAAGAATTTGCTTCATTTAGTTGCTACCACCAAATTCAACTAAATTAATAAATTTAATACAACTTTTATGTGCCTTTCCTCCATTGATGAAAAATTTTCCAATATAATGAACCATGATTGCTACTAATTTCAAGAAGGAAATTATTCGTTTTGACTTTTGACACCAAAAAAAAAGAAAAAAATCTAAAAATATTAGGAAAAACAAATGAAACATGAAAATTGTTCCTTCTGACTTTTCACACCAAGAAAAGAAATCTAAAGATATTAGCAAAAACAAATGAAACATGGAAAATGTTCGTTTTGAGTTTTCACACCAAGAAAAGAAATCTAATGACATTAGGAAAAACAAATGAAACAAAGGAAATTGTTTAAAATATGTTTTTTTAATTTCTTGGTTAAATGAACTGCATATACCTTACAAATGTTAAATCAAACTCCATACTTAAATCAATATTGACTCCTTCAGCTTGTCTAGTAATTCTACATGTACCAAAATGTCTACTAAATTTATTTACCAAACGATACATTATAAATTATTTTATTAGCATATTTATACAACCTAATTAAAGAATAGTGAATCCTTAAATAAACAAGTAAATTTAATAAAGTAATAATTAAATGTAACTGCATCATTTAGTAGATAAATTTGCTGAACATTTTGGTAACTCTAATATCATTGTAGCTTGTCACCACTAGATCAATCCTATGGCTTATCAACTAGTATGATGCACATGCTTTGTAATTCTGATGAATATTATTCAAGGAGGTTGGACAGTTGAGACAGCCTTTTATGATAAATACGAATATTAGCATCGTTGCATCCCAAATCAATTTTGGACGAGCACTTTGCCTCGTAAAATTTTTTCTCTGGTATTTTGCACCCTAAGTGGGAGAGTCTTTTGCAAGAAAATATCAAGGATATCATCTCCAAATCAGATTTAGAATCAATAAAATTATTGAATCCTTTGTCCATGAAAGACCTCTATTTCCACCATTTTCGTGAAAACCCCATCCTCATAGATAACAGTACCAAGATAAGCTATATATATTCTTTATTTTCTTCTTGATATTGATTTTTAGTTATGTTAAAGTTTTATTTCATGCAATTTCTTCAAATCCCTTTTTTCAATTTTGCTAGTAATTACTTTTAATCCCTTACTAATATAAAAGATCAATGTTTGGAGTACAGTTGAAAAATTATGAACAATATCGATGGAGTATGAGCGTAGGATGCCAATGGAGGCAGGACGTTACACACGATGTCATAAATAGGAGTTTGTTAAACACTCAGGATTAATATTATTCCATATATAATCATCGAATTTATAAATATGAATAATTTATATATAATGAAAATTATTAAAAATTTAATATTTATTTGGTCCGGTACTAAAAATATCTCAATTTTAATATCACTACATGAACAATCCAAATAAGACTATTCCATTCTTAATAGTAATAGACCGTACTTGTAATTTTAATTAGTTAAAGATCTCAAAACTTTAATTATTAATTACACACTGTTTTAGATCATATCCTTAAACTTAATCCTCACATATATATAAATATTATATATTAAGTTAAGGTCACATTAATAATCCTGGAATTTTCGTGTTATTTATAAAGTATTACTAATAATACATGTAAGCAAATGAAAAACAAATATAACTTTATTTATTAATTAGTAATATATTTACAACAAATATGCTTGTAGGGTACTATCTCTAACATCAACTTATGTAGTAAGGCTTATCAACTAGTAGTATGCAAATACTTTAAGTTTGACCAATATTATTTAAAGAAGTTAGAGAGTTGAGACAGTCTTATATAATAAATATTTACTAGTTATGTGACAGACGAACTTGCATGGAAACAAGAATTTGCTTCATCTAGTTGCTACCACCAAATTCAACTAAATTAATAAATTTAATACAACTTTTATGTGCCTTTCCTCCATTGATGAAAAATTTTCCAATATTATGAACCATGATTGCTATTAATATCTATATTTTGCAAGAAGGAAATTGTTCGTTTTGACTTTTGACACCAAGAAAAAAAGTCTAAAGATATTATGAAAAACAAATGAAGCAAAGGAAATTGTTTAAAATATGTTTCTTTAATTTCTTGGTTGAATGAACTTCATATACGTTACAAATGTTAAATCAAACTCCATACTTAAATCAATATTAACTCATTCAGCTTGTCCATTAATGTTATAGGTACTAAAATGTTCATTAAATTTATTTACCAAATGACATGTTATAAATTATTTTGTCAACATATTCATACAACCTAATTATAGAATAGTGAATCGTTAAATAGATAAGTGAATTAAAAAAAAACTTATTAAATATTATTACATCATTTGATAAATAAATTTGATGAACATTTTGATAACTTTAGCGTTATAGCAGCTTGTCACCACTAGACCACTCCTATGGCTTATCAACTAGTATTATGCACACGCTTTGTAAGTTTGATGAATATTATTCTAAGGAGGTTGGAGAGTTGAGATAGTCTTTTATGATAAATATGAAATTAGTAGCGTTGCACCTCAAAACTTTTTGGGGCTAGCACTTTGCCTCCTAAAAAAAAATTCTAATATTTTGCACCCTAAGTCTCACTTTACTTGCACCATTGATACTTTTGTGCAAAAGCCAAACAGCAGTGGTGATGTGATGTGCACATGATGTTTTAATAGGGTAGCAGATGCTTTAATTAAAATTAGGAAATTGAATTTAAAAAATAAAAAAATTTGGGTTGCCTCTGCTCGACTGTTGTGTCACGTTAATCTGGCCAGCAATTTGTGATACACACGCTCTTCCTATGACCAAATTTGACAAAAATAAATAAATAAATAAATAACACAAAACAAACAAATCCAATATATCAATGGACCACATAATTGTGCAGCCACAAGATTCACAGCGAGTGAGCACGGCGAGTGAGCTCGGCAAAAAATGTGTGGCAATTGGAAGACTTGGATTAGAGAAAGAGAGATAGCTTTGCAGTCTCATAAATTTATTAGAGAGAGTAAGATAGAGCTAAAGGTTTGAGCTTTGATTGCAGAGACTGAGAGACACAAAGAAGAAAAATGAGAAGAGACGGATCAAAGGACCTTTTGTTGTTCTTCGTCTTTTCTTTCCTCCCTCCCTCTCTCTTAAGCTTTGAAATTCAATTTTGTCAATATTGGACTATAGGATTTTATTCCACTCCGTGCAAGTCGAAACGGGCTGGCGCCTTCATGTGTTCTGATGACATTGTCACCAGTATCCATCTCATGACATAGCCTCTCCTTCACTAATTTCTGAATGATATGCAAGCGCGAGCCACAACAGTGAAGGAGAGGCAAACGGAATTTTTATTTTCTTTTTTAATTCAATTCCCTAATTTTAATTAAAATAGACAATGTAAAATGATATCTCCTATCCCTGTTAAATTATTATGTGTACATCACATGACCACTTAATTATAGCTTTTTAAGAGATGGACCAACGATATAAGTAAAGTTGCAGTTCAGGATGCAAAATGCTAAAATAAAAATTTTTTAAGATGCAAAATGCTAACTCTAACAAATTTCGGTGTGTAATGGTGTTAATTTCCCTAATGAATATATATTAGTTATGTCACAGTCCAACTTGTATGGAAGCAAGAATTTGCTTCATCTAGAAGCGACCACCAAAATCAACTAAATTAATCAATACAATTTTGATTTGCTCCAATCTTGGGTCAACCTTGGAGGGCAGTCCTTCTTTCATGGAATCTGTAGCTGATGAATTTTCTCCTTCTTTTCTGTATATATAGAGATACATATAAGAATTTCGTTCATATTTTCTTGTGTTTCTTCTTTAGAATTATACTTAGAGACATTTTTCTATATAGCTTTTTGGTTTTTCTAAGGAATAAAAAATATAGGAGAAAGAGGGACTTCTCAGAGAAGTCAAGAGTCAGAGATTCATCCAAAAACAAGCTGATACTGCATATTGGAGGGAAACCGAAAATGGATTCTGATGCTACATGGGAGAGTCGTTTGCCAAAAAATTATATGGATATCATCTCCAGATCAGATTCAGCATCATATTTGTATCCTTTGCCCAAGGAAGAACTATATAACCATTTTCTTAACCACCCCACCATCATAGATAATGGTACCAAGGTAAGCAAAAAAAAAACAGAAAAAAAAAAAAGAATCATTTTTCTTGATATTGATTTTTAGTTATGTTAAAGTTTTATTTCCTTCAAGTTCTTCAAATTAATCCCTTTTTCATCTCTGCTAGTAATTACTTTTAATCCCTCACTAATACAAGAGATAATGTATTCAACAAAACAAATGGTTATATTGAATTAGTTGAAAGAATGATTTAAAATGATTATGTTTAGAATTTTATTAATCATCATATATTAACATGCTTATTAACCAATAAATTAAATTTTTTCTCTTCTTCTTATAATTTTATTTTTGGGTCTCCTCTGCTTTGCTTGAGTTATAAACGTTGACTCCATGTTTCATTCTTTGACCACAGAGCTTTGCAATAGATAAAAAGAGTGAGAAATCATGCTATATGATAGGGGCAAGAGGGCTTGAAATTGAACATGTAGAAAAGCCACAGTATTGGCAATGGAAATCTCTACCTGTGTCAAGGTATATATTTTCTCACTCCTGTATTGATCTTTTTTTGTTCAAAATTCTCTTTTTAGATGATGCTTCATCTATTTATTCTAATGGATTTAAAATATTTACTTGGGCTGTAGCAAAAGCAATTTCTTAGTTGCGATATCGACAAGAATTTTTTTTTTTTAAAAAGAAAATTAATTATAATTATAAAATGCATTTTATCTACTAAAACAGTTTTCAAAACATGAAGTCAGCTTGAAAATTTTGGTGAAAAAGCTTCTATAATGAATATTGTTGTGACCAAAAATCTCTTTTTAGATGATGCTTCATCTATTTATTCTAATGGATTTAAAATATTTACTTGGGCTGTAGCAAAAGCAATTTCTTAGTTGCGATATCGACAAGAATTTTTTTTTTTAAAAAAGAAAATTAATTATAATTATAAAATGTATTTTATCTACTAAAACAGTTTTCAAAACATGAAGTCAGCTTGAAAATTTTGGTGAAAAAGCTTCTATAATGAATATTGTTGTGACCATATATAAATATATATATATATATATATATATATATGCATATTTTTATTGATTGACAGGTTCTCGGAAGTAGCTGAACTCAAAGAAGTATGGTTTCTCCACATAAAAGGAAAAATAGAAAAAATGATGTTGCCCCCTGGAACTTATGGAGTTTACTTTGTGTATAAGCTTACAGAAAACATATCCGTATTTCGTCGAGTACCTGTTGAGTTAAGCGTCGATTTCAATGGACAAGTGAAGGGGAACGGGCCAAACAACTACCTCGACCCTTTGCATCCACGTCAAAATGATAGAGGAGATGGGTGGAGGGAGATTGAGATGGGTGAGTTCTCCATTAAAGATGGAGAGAATGACAGACTTGTGTTCATGCTCAAGGAGTATGATACTAAAACTAAGAAGAATGGACTCATTGTAGAAGGGATTGAGATTAGGGCTAAACATGGATAGAAATTAATTAGTTATGGTTTATTGTTGTCAATAATGGAGAAGGGCGGAGCCACATCTCCCTCGCCCTTTTTTGACTTTTACTTTTACCATATGTGCATTTTATTATATTTTAAGCTTGTATTTTGTATTTTGAATATTTTTGGTATATTTAGTAATGTTACATGTAATAAAATATTTACTAAATAATACGTATTAATATATTTATACAGTCAATTTTTAAATAGATAATGAATTAAAATAAATAAATTAATTAAATATTATCACATCATTTATCATATGATTTAATAAATAAATTTGGTTAATATTTTGGTAACTCTAACATTATTGATATTTTTGTTAATTTCCATGATTGTCAATTCAACATTACCATTTAGAGTTTGTAATTATCTATAACTTGTCATTAAATCAGTTGAAATAATAAATTAGCTTTACAAATAAATTTGATTAGTTTGTCATTTAGATATAGATGACTAATTATGTGTATTATAATCTTTTATTATTATTATGTTTTTTTTTGGACCCAATATTATTTGTTACTCAAAATCAAGTTTTTTATAGAGTATAAGACTGTGAGATTATTTTACCATCATATTGACAAATAGAAATCTCTTACTTTTTTGTACATGATGGCTAACACTTAGCATTTTATATAGTTTTTCAGTCCTTTTTCTCTTCAACATATTTGTACTTATGTTCAATAAAATCAAGTAATTTAATTTATGCTTGTTTTAATTATTTTCAAAGAAAATAAGACAATTATATGAAGTTCATGTGTATGTTCATTTTATTTTTTAAATAATTTGATTTTAAGTATTAATTGTTTTATCAAAAGAAATTTAATTCGTAGTCCCAACCTAACATTAATCCTGGCTTCGCCTCTTAAGATGGGGATTTGGATTTTTGGACCTTTGGGGTCTCCGAAAGGACAATATTGTCTTGACCTTAAATGGTGGAACCTTTATATGCTATCATATCCTTGTCATACATTTAAAATATATTTTCACCAATTTTCTTCTTTAGAACGTAAAAGAGGAGCAATCGATATTAAATATAAAAAAATTATTGTGGATCAATTTTCATCCATTTCCCAACTTCATTTATTTTAATTTATTTATTTAACTAGAAGCTGGGACTTGCAGATTGCTTCCTTTGCGGGTGCTAAGTGTCAATTGGACCTACTTCATTATTTTGAAAAAAATTTACATACTTCCAAGAAGACCAACTCTCCAACTCTGAACTCACAATGGTGTGTGTCCTAAATATGTTCTCATATATGTGATGTGAGATGGATAAATTATTCGACATTAAAATATGCCTGTTGTTTTTTATTTTATATTTTTGGCACATATTTTAAATTAAAGTGGGTAAGATTTGGAATTCAGAAATTTCATGAGGAAATTGGACTGCGTCCAATAGGATAAATTTAGGAGGTAAGATCCTTTTCTCAATTGCCTTATCTTTTCATTTTTTATTTTAAAGTTAATCTATTCCTTGACTATGAGCTAAAGATGCATATATATATATATATATATATTTATATATATTTATTAACATTGGAGATGGGGATTTAAATTAATATGGTCCTTTGCAGCGGTCTCCAGAAGACAATTAATATTGTCTTCACCCTAAATGGTGGAACCTTAATATACATCTTAATATACATATGCTATCGTGTACTATGCCTTGTCATAGATTTGAAGGATATGATATTTACCAATTTTCTCATTCAGAATGTAAAAGAGGATCCATCAATAGTCAATAAAACAATTTATTGTGGATCAACTTTTCATCCATTTCCCAACTTCATTTTATTGATATTATTATTTTTTAAGTAGAAGCGGTGCTAAATGTCAATTGGACCTACTTCATTATTCTTTGAAAATATTTTACATACTTGGTGTTGGTCATAAATATATATGTATATATATATATACGAGTCTCATATATGTCATGTGAGAAGGATAAATTATGCGTCATTAAAATATGCCTGTTATTTTTTATTTTATTTTTTCGGGACATACTTTAAATCAAAACCGGGTAGATTTCGAGTTCAAAAATTTCATACAAAAATTGGACTGCGTCCAACCGCATAAATTTATTTGTACCTTGTCTGTGTATTATACGGATAGCAATATTTTAGAAATATTTTGAAAAAAGTGCATGTCCCCTTAATTTCTAATCTCAAATTGCATGATTTTGTAAATATTTTATTATAAAAGTTGAAGTATCTCTTGTTGAAAAAGAAACTACTTGTTAATGTTCTAACCTTTGAATATGGATTAGGTTCAACTCAATTAGGTGCGGAAGCATTCCATGGTTAAAGACAAAAATGAAATATATTTTATTATAAAAAGTGATTCTGTAACACCCCGTCCCAAATCGCACCGGAATCCGTGCACGTTGACCGAGGTTGATCGTTGACCGAAGGGGTCAAAAGTTGACTTTTGACTCGGTGGGAATTTCGAGTTGACCAGGGTACCGTGGCGAAGTGCACGATGCCACGAGTTCGTAGACTGGTAGCACGTCGAAAACGAAGCTACGGTTTGAAAGTTATGGACGAAACAAGTTGCGGTCCAAACTGTCCAAGGGGTGCTGGAGTTGACTTTTTGTTTATGGGGAATTGAGCTTTGACCCGTGCATGGTTGTGAAGTGCTCGTCGATACGAGTTCACAGACTAGCGGCACGCTCAAAACGGACATCCGGTTAAAAAGTTATGGACGTTTGAAGTTTACCGGATACCGTATTATTTTAATGTTTTTGGTCGGTGAACAGTGAAATGCCACGTGTCAGCTTCTGATTGGTCCATGTGGCATGAACAGTGTCACATCGGGGTTTTTATTTGTTAAAAGTCTCGGGGAAGAGAGAGAAAGAGAGAGAGAGAGCCACCGCCGGCCACCGGAGTTTTCCACTGTTCCGGCCGATCTACAGTGCACGCGCCGGCCAGCAACGTTGCTCTCCTCATTTCCGGCAAAACCTCCAAATTTCACGGCGAACGGCCGCCGGACGCGCCCGGATCGGACCTCCGAAGTTTGGCGGCGAGTTTTCCCCTCCACCGCCGGCCACCGCGAATCGACCCTGTTCCGGCCTATCTACAGTACACGCGCCAGCTAGCCTTGATCCTCTCCTCAAGTCCGGCCGACCCACCAAAAATCACGGCCATCGGACCACCGACGCGCCGGGATCGGAGCGTTTTTCGGCGAGGGGCCGGAAATCTTCAAACGGTGATTTCTCCGCCGTCCGACCTCCGTTTTGCTCACCGCCGGTCCCGTTGGGTTGCTCTCCTCAAGATCTACAAGTCTACAAAATTTCACGACCAACGGCCACCGCACGCGCCGCCGCCGGCGACGGTTGCCGGTGACCGTGGCGGCTCGCCGGAAAATACTGTTCCGGTGAGTACCCGAAATTCCGGCCAGCTCCATTCCGCTGTGTTCGACCTCCTGAATCCGAATCCGACTTCCGTTTCCGCCAATTCGTGACGGTTTGGGAGAATTGCGGAGCCGAAATCCGAAAAGCTATCCGGCGAGATTCCGACCCCGTCGGGTCCGATCACTGGAAAGTAAGACCGAATCCGTGATTCTCATCATGCGAACTTCGATTCGGTGCACGCGCGAGTAGTGGAGTTGATCCCGAGGAGGATCTTAGTTGATTTGCGTGCTCCAGGTGAGTGACCCACCTTCAAAAATTATTTTGGGCAATTAATTATATTTAAATTGGTATTTAAATTGGTATTTAAATTATGCTCATGTGGTGTGATTTAATTATGGTTTTATTGTGGTTTAATTTATTTGTTATGCATGAGCAAGGTGTATTTCGGTAGTATTTGTACGTGGTTTTCAGTATCGATTTTCGGGCATAATTGGGTTAAATATTTTACGAAAATATTTGGTTATATTTTATAAATTATGCCCGCGGTATTTTTATGGTTGCATCACGTACTTCGAGAAAATTGTGGTTTGTTGGTTATCAATGTTTCGTACCGGGTTATTAAATAAAAATATGTGGGATGGTGTTTTGTGAAAATATGGTATACTTCCCACGGTGGTTTTTGGAAAAACGGTACGGTTGGTTGTTAATGGTTATTTTTAGACGCACTCATACAGTATTGGTGTTCTGGTGTATGGTGTATGGACACGTGGTAGTGCGCGGTTATTATCTGGTTTAGCGCACGGTTATTACTTCACCCGTTGTTGCCATTGGACCGTGGGCAGGCAAGTTTGTTTGCGCACAGCCGCCCCCCTCCTTGGCCGGGTGATGGTTTTAGCAGTCGGTACTGTCGGGACGCCGAAGTGACCGCTGCAGGTTTCTCTCTTTAACCCCCCGCCAGTCGGTGCTCGGGACGCTGGGTATCGGAGGGCATCACCGGTATATGGTGTGGTGCGTCAGGTGTAATTGTCGGTGCAAATTGCAAATAATGGTTTAAACCCCAAAGGTGTTCAAAATTTATTTACTATAATTTATTATATATATATATATATATTTTTTTTTTTATATATTTGGGGTATGTTGTTTTATTTAATTATTGTTTATCGAATAGTTTAATCCCTTGGTTTTTGGGAGGTATGTACATTGGGTTTTGCGAAAAGGTTTTAAAAAGGGAACATTTCAAATGGAGCGATTGGTGAGAATTTTGAGGGAAATTATTATTTTTCAACAGTTATTATTATTTATTTATTAATTGTTGGTATTTGTTTTATTCCTTAATTGTTATTACTATTATTTTTTTTATTATTAAAAGGTGTTCAGTAGTTCGGGTTACTCACGGAGATGATTAGCATCTCACACTCTTAAATTCCGTTCCTTTAGGTGCAAGTGGTGGTAGACGTTCTTCCGGAGCGAACCAAGTTTTCCGCTGCTGTTGTGTTTCGAGACGTACTCTATACTCTTTCATTTCAGTGTATTATTTCTTTTCAGCCTTGTTGTATTTCTGTTGTTTAGCACTTCTTAAAGCTCTGTATACTATTGGGATATTTCTGTTTTATTTATGCACTGGACTGTTGTTGTTTTTGAGAAGTGCTGGAAATTGTGGAATCAGTTTGTAGTTTGTGGGAGGAATAAGGGGATGTTTATAGAAGTGTGTTTTCAGTGCAGGTAAATTTGTGGTAAGTAAATCCCTTAGGGGAGGTGCTGCCGGATTTTCCGTTGGAAGGTTCGGTGGTATTTCCCTGGGATCAGGGCTTGTCTAGGGTTCCGGAGGAGGAATTCTGGACGGGTCCTGACAGATTCGCTCCCCAAGAAGGATCTGTTTTACCATCTTTCATGTGACAGCCCTTCATCATTGAAAAAATTTGTAGTCCTTTCATAAGAGCCGATTGTTAATATTTTGAAAATTGATTTGTATGATTTTTCGAGTGTTTTCTTGTTCGGTTTAAACTTATAAAATTTTAAAATAATTTGCTACAATTTGGTTCGATATGTTCATAAAAATTTTGAGTTTAAACACTCAGTTCGTTATAAGATGAAAATTATAAAAATTAAATATTTTTTAAATAAAAATTTTAATATTAATCATTAATAGATTTTATTTATTCTATTATTTTAATTATAAAATTAATTTATATAAAAAAATAAAATATAAAAATTATATTTTATGTATTATAAATATTTAATATGTTTAAATTTTTAATACAATTTTGGTATGAATATATATAAATAATAAATTTAAAGTATTTATAAGTTTGATTAATTATTCAAGGTCAGTTGAAGAGCTTCATTTCTTGTTTAAGTTTGAACTTCTTTTTCTATGAATCAAATTTTGAACGAGCCAAAATCAAACCGAGTTTGAGGTCATCATAGACTATTTGAATCTATCGAAAACCCTAAAAAAGATGAGAGGAGAGAGAGCAAATTAAGAAAAAAAATTTTTTAAAAACTTTAACAAAATAAATAAAGATAATAAAATTTTATTTATAATTTTGTTTAATTTTCATTTTAACTTTTAAAAATATAATAGTAAATTAAACAATCATATAAGAGAGAGAGTGACAGTGTTATAAAATAAGGGATGTGGTTGATTTTTATAAAATCTAAAGGATATTTTCAAATTACCCCAAATCTAAAACGGGCTAAATGAATTAATACCTATAAATAAATATATGCTAGTTATGACCCAATGGAAGTTGTATGGAAACAAGAATTTGCTTCATCTAGTTTTTATTTTTTATTTTTTATTTTTTTGGGCACAGCAAAAGCAACTATGGAAGGCAAACTTTCTTTCCAGGAATCTTTGTTTTGAGCTGATGAATTTTCCCCTTCTTTTGTGTTTGTGTGTTTATATATATCTATATATAAGAATTTGGTTCATCATATTTCTTCTGTTTCTTGTTTTGAAACAAATCAGATTTTACCCCTATTGTAAGAAGTAGCCATGTCAAAATGCTTTTACTGATATGGCATGAACAGTAACCACTTTCTGTTTAAAAAAAAAAAAAAAAAAAGGAAACAACAAAATATACAGTTTTGTCTCTTGTATAAATATCAATATAATTAATGAAAATAGTTGTATCGAAGTTTCCAGAAAACTAAACAGAGTTCTTTCTTCTCTCTCTCTCTTATCTGTTTTTCTTTTTCATTTCTTTTCTTTCTTTGGGTTTCAGATTTTCTCATGGTATCAGAGCTGATATTTGATCCATAGATCTGAAAATGGTGAACTCTGAAGCTACAAAAATGGTAGATTCTTTAGGTAATTCAATAACGGATCGTTTTAATGCTTCGTTGATTACGTTGTCTCCGTTTCCCAGCAGTATTCTGAAGTTGACAGATGAAAATTTTCTCATTTGGACGTCTCAGATTCTACCAATTCTGAGAGGTTATAAGCTTGAAAAATTTGTTCTTCTTGATGAGCCTCAGTTTATGCGCGACTTTGTCTTTGGTGATCTGGAGGTAAATGATGACAGCCTTTCAAAATTTTCATCTGACCAACAGCTATGGATCTTGCAAGATCAATTTTTGCTTGGCTGGTTGGTTTCGGCCATTACAGTTGAGGAACTTGGAGATCTAATTGGCTTAAAAACTTCAAGACGACTCTGGGTTACAATTGAAGAAAATTATGCCTTTCAATCTGAAATTGCAATGCTTCATCTTAGGAACCAATTGCAAACCACCAAGAAATGATCTATCAGGATTATCGATTACTGCAAGAAAATGAAGAAAATTGCAGATCAATTGTGTGCTGCTGGTTTCTTTGTGTCTGAAAAGGAATTGGTTATGTGTATTCTAACGGGATTGGGACCAAAATATGAGACCATTCGTGTCAGTTATACCAGTCGGCCTCCATTACCAAGCTTACAGGAGGTAAAGACTTATCTTTCACATTATGAAGCAACTCTTGAGCAAAATACTACGCTAAATGCATTTAATTCTACAAATCTTGCTAGTGCCTTTAATAATCAGTTGCAGTTAGGCTCTCATACTTCCTCTCCTTTGTCTAATATTGATCACTCTGCTAGTAGTGGTCGTTCTTTTCTACATACTTCTGGTAATGTTGATTCTTGTTTTGGTAAATTTGGTGAACGAGGAAGGTAGGATGATAGTAGAAATAGAGGTTTTTATGGCAGAGGAAGAGGTCGAGGTCGCAGTGGTAGATCTTGGAAACCACAGTGCCAAATTTGTGGCATTTATGGTCATTTAGCAAATGTGTGCTATTATCGTGATTCCAATTCTGGCCATTCTGTCTTTCAAGGTTTTTCTGGTCCTCCCACTGCTTAGGCTAATTTTCCTTCTGCATTTCAACATACTGGTGTGAATGCTAATTTTTCTCAGTTTTACAACCCTTCATCTATTTTTAGTGGTGTTTCAACTCCATTTTCTGGCATGTTGCAACCTGGAGTGTATGGTTCTACTATTCCTCAGTTTGGTGCTAGTTTTAATAATTCTTGTCCAAGTGGTGGAGGCATGTTTCCCGTTGCTGCAGGATATTCATCATTAGCTGCTTCACCTCTGTTAAGTTCCTCAGGCTGTCATACTCCCAGTGGTCCAATGTTCTCTCCCACTCATACTTCTACTGCTAACAGGTCTTCTTTAAATGGTTCAACATCTGTTAATATGGCAATGACTCCTGTTCTAATGGATGATCCTAACTGGTACTTGGACAGTAGTGCTACTAACCATGTGGTTAGTGATGGTGATAACCTTTTGTAGAAACTAGAATATAATGGGAGTAATAAGCTTCTTGTTGGAAATGGTCAAAGTCTTGACATTGCAAGCATAGGTAATGCATTGATATATTCCATTTCCCATCCTAAACATGCTTTGATCTTAAAGAATGTCGTAGTTGTTCCTTCTATTGCTAAGAATTTGTTAAGCATATCAAAGTTAGTTTGTGACAACAATGTTATTGTTGAATTTAATGTTACTATCTGCTTAATTAAGGACAAACAGATGGGTCTGGTAGTTCTCAAAGGAGTACTTGAGGATGGACTCTATAAACTTCAAGTGCCGTATAAAACCTCACTGAACAAGAATTCTTGTTGCCTGGCTCGACAGCTCTCTTTCTCTAATAATGCTATTCTATCTTCAGTACCAAAAAAGGAAATGTGTGTCTTGTCTGGTGTCCTTTGTTCTTCTGTTTTATATGATAAGCAGAATGGTGTATTTCATCCGTGTACTTATGCTGATAATACTTCTTGTTCTATCTCAGATCAACATACAGTTTTTGTTTCTCAAGTGTTTCAGATATTAGTTTGGCATGTAAAGCTACTAGGTTGTTGATGTTAATGTTTTACATCAACGTTTAGGACATGCTTCAGCACCTATTGTTCATAAAGTTGTATCATTGTACAAACCAGATTTGGAACTTAATAAAACTTTTTCTTTCTGTGATGCTTGTCAATATGGTAAGAGTCATCTTTGTCATTTTCCTTCATCTGACTCCAAAGCATCTAAGCCTCTTGAATTGATTCATACTCATGTTTGGGGTCCTGCATCTACTATTTCCAAGGGTGGTTTTCGATATTACATTCATTTTTTGGATGATTATTCAAGATATACATGGATTTATCCAATGACTGTAAAATCTGAAGCTATTTCTATTTTTAAGAATTTTCATTTGATGGTTGAACGGATGTTTAATACTAAGATTAAGTGTTTGCAATCTGATTGGGGTGGCGAATATAGATCTTTTCTTCCTTATCTGCAAAGTCATGGCATTCAGTTTCGACATTCTTGTCCTCATATGCATCAGTAAAATGGTAGAGCTGAAAGGAAACATAGACACATTGTTGAAATAGGTTTATGTTTACTTGCTCAAGCTCATATGCCATTACTATATTGGTGGGAAGCTTTTAGTACAGCAATATATATCATCAATCGGTTGCCTACTGCTATTCTTAGTTCTAAAAGTCCTTATCAAATGTTGTTTCACAAACTTCCAGATTATAGTTTTCTTAAAGTTTTTGGCAGTGCTTATTATCCATTTTTAAGGCCTTATCAGCAGCACAAGTTTCAGTTTCATAGTGAAAAGTGTGTCTTTCTTGGTTGTAGTGCTTATCACAAGGGCTATAAGTGCTTAAGCAAGACCGGTAAGATTTATATTGCTAGGAGTGTTATTTTCAATAAGCAGGATTTTCCATTCTCTACTGGTTTTCTACAGCATCTGTCCAAGTCAGTACCTCCAGCTTCTGAAATATCAAATACTCCACTGATATTATTGAAGTCTTCTTCTTTTGGTGATCATACTTCTCAGAATTCTTCTTCATCTCTCCCTAACTTGGCTGGTACATTTGCTTCATCAGATTATTTGAACTCTACAGCTCCATTAGTTTCTACTCACCATGTATCATCTTCTTCGAATAAGGCTGTTCCAGCTAATGATTCTTTACATCTTGAGTCCACAAGTTCTCTGCCTGTTGATGTTGCCTCTTTGCCTGTTGTTTCGAGTTCTTCCACTATACCAGGTGTACAGCTTGATGTTGTTTTACCACCACTCTCTTCTCAAAAATCAATGTTGGTTTCTCTTCATCCTATGCAAACTATATCAAAGACAGGGGCTTTGAAACCAAAAGTTTTTAATGTTCATCAATCCTCTTTTTGTGCTGGTGTTGAAAAAAAAGAACCTAAGTCTGTTCATGAAGCTTTGTCAAATCCTAGGTGAAGAAATGCAATGGATAAAGAGTATGACGCTCTCATTAAAAACAACACCTGGTCCTTGGTGCCTTATTGTTCGGGGATGAATATTGTTGGTCATAAATGGGTGTTTCATATTAAACGAAATGCTGACGGTTCTGTAGAAAGTTATAAAGCTCGGCTGGTAGCAAAAGGATTTCATCAGCAACCTAGGTTTGATTTTAATGAGACTTTCAATCCTGTTGTCAAGCCTACTACAATAAGACTAGTGCTTAGGCTTGATGTTGCTCAAGGGTGGATTGTGAAACAGTTGGACTTCAACAATGCTTTTCTTAATGGTGATTTGCATGAGGTTGTTTATCTTTCTCAACCACAAGGTTATGAAAGTAAGAAGTTTCCTACTCATGTGTGTAAACTTCATAAGGCTTTGTATGGGTTAAAACAAGCTCCAAGAGCTTGGTATGATAAACTAAAACAGGTTTTATTAGTCAAAGGATTTCGAAATTCCATTTCAGATTCATCCTTGTTTGTTCTCAGAACAAAATCAGCTTATCCTTTAGTGTTGGTATATGTCGATGATATTATCATTACTGGATCTAATGGATCTATCATTCAAAAGCTTGTTTCAGATCTTAATTCTCAGTTTTCTTTGAAGGATTTGCGTGACTTACATTTTTTCTTGGGCATTGAAGTCAGGCGGAACTCCAAAGGCATGTTACTCACTCAAACTAAGTATATAAGTGATCTTCTTAAGAAAACAGGTATGGATGGTGCAAAATCCTATCCTTCACCTATTATTGTTAGTAAGCCTCTCTCTTTAGCTAAAGGTGATCCTTTATCTGATCTAGAACTTTTTAGAAGTACCATTGGAAGTCTTCAATATCTTACTATAACAAGACCTGATATCTGCTTTACTGTTAATAAGCTTAGTCAATTTGTTCATGCACCAACTTCTTCTCATTGGGAAGCTTGTAAAAGATTGTTGAGGTACTTAAAGGGTACAGCAGATCATGGTTTACAATTACATTCTTCTGTGAAATTGGTTATACATGGTTTTACTGATTCTGATTGGGCTAGTGATCGAGATGATAGGCGATCCACCAGTGGTTATGGAATTTTTCTTGGCTCCAATTTAATCTCTTGGAGCTCTAAGAAGCAAGATGTGGTTGCTCGTTTAAGTACCGAAGCTGAATATAGAGCCTTAGCTCATATAACTTCAGAATTATACTGGCTATAAAATCTACTTTTAGAATTGCAAGTTACATTGCCGACACCTTTGATCTGGACAGATAGTCTGAGTGCTGCTGCTTTAGCTTCAAATCCTGTTCTTCATCAGAGAACAAAGCACATTGAGCTGGATATACATTTTGTTAGAGACAAGCTGCTGAACAAGTCTATTGAAATCAGATATGTACCAACTAAAGAGCAGGTAGCAGATGTCTTCACAAAGGCTTTAGGCACAGCAAGGTTCTTATACTTAAAGTCCAGACTCAAAGTTGTAAATGGTGTTTAGGTTGTTTAAATCAAAGGGGGAATTTTTTTTTTTTTTTTTTTGTCTTGTCAAACTCCTTTTCTTCTTTTGTTAAAAAAAAAATGAGTTTGAAGGGGGAATGTTGTAAGAAGTAGCCATGTCAAAATGCTTTTGCTGATATGGCGTGAACAGTAACCACTTTTTTGTTAAAAAAAAAAAAAAAAAAAAGGAAACAACAAAATATACAGTTTTGTCTCTTGTATAAATATCAATATAATTAATGAAAATAGTTGTATCGAAGTTTCTAGAAAACTAAACAGAGTTCTTTCTTCTCTCTCTCTCTTCTCTGTTTTTCTTTTTCATTTCTTTTCTTTCTTTGGGTTTCAGATTTTCTCAACCCCAAAAAAAAAAGAAAAAAACTTATTTGCTATAGCTTTTTAGTGTTTTTATTTTTTTATTTTTTTATTTTTTTGGGAAGAAAAAAGAACAGAGGGATGGGTCTATCAGAGATTAAGGCCCGGGGTGAAGAGTTTGTCTACAAAAATTTTTATAAAGAAGAGCGAAAGAATTACGGCTATGGTGTGCCAGAAAAAATTAGTTCGGAAGGAAAACAGGACATATCAGAAGGAAAAATTGGTAAAAAAGCTGATGATCAAGGAGTCAGGGAACCAGAAATGGATATTAAGGAAGAGAAAGAAAAAGGAAAAGCAGAAATGGGTATTACTGTTCATAATGAAAATGCATACAGTTCGTTATCAGTATCATCATCATCTCCTTGTGCTGTTAATGATGATTCTGATGCTAAGTCGGAGAGTCTTTTGCCAGAAAATATCGAGGATATCATCTCCAGATCGGATTCAGAATCAAAAAAATTATTGAATTCTTTGTCCATGAATGACCTCTATTTCCATTTATGTAAAATCCCCATCTTCATAGATAAAGGTACCAAGGTAAGCTATATATATATATATATATATTCATTTTTTTCTTGATATTAATTTTTAGTTATGTTGAAGTTTTATTTCCTGCAATTTCTCCAAATCCCTTTTTTTAATTTTTGCTAGTAATTACTTTTAATCCCTCACTAATACAAAACCAATGTTTTGAACAAAGCAAATAGCTATATTGCATTAGTTGAAAAATGATTTAAGATGATTATGTTTCGAATTTTGTTAATCATCATATTTTAACATGTTTGTCAACAAATTATTTATTTATTTTTTTTGGTATCCTCAACTTTGCTTGAGTTATATAAATGTTGACTCCATCTTTCATTTCTTTTACCATAGAGCATATCAATAGATGAAGGGAGTGGAAAAATATGTTGTATGATAGGGGCAAAAGGGCTTACAATTGAGCATGCAGAAGCATCAGAGTGCTGGCAATGGAAATCTCTACCTGAGACGTATAGGTATAAATTCTCTCACTCCTTGTCAATCTTATTTGTTCAAAATTTTCTTGTAAGATGATGCTTCATCTATTTTTAATGGATTAAAAATTTTGCTTAGGCTGTAGCAAAGCTAGTTTCTTAGTTGCAATATCGATCAGATATTTAAATAAAAAAAATTCCTAATGATAATTATAAAATGCGTTTTATATCTAGTAATTAAAACAGTGTTCAAAATATGAATTCAGCTTGAAATTGTGATGAAAATGCTTGTATAATGAGTATTGTTGTGACTATCTATATATATGTGTGTGTGCATATTATTGATTGACAGGTTCTCCCAAGTAGCTGAAAGCAAAGAAGTATGGTTTCTCCACATCAAAGGACAAATAAGGACAAATATGTTGTCCTCTAAAACAACTTATGGAGTTTACTTTGTGTATAAGTTTGCAGAGAGCATATCCGAATTTCATGAAGAACCTGTTGAGTTGTGTGTCAAATTCAAAAAGCAACAGAAAGGGAAGGGGCCGGGCAATTACCTCGACCCTTCGCAGCCATGTCAAGATGGTAGAGAAGGGTGGAGGGAGATTGAGATGGGTGAGTTCTTCATTGAACATGGAGAGAATGAAAAAGTTGTGTGCATCCTCATGCAGAAAGATAATGATGTTAAGAAAGCAGGACTCATTGTAGATGGTATTGAGTTTAGGCCTAAAAATGGATAGAAATTAATTAGTTATAATTTATTATTATTATTATTATTATTATTATATTAATATTGGAGATGTGGATTTGGATTTTGGACCTTTGGAGCCGTCTCCAGAAGGACAATATTGTCTCGACATTAAATGGTGTAACCTTTATATATATTCGTCTAATATGTCTTGTCATACATGTGAAGGATACATATGATTTTTAGCAACTTTTCTTATTTAGAATGTGAAGAAGGATATATATATATAAGAAAATTCTATGGTGCAGATGGTCCACATGCGAATGGCATCCAAAACCAATATTTTTTGGATGAAAACGTCGGTTTTGATGTGTACAAAGTTGAGGCTTACATCCAAAAAGCATCGGTTTTTGGTGCATCTGTATGCGGACCGTCCGCATCGTAGAAAGACTATATATATATACGATATATATTATTTTTTACTCTTTTTTTTTTTTTTTTAACTAGAGGCTGGGACTAGAAGATTACTTCCTTTCTGGTGCTAAGTGTCAATTGGACCTACTCCATTATTTTGAAAAAACAAAAAAAATTACCTACTTCCGGGAATACTAACTGTCAACTCACAATAGAAATTTATGAGCAGCAATTAAGTCGAGATAGAGGAGATGGATAGATGGAGGTGGAAATGGGTGGGTTCTTCAATGATGTGGAAACAATAATCAGAAGTGTCACAAACTTTAACCCAAATATGCAGATCGCACAAATATAAAACCAAGAAACTTATAGAAAATAAAAATAGCAAGAAAAAGAGAGAAAGACGCAAAGATTTATCTTGGTTCGGCTTAAAACCAAGCCTACATACAGTTGATATCATGATCCATCCAAGATCCCTCATCGAAACCCTAGAAAAGCCCTGATCCCAGGAAAATCCTACCGGACCTTCCAATGGAAAATCCGACAGAACCTCCCCTAAAGGTTGGACTTACCACAAATTTCCTGCACTGAAAACACATTTCTATATATATACCGCCTTATTCCTCCACTTTACTACAATTTAATTCCACAAATTTGCAGCACTTCAAAAAATTAAATAGGGAACTAATGCAGCATTTAATAAAATATATCCAATACAGTATACAGAGCATCATAGGGTACAATTAAGTATGGAAGTTATACAACAAAGGATGGAAAGAAATATTACAATAGAAATAAATGGAAAGAAAGAGAAATCCTCGAAATACGACAGCAATGAAGGTCAAGCTCGCTCTGGACGAACGCCTACCAATCCTTGTACCTAGAGGAACGGATTTAAAAAAATATGAGACGCTAATCATCTCAGTGAATGATCCGATCTACTAATCAATAACGATAATAATAATAATAATAATAATATTATTATTATTAGAAAATAACACTTGCACTCAAAATTCTCACAATACACTCAGTTGGAAAAGTTTCCCTTTTAAAACATTTTCGCAAAACCCAATGTTTTATGCCCCAAAAAAATCAAGGAATAATTAATTTAATAAAAATTTAAATAATCCAAATACGAATAAAATAAATTTAGAATACTTGCATTAAAAAAATATAACATAAAAGTGAAATTCAATATATAATTCATAAAATTTGATTTAATAAATCAAAATAAACAGTGTCAAAAATATAATTTAAATAATTACAAACAATCCTGTAAAATAAGTGGTAGAAAAATACTATAATATTCATTTTGAAATATTCAACCAATCTATATAATATTTTTATGGCAAGATGCATTTTAAAAACATTAATTTAAAATAAATGACATAAATATGAATGTATACATTTTAGAAAATACTAATTGGAAATAGGTGATAAAACAAATGAAATATATTTAATTTAAATGCTGCTTTAAAACTTTAGGATTTGAAAAAATTTATATCTGAAAAATGATACTTGATGCACCACACTATATAACAGTGATGCCCTACGATACCCAGCGTCCCGAGCATAGTCCGGCGGGAGGTTAAAGAGAGAAAATTGCATACGGTCGCTTCGGCGTCCCGACAGTGCCGCTGCTTAAACCGTCATCGAGACCATGAAGGGGGGCGGCTTATGGCCAATATCAAACTTGCTTGCCCTCGGTCCAATGGCAACTCACGGGAAACATTATAACTTGCACGCTCATCCACATACACAGTACAGAACACCAGTTGACAAGACCCGCCCCGGGAACCCTCCCAGGACCTCCCAGGTGGTCCCGCCTAGTGAAGTCCCACTGGACAATCCGTAAAAAATATCCAATGGAACCTCACCTTAAAACATAGATAATCAAACGCCAGCATTAACATTAATACCTCAATATATATATATATATAAATAGGTCCATAACCGGCATACTGTACTATAGGCCATAACTACACACATGAGTACCATGGTCTCTACTCAGTCCCATAGTTAAAATCAGAGCATTCTAAGAGTGTCAACAAAGTCTATGAGTACAAATAAGTAATACATAAGTCCAGAAGATAACAATAAGTGAAGAAAGGATAAATACGGCTGCTGCAGTGGAAGGAAACAAGCGATAAGCTATGCGCGAGATAGACTACTACTAGCCGCCTGGGCCTAGGGGAACGAATTTAAAACAATAAAACGTGAGATAAAGAATCTCAATGAGTGGCATAGTATAATAGAAAAATAATGATTTACTTCTCAAAAATCTTTCTCTCAAGACTTCTCGTTCCACTCTTTTGAAAAGTTCCCCGTTTAAAATCATTTCACCAAAATCCAAACTTGTACCTCAATTAATATCATAAAAACTGATGCTCAAAAATATGAATGAACGATTATTGTAATATTATGAAATGTCTCAATCAAGATATAAACATTTGAGCATACACCATAATAAATACAGTTCCACCAAATAAATATGAAAATGCAGGAATCACCCCAATATTTGTAACTCAACAATATATACAAACATATACAATGTACCATACGATGTATCAATCTGTAAACCGTGGGATACACCCACCTCACGATCCTCAATATATAAACGGTGTCGTGGAAATAATAAATAACTGTCGGGACATACCCAACCTCACGGTCCATGGAAATAATAAACCGTTGGATGATACCAACCTCACAGCACCGTGGTAATAATAATAAACCGTCGGATAAACCCGACCTCATAGTCCGTGGTAATAATAGATAACCGTTGGATGCAACCAATCTCACGGCACCATGGTAAACCCAGCGCGCGGTAATATAATATAATATAATTCTGATCCAAGGTATTGGCATTACGTGGTACATCAATTTAAAAATAACCAATACAATATACATGAAACAATCTTGTAAGATTATAAATATACTTTTCCAAAGGATACTGTATCATAAATCATAATTTAACATTTAAACTTCCACCGCTTAATTAAATACTTCAAAATCTCAAAACATTATTTCATACGAAAACCAGAAATACCACAGTGAAATATATTCACCATAAACCAATTTTAAGCACATAAATTTATAAAATATTTGATCGTGCTTAAAATTATATAATTTTCAATTAGGTTTCTCAAACCAAATAGTTTCCAAAATGATTTAAAATCTCAATTTAATTACCAAGATATTTAAATACCACAAGTCCATTTATGGACCCATTAAAATTTAAAATCACTTAAAATATTATCAAAAGTCACATAAAATGATAATACATATATGTGAAAACAAATATTTATATATGCATAAAACAACATTTCAATCAAATGATATATATGTAAAATATTTAAACCACATATATATATATATATATATATATATATATATATATTGTACTATATGCCCAAAACATTTAAAAATAATATAACCACTTACAGTACTGTAGATGCTCATGCCTTCTCCTCTACAGGATTTCCTCCAGGCTCAACTCGAGTGCCTGTAATATAATAAAATATTCTTTAGGCTCTAAACAACTAAACCAGAGACACTTGTATAACTCAAATGTCTCAAAATGATTTACAGTACTACAAAATTGCATAAACTGGACACCGGACAGTCCAATTATACTGTGTGTCCTTAGGACCCGGTACCCAAAATTGGGGATTTTCACTCGAAGCCTAATATTTCAAAATTAAACCCCCAATTAAGTCCTAATATTATCCAATTTCACTAATCTAACTTCAATTCTAACCAATTTAACCACAATCGTCCAAACACAGTCCCAATTTCTCCGAAAATTAGCCAAACAACCCCAAAAATAGGAAAATTATCAAACGACCTCCAAAATTCACAAATTATAAGTCAAGGGAAAGCCCGAAAGACAATAAGTTCACCAGTGGTCTTACCTTGGTCCGGTGACTCCTCAAGTGATCGGAAAATTGACGTAAAGGTTTGGCCGAACTTGAACTTGAGAGATCTCTCAAATGGTGGGGATTTTGGGCAATCTAACCACGGAAATGGACTCAGAGGGGTCGAAAATGGTGGGATAGAGGTATGGGTCGAGCTAGGTTGGCCGAAAAACACAAGAAAAGAGGAGAGAGAAAATTTCTGGCCGTCGGCCTTCTCCGGCCCAATCTGGGAGCGTCCAGCGACTGGTGGCCATGAAATTTTGCGGCCGAGCTCGCCTCTGTACCCCGTTTATCTCTAGCCGGTGCATGTAGCAAGGTGGTGGCCGGAGATGGGTCAAACGGCATAAACCCGGTTGGAGGTAAAAACGGTCGGTTCGGGCCCGTGGGTCTGAGGTGTTTTTCTTGGGTTTTGGAGAGGAAATGGGTATTTTTGGGCTTTTCTTCCTGTTTGGCACACTTATCAAGGTTTATATAGAGCCTAAATCACTAACAGACAAAAACTGGGGACTGGCTTGGACACTGATTTAAAACTTATGCTTAAAACTTCTCAAAACCATAACTTTTTATCCATAACTCAGAATTTGGCGTGCCGCCAGTCTGTGAACTTATATCGACGAGCTCTACACAATGGTACCTCAGTCAAACCAAAAATATTGGCTATTGAAAAAGTCAACTTGAACCCATATATTATTCACTTGGTCAAACTTAGTCAATTTGGTCAAACTTGTTTAATCATGTATATATATATATATTTTTTTTGGTACGGGGTGTTACACCAGTACTGTATGAGTACGTCTAAAATAAATAACCATATTTATTATTAAAAAACCCAATTTTTCCAAAATTTACCATGGGAATTATACCATTTTTCAAATTTACATTCCCATATTTTTCTTTAATATCACCAGCATAAATTCATCAATATAAATTCCATCAATTTCAAATCCATCAATGAAAGCAACAATAATTTAAAATAAATATTCCTTCAATTCCTCAAATTTCAACATATAATTAAATCACATGATAAACATAACAATTATAAAAGGAAATTGAAATCACAATTTCTTTTAATTCCCAAATATACTTTTATTTCTAAAAAATCTTTCTCTCAAGACCTCTCATTCCACCCGTTTAAAGAGTTCTCCGTTTAAAAACCATTCCATAAAACCAAAACTTATGCCCCAATTAATATCATAAAACCAATGCTCAAAAGTATGAATGAACGATTATTGTAATATTATGAAATGTCTCAAATCAAGATATAAACATTTGAGCATAAAATATAATAAATACAGTTCCACCAAATAAATATGAAAATGCAGAAATCACCACAATATTTGTAAATCAATAATATATGCAAACATATACAATGTACCATACGATGTACCAATTTGTAAATCATGGGATACACCCACCTCACGACTCTCAATATATGAACGGTGTCGTGAAAATAATAAATAACCGTCGGGACGTACCCAACCTCACGGTCCGTGGAATTAATAAACCGTTGGATGATACCAACCTCACGACACCGTGGTAATAATAATAAACTGTCGGATAAACTCGACCTCACAGTCCGTGATAATAATAGATAACCATTGGATGAAACTAACCTCACGGCACTGTGGTAAAACCAGCATGCTGTAATATAATACTGGACCAAACTTTGGTACTATGCGGTACATCAATTTAAAATAACTGATACGGTATTTTACCGTATCATAAATCATAATTTAATATTCACGCTCAACCGTTTGTCTAAATATTTCAAAAAACTTCAAATCATGATTTCTTACTAAAATAAGAAAATACCACAGTGAAATATATTCACCATAAACCAATTTTAAACCCATAAAATTCCTAAAATATTTGAACCTGCTTAAAATCATAAAATTTTCCATCTGCTTCTCAAATAAATCATTTCCAAAATGATTTAAAACCCCAATTTAAATACCAAAATATTTAACTACTCCAAGTTCACTTATGAACCCATCATAATTTAAAACCATTTAATATATTGTCAAACCTTACGTAAAATGACAACTCATATTTAATAAGGCAGATATTTTTATATGCATAATCTAAACATTCAATCAAATGGTATATAAGCCAAATTGTTCGAACACATATATATTATATTATACCCCAAAACAATTTTTAAAGCTAATAACCACTTACAGTACTGTAAATGCTCACGTCTGCTCCTCTACAGGATCGCCTCCAAGCTCAACTTGAGTGCCTGTAATATAATAAAATATTCCTCAGGCTCCAAAGGACTAAAGCAAAGACACTTGTATAATCCAAATGTCTCAAAATAAATTACAGTACTACAAAATTGCATAAATTGGACACCAGACAGTCCAATTATACCGCATGCCCTTAGGATCTAGTATCCGAAATTGGAGATTTTCACCCGAAGCCTAATATTTCAAAATTGAACCACTTAATGGGTCCTAATAATATCCAATTTCACTAATTCAACTCCAATTTTAACTAATTTGACCAATTTTGTCCAAACACAGTCCCCAACTTATCCGAAAATTAACTAATTGATCCAAAAACGGAAAAATTATCAAACGACCTCCAAAATTCATAAACTTTATATTGACAGAAAGCTCAAGAGACAAGGAACTCATCAGCATACTCACCTTGGTCCAAAGTTTCCTCAGGTGGCTAGAAAACACTGTTGAAGCATCGGTCGAACTTCTCGTTGTGGATCTTTCAAACGGTGAGGAATCTGGATAAAATAACCATGGAAATGAGTTCAGAGGGGTCGAAAATAGTGGAAAAGGTGTATGGGTTGGCCTGAAACGGCCAAGAAATGAGAAAATCCGGCGACCCACCTCTCCGGCCGCCGCGGGCTTTGCCGGCCCAATCTGGGCAGGTCCGGCCGCTTCTTGCCGTGAAATTTCACTGCTGAACTCGCCTTCAAGTGACCTTTCTAGGTGGCTGGCGGGTGTAAATGGTGGTTTTCTGGAAATGGGCAAAATGGCGGTGATCCGGTTCGACGGTAAACTAGTCGAAACGATCCAGTTCGGACCCACGGGTCTGAGGAGAGAATTTCTCAAGTTTTGGGAAAGAAATGTGTATTTTGGGCTTTGTTTCCCATTTGACACGGTTACCTAGGCTTATATAAAGCCTTGGGTCACTAACAAATAAAAACTGGGGACTGCCTTGGACACTAATTTGAAACTTATGCTTAAAACTTCTCAGAACCATAACTTTTTATTCGTAACTCAGAATTTGGCGTGCCTCCAGTCTATGAACTCGTATCGACGAGATCTCCACAACGGTACCTTATCAAACCAAAAATATTGGCTATTGAAAAAGTCAACTTGAACTCATATATTGTTCACTTGGTTAAACTTAGTCAATTTGGTCAAACTTATTTAATCATGTATATTTTTTTGTATGGGGTGTTACATACATCTTTTCATAACTACTTCTCACATTTCACTTCTCAAAATCAAAATGAGAAGGAAACCGATGATTTTCAACCACTCAGAAGTTTTATGTGATATTAAGATGACATTTATGAACTACAACGTAATTGTAATAATTGTTTTATATATTTTAGTCAATAAATAATTTTATCATATATGTATTTTTTAATATATTTTTATTAATAATAATTCATCTATGGTCATTAATGCTTATTATAAATCAATTCACTAAAAAGAATATAACATCCATTCAATATTTTAGCAAATTTTATAATCAATTTGATAAATGATGAATTAAATAAGCTAATTCTAAAGTTTCAATAAAAATTTTCATTTTTTAAAACAAATTTCCATCATTTTTTATAACTTTTTATGGATATTCGATATTTTCAGAGATTTCCATAAAAATTTCCATATTTTAAACTTTCGATATTTCCATCGATATCAATTTTTTTTAAACCTTGCCTGGAACCCACTCACACTACAAGAAATAATCTTTTACCGACCAAAAACAATATTGTCGCGAAAGAGAACATTTTCGGTAAAAATTATACTTTTGGTGACAAAAACAAAAATTGTGGGCAAATGTTATATTTTTAACAGCGAAAACACAATTTTGCCGCTATTGGATTAATTTTTACCAACAATCCCATAATATTGTTGGTAAAAAAATTACTATTTACCAACAAATTAAAATTCATCGGCAAAAATTAGAAATTTTACTGACAACTATAAAAAGATAACATTTGCCGACCAAAGTGAAATTAGTTGGCAAAAGTAATAGCTTTTAGCGACAATCAAACATATTCTCGACAAAAGGTTAACATTTACTTGCAAACCTAAACTTCGTTGGGAAAAGTTATACCTTTTACCAACAAACATATATGATCATATATGTTGCACGTGTGTTCCAAAGGTACCATTATACACTTATACAAAAATATCAACTTATACAAAATATCAAAGCTGCGCGTTTTGAGAACCAACATTTACAGGGTGCTTGTATGCAGTCTCATGGAGACAGATGATTTTCCCAGTAAGAGTGGACTACTAGTTGAAGGAATTGAGTTTAGGACTAAAGCTGGTAGATAGATTAATGATGTTGGTGGCTGAAGGATGATGGTACTTGTACTTTGACAATAAAACCTTTGTCTTTCTACCATCTATGACTAGTTTTGATACCAAGAAAATAAATCAAAAGAAAGGGAAAACAGAGAGATGAAAATGTGTTTGAGCAGAAAAAGAATAAATCTTAATTTGGTATTAATAATGTTAGGCACACAAATAGTGCCAGATACAATTGGACGAGTAGCTAGCAAGGAAGCCTATATACTTTGGCTTTGATTGAGATATTCCAATTGAGGATATCCTATCACCTTGCTTAATATTATTATGTTACCCTTCACTAATTTATTTTATTAGTTTTATGCTTCGTACAAATTCGTAAAATATTAAAATAGGAGAAATGTCCCTTTTTACAGGTTTTTACGGCAATTCCTGTTGTCTATTTCTGAGCAAATCAAATATTGGAATTGGAAATGGTCATTTCATTCCAACCAAACGCGCGTGGTATAAATTAGACTTTGGTCTTTTAATATCACTACTACTATAAGATTTTTTTAATATTTATTTGTTTTTATTTTTATTTTTGTAGAAACGAAAATTAAATAAATAAATAAACTTTTAATGTCTGAACGAGTGACAGATTTCTTTTGCTAAAAAGTAAAAATCACCAACTAAAAATTAGTGGTTAAAAGTAAAGCGGCTAAAAACCACAGGCCAAAGAAAGTACCTTTGCCAGAATAAAAAATTAATGGGGCCACTCACACTGTTTTGAACTGGTAAATATATAAAACATATATTATTGCAATCCTATTGGCTAGGTCAATTATGCAAAGGCTAGCAGCCGATCATATACACTTGTGAATTAAGTTTTCTACTCAAGAAAGTTTTTCAGAATTATTCAAACCTGTCTATAAAAATACAGCCACATAAACTAGCTAGGAATTTATGTTTGTTAGAGTTTGTGACCCGAATTCTTGTTGACCCGACCCGAAAAGCTCGCGGTGCGACCCATTTGGTGAAACTAAATTTTGGAGAAAAATTTGGGGCTCTGTGGTGGAAGCGGAGGTCTCGGGCCGATAGGCCCGAGACCGTAGCCCACCACTGAGCCCGATGGGGGTGCGGGGGCAGCGCCCCCGCGGTATGGACCTGTTCAATTTTAGGGTTTCTTCTGTACTATATATATATCTGTATTTTTTGTTCGGCCGTCAATTGGGGTTTTTAGGGTATCTCGAAATTTGGCTCACCTTGTACAAATCTTTCGATATTGGATTTGCTTCTCCCTGCCCGTGGTTTTTCCCGTCAAGGGTTTCCACGTAAACTGTGTGTTTGTTCTTCGCTTTCTTTGTTTCCGTTGCTATTTGTTTTTCTCCCAATTACGTAACAATGTTGAATAATATTTTCATGGTGCTCTGAGGAAGGAGATCAGAAAATGGAGATTACCCAGTTGCCGGAAGAGTGCATTTCCCATATAATGTCCTTCACTTCCCCAAAAGATGCTTGTAGGTCTTCTCTGGTTTGTCCTCTGTTCAGAACAGCCATTGATTCTGATGTGGTTTGGAGAAAGTTTCTTCCCCATGACTATCACCAAATCCTTTCAAATTCAGCTTTAGCTTCATCCGTGGCTTCCCTTTCCAAGAAGGATCTCTTTTTCCATCTTTGTGACAACCCCATTATCATTGACGGTGATAAAAACATGGTAAACGAAATCTTCAATTTTTCCAATTATATTTCACTCTTTAATCATGAATTTTCTTTTTGCTAAAAATTTATCAGTTTCTGATCAATTTTCTATTCCAATATATATGAAACCAGTAGGACTTAGTATTGAGGAAGTTAATCGTTATGTATAGAACCACCATTTGCATGTTTGACTTTTGCACTAACAAGTCCAGAAAAACAAATTTAATGCCTCGGGAAACCATAACTATATGGTAGTTCTAATTTTGTTTATTTTATTTTATTTTATTTTTTTGTATAGTACCCATGGATATGATATAACTTTTCATATCTATAATTCATATCCTTATTCACTGGAATATTCAGAGCTTTAAAATAGACAAAGAGAGTGGAAAGAAATATTATATGTTAGGTGCAAGAAGGCTTTCAATTTTTTTGGGAGATATACCATTTTGTTGGGTGTGGAATTCGTCACCTGAAATGTCTAGGTATGTTCTCTCACTCACACTACATTATACATTTTTTGTGATGAGCCTAGCTTGTTCTTTCTTTGATTGATGGGAAATTTTATTTGGAGAAATAGATGAAACAAATTTGGAGTAATGAACGAACAGTATTTTGATGCGCATGGAAATTAACAAGGATAAAATTAATCAAAACAAAGATTAGCCAAGCCAAAGATTCTTCTACGTGAGTCTTAAATGATATTCAATCAGATTAAAACATTGCAGTGGATGTGCTTTTGTTTCTTAATTTATTGAATGTCATATAATATATGGTATAATTTTAATCTATGGCATGGCAGGTTCTATGAAGTTGTTGAACTCTGGATTATATCTTGGCTTGACATCAAGGCAAGGATTGAAACAAACATTTTATCGCCGAAAACAACTTATGGAGCTTATTTTGTATATAAACTTAATGCATACAGTCATGGGTTTGAAAAAAAGCCAGTTGAGTTTCAAGTATATTTTGAAGGAGAAGAGGAGGTCCATGGACATGGGGGTAGGCATGGTGTGTTCTTAGACCCCTCAAAAGATGAGCAGCAACTATGTCGAGATAGAGGAGATGGATGGATGGAGGTGGAAATGGGTGAGTTTTACAATGATGGTGGAGAGGATCATCAAGTGGTGGTATGCAGTCTAATGGAGACTGATGATCATACGGTTAAGCGTGGACTCATTGTTGAAGGAATTGAGTTCAGGCCTAAATTTGGTATATAGAAATATACCAATGCCTTTCTAACCTGTTGTCTGTCACTTCTTTTAGTCATATACTATACCTGAAAATATATGTTTGTTTACGATGACTAGAGAAGTTGCACTCCGTTTCTATTCTCTTATGCAGTATTAATGTTTCATTCAAAGTTGTGTTCAAGCAATTCTGTTCATATAAGAGGGTTAATTTTTTTTATTATCCAAAACGACTTATTTATAGTCTTCATTTACTACTTGGCTGCTTATATTGAAACACAAAACTATATCACATTATAAACCTAGGAAGATTGACAATAATGAAAGATAATGAGTATTTGATAAAAATATTGGTTGAATTTAAGGGAAAAAAAAAAATTGAGGGTCTAGAAAAACTTTTCCAGTGTACAGAGCGCAAAATGCTCGTAGGTTCTCTACCCTGTTGCTGCAAAATTGTGTGCCAGGGGATCTTCATTTTTAGGCAGTAAGGAATGATTTGTTCAAAAACCCTTTTTTCAGAATTTGAAGTTTGAGATTTTGTAGTATTCAAACCAAACTACATGTCCCAAAACACTGTCATTTTGGTTCTTTCTTACGGGCCTAATCAGCGGTTTCACCTTCGACTTCAGTACTGTTTGTTTCTTTAGACGAATCAGGCTTGGTGCATAGACCAACAATTTTCGGTATTATGAACCATGATTTCTGGTAATCTCTTGGATTTCCATAGAAGGAAATTGTTCTGAAGGCGCTTAATGATGTTATCGTTACAATGAAGCCTTTTCCTTTCTACCATCGAAGACTGGTTTAATTTGATATGAAGAAGGGAAAAACAGAGAGAACAGAGAGATGAGATGTGTTTGAGCAGAAAAAGAATGCATCTTTATTTGGTATTAATACAGTTAGCAGCATACATAATATTAAACACAATTGGAAGAGTAGCTAGCAGGCCTCATGTTGTTTTCACCTTGCTTAATATAATAATGTTTATTTTTTAATTACTAGGAACTCATATTAATTTCTTTTGTTATGTTTTTCATACTTCATAGTTATTAATTCTTCAACCATGTACCCTAACCAAATAATTAAACCAGTCATTGAAATATGAAACAATCATAATAATCTTTTAATGTTTAAGATATGTCCTTAAATTTCTTGGTTCATAATAAGGAGGTATACCTGCTTATTGGCTGTAAATGAGAGGACCAAACAATTTAACATTATGTTGTAATAGCTAGTTTGAGGAAGCAAAATAACCTTGTTTAAAAATAATATAAAATAGTGGATAAGTCGAAACTTAGCCAAAATTATAAGAATATTTTGTGATTTTCCTTATTATATATTATTACATCTCCATCAGCCAGCTAAAGTCAATGCTAACAACCAGATCATATACTTGTGCATCAAGTTTCTTCTCAGAAAGTTTTTAGATTATTCTACCATGTCTATATATTAATTAATATTAATTAATAATTCATTTATATATTAATTTTCTTCTCAGCATATATATAGCTTTAGGAACTATATAGGAATTTATATTCAATTTTATTTTCTGAGGACAGGAATCAGAAAATGGAGATTGCCAAGTTGCCTGAAGAGTGCATTTCCCACATAATTTCCTTCACATCCCCAAAAGATGCTTGCCGGTCATGTCTGGTTTGTCCTCTGTTCAGATCCGCCAGTGATTCCGATGTGGTTTGGAGAAAGTTTCTTCCTCATGACTATCACCAAATCCTCTCAAATTCAGCATCAGCATCATCCATGGATTCCCTTTCCAGAAAGAAACTCTATTTCCATCTCTGTGACAACCCCATCATCATTGACAGTGATCAAAACATGGTACAAGCAAAATCTTCAACTTCCAATTAAATTTTCACTTTTTAATCATCAATTTGTTTTTAAAATATTTATCAGTTTCTGATCAGTTTTTCTATTCCTATATATGCACAGAGTTTTAACATAAACAAAGAGAGTGGAAAAAAATGCTATATGATAGGTGCAAGAAGGCTTTCAATCCCCTGGGGAATTACGCCGGCTTATTGGCGGTGGCCATCTTTACCGGCAGAGTCGAGGTATGTTCTTCTCTCACCTGCACTATATTTTATCTCCTCAAATATTACCAATACATTTTGAAATAGAACTAGCTAGTCTCCTCAAATATTACCAATACATTTTGAAATAGCACTAGCTAGCACTTTCTGTAATGATGGGAACATTTTATTTAGAGAAATAGATCAGAGAGTCTCTTGCTGCACACGGAACTTAACAAAGGAGAGAAATTAATGGAAAAATAACAAAGACAGTAAAAAGGGAAAAAAAGCAGCCAAGTATTTGTTCTACATGAGGCTTAATTGCAGTGGATGCACTTTTGTTAGAATATATGTGTGTATGTTTACTCGATCTGTCATGGCTTGGCAGGTTCTCTAGAGTGGCTGTAATGGAGCTTGAATGGTGGCTTCATATCAAGGGAAGGATGGAAACAAACATTTTGTCACCCAAAACAACTTATGGAGCTTACTTTGTATATAAATTCAACGAACGCAGCCGTGGGTTTAAAGGCAATCCAGTTGATTTTCAAATATATTTTGAAGGAGAAGAGGAGGTCGATGAACGAATGGTTGGAAGTAGAGAGTTGTTAAATAGACAAATGCGTAGGAGTAGAGTGTCCTTAAATGGACAAATGGGTAGGAGTAGAGTGTTCTTAAACCCTTCAGAAGATGAGCGGCAAATAATTCGAGTCAGAGAAGATGGGTGGTTGGAGGTGGAAATGGGTGAGTTCTTCAATGATGGTGGAGATGATCATCGAGTGGTGGTATGCAGACTAATGGAGACTGACAGTTGTGTTACGAAGATTGGACTGGTTGTTGAAGGAATTGAATTTAGGCCGAAATCTGGTACATAGAAATATATATATATATATATATATATATATATATATGTTTAAGCCTTTCAACTTCTTTTCTGTCACTTTACTTGTAGTTCTATATCATACCAGAAGAAAATAAGTTCCTATGCAAAGATTAGAGGATTTGCAGTCCTACTTATTTTCTTATGCAGTTGCAATGTTTCATTCCAAGTTGTGTTCGAGAAATCCTGTTTACTTCTGTTGATGATCATCCCCTCTACTCCCCATCACTAACTGAGAACTGCAAAGTTTTCGAAAACAGAAAGCTACCACATTACATGTCTAGGAAGATAGATTCTCATTTTTAGACGTTAATAAATTATATGCTGGAAAGACCCTTTCTTTGGAGTTCGAATTTGAGAATGGTTTTACTGTAATACGTATCAAGATTGAGATGCTATAAATAGTTGTTGAGAGGTATTTTTTGTTCTTGCTTAAGGGCTTAAACATAAAGTTTACCATAGAATTCTCCCGTGCTTGTTTCTTCAGACAAATTAGGTGAACAATTTCCAATATTATGAACCATGATTGCTGCTGATACCTAGAATTGCCGAGAAGGACATTGTTAGTTTTGACACCAAGAAGAGAAGTCGAATGAAAGGAAAAACAGAGAAAACAGAGAGATAAGAATGTGTTTGACAAGAAAAAGAATGAATCTTTATTTGGTATTTATACAGTTTAGCACACACAAATATCAAAGACAATTTGAAAAGTAGCTAACAAGGAAAGCCTAAAAGCTCTGAAATTGACTGAGAGAGTGAACTTGATGATATACCTATTCCTCTTTAATGATATTTTCACCTTTGCTAAATATAATCATGTCTTTTTTATTTATTGTTATTCTTATTGAACTGTCCCAATTTTGTAGCAATCCTTAATATTCTTTTCTTTATTTTTTGATGCTTGTAGCTTATAATTCTTCAACCATGTACCTTGAACAAACATGTAAACCAGATTAGGTACATTGGAGTCTGGTTTCCAACATGTTCAAGATATGTTTCTTTAATTTTTTTGGTTCAGTGAACTCCATAAACACACACACACAAACATACGTATATATTTATTGGTAATTTACAATACATATACCAATACAAATATTTATTCAAATGGAATATCGACTCATTCAGCTTGTCACTACTAGACCACTCCTGCCAACTTATCCACTACGCTTATCAACTAGTATATGTGTGTATATAAATGCACACATACACACAAACATGCAAACGCTTCTTAAGTTTGACAACATTATTCAAGGAAGTTGGAAAGTCGAGTCTTATTATATAATGTGATAATGCCTTGATTTCTATCGCTTCTTGTAATACTACATTGTGCCAGAAATAAATGTTCATTTACAAAGATTAGTGGATTTTTAGTCTATTTTCATTCTCTTAAATAATTTCCTTAATGATTTTATAGTATTTTGTATTGTGATTGCGCTGCATGCGTGTAATTTCAAGGACACTAAGACTTATTAAAACAAAACTATATGTCCTAACACAAATAAGGTTTTCTTTCATTGATGAACAATTTCCCATATTCTAAGATTTCCATGGATGGAAATTGTTTTGATCCTTCTTAATGATGTTACTGGACTGAAGAATGATGGTACTTCTACTTTGACAGTAAAACTTTGTCTTTCTACCATCTACGACTAGTTTTGATACCAAGAAAATAAATCAAAAGAAAGGGCAAACAGAGAGATGAAATGTGTTGGAGCAGAAAAAGGATAAATCTTTGTATGGTATTAATAATGTTTAGCACACAAATAATACCAGATACAGTTGGAAGAGTAGCAAACAAGGAAGCCTATAAGCTTTGGCTTTGATTGAGATATTCCACTTAAGGATATCCCTATCCCTCTTTGATGATAATATCACCTTGCTTAATATAATTATGTTACCTTTAACTAATTTATTCTGTTAGTTTTATACTTTGTACAAATTCGTATAATATTAAGATGGGAGAAAATTTTGCATTTTACAGGTTTTTATGGCAATTCCTCTTGTCTGTTTCTAAGCAAATTAAATATTAGAATTGGAAATGGTCATTTCATTCCAACCAAACATGGTACAAATAGTAGACTTTGGTCTTTTAATATCAATATCATTTTAATATTCGTTTTTTTTTAATATCTATATGTTTTTATTTTTATTATTGTAAAAAATAAAAATAAATAAATAATTAAACTTTTACTGTCCGAAAGAGTGATAGATTTTTTTTTTTTTTTTTTTGGGCTAAAAAGTAAAAGTAAAAATCACCAGCTATAAGTTACTGGTTAGAAGTACTGGCTAAAAACGACGGACCCAATTAAGAAAGTACCTTTACCATCGTAAAAAATTAATGGACCCACTCGCGTTTGTTTCGAACGGATAGATATATAGATATATATGCAGTCAATGCGGGCAACCCGATCATATACTTCTGAATTAAGTTTCCCATTCAGAAAGTTCTTTAGAACTATTCAACCTTGTCTGTATAAAAATATAGCTACAGAAACAAGCTAGGAATTTATGTTGAATATTATTTTCATGGTGTTCTGAGGAAGATCAAAGAATGGAGATTACCCAGTTGCCGGAAGAGTGCATTTCCCTTATAATTTCCTTCACTTCCCCAAAAGATGCTTGCAGGTCTTCTCTGGTTTGTCCTCTGTTCAGATCAGCCATGGATTCCGATATGGTTTGGAGAAGGTTTCTTCCCCATGACTATCACCAAATCCTTTCAAATTCAGCTTTAGTTTCATCCATGGATTCCCTTTCCAAGAAAGATCTCTTTTTCCATCTTTGTGACAATCCCATCATCATTAACATTGATAAAAACATGGTAAGCAAAATCTTCAATTTTTCCAATTATATTTCACTTTTTAATCATGAATTTTCTGTTGTCTAAAATTTATCAGTTTCTGATCAGTTTTGTATTCCAATATATGTAAAACCAGTAGGACTTAGTAATGAGGAAGTTTAATTGTTATGTATAGAACCACCATTTGCATGTTTGACTCTTGCACTATCAAGTTCAGAACAACCTTGGGAAACGATAACTATATGATAGTTCTAATTTTATTTATTCATTTATTAATTTTGTATGGTACCCATGAATATGATATATCTTTTGACATCTATAATTCATATCCTTATTCATTGAAATATTCACAGAGCTTTAAAATAGACAAAGAGAGTGGAAAAAAATGTTACATGTTAGCTGCAAGAAGGCTTTCAATTATTTGGGGAGATACACCACCTTATTGGGGGTGGACTTCTTTACCTGGAATGTCTAGGTAATGCTTCTAACCCACACTATATTATACATTTTTATGATGAAGCTAGCTTTCTCTTTCTTTGATTGATGTGAATTTTTTTTGGAGAAATAGAACAAACAGTTTTCTTGATGCACATGGAAATTAACAAGGACAAAATTAATCAAAAAAATAATAGCCAAGATTAACCAACTATATATATGTATGGATTAAGGAAACAGAGTAGCCAAGCCAAGATTCTTCCTCATGAGTCTTAAAAGATATACAATTAGCTTAAAGCATTGCAGTGGATGTGCTTTTGTTTCGTATTTTATTGGATGTCATGTATAATATATGTATAATTTAATCCATGGCATGGCAGGTTCTCTGAAGTTGCTGAACTCTGGAGTGTGTGTTGGCTTGACATCAAGGCAAGGATTGAAACAAACATGTTGTCGCCGAAAACAACTTATGGAGCTTATTTTGTGTATCAACTTAATGAATACAGTGATGGGTTTGAAGAAAATCAGGTTGAGTTTCGAGTATATTTTGAAGGAGAAGGGGATGTCAATGGACATGGGGGTAGCCGTAGTGTGTTCTTAGATCCTCTGGAAGATGAGCAGCAACTATGTCGAGATAGAGGAGATGGATGGATTGAGGTGGAAATGGGTGAGTTTTACAATGATGATGGCGAGGATCATCGGGTGGTGGTATGCAGTCTAATGGAGACTGATGACTATAGAAGTAAGAGTGGACTGGTTGTTGAAGGAATTGAGTTTAGGCCTAAATCTGGTATATAGAAATATAGTTATGTCTTTCTAACTTGTTTCTGTCACTTTTTTTAGTCCTATATTATACCAGAAAATATATGTTCTTGTATTCCTCTTCATTTTCTTATACAGTTTCAATATTTCATTCAAAATTGTGTTCGAGCAATTTTATTCCATATATGAGGGTTCTTTTTATCCATAATTACTTATTTATAATCCTAATTTACTACTTGGCTGCTTATACCGAATTAGAAAACATTTAAGTGTACAGAGGACAAACTGCTTATCGGATTGATATGTTGAAACACACTTTCTTCAGAATTTGAAGTTTGAGAATATGATTTTACACTATTTAAACCATACTATATGTCCCAAAACACTGTTATTTTTGTTATTTCTTAAGGGCTTAATCAGTGGTTTCACCTTCGACTTCTGCATTGTTTGTTTCTTCAGATGAATTAGGCTTTCTGCCATAGACATAAACAATTATTCCTAGTAACATCTGGCATTTCCATGGAAGGAAATTGTTCTAGTACAGCTTGATGATGCTACTGTGACAATGAAGCCTTTGTCTTTCTACCATCTAAGACTAGGTTTGATACCAAGAAAGGAAAAACAGAGAGAACAGAGAGCTTAGAATGTGTTTCAGCAGAAAAGAATAAATCTTTATTTGGTACTGATACAGTTTAGCTGCTTGCATAATGTGAAACACAATTGGAAGAGTAGCTAACAAGGAATTCTATAAGCCTCATGTTTTCACCTTGCTTAATATAATAATTTTTTTTTTAACCCATACTAATTTCTTCTGTTAGGTTATTCATACTTTGTAGTTATTAATTCTTCAACCATGTGCCCTAAGCAAAAAATATTAAACCAGTCACTGAAATATGAAAAAATACCCTAAGAAAAAAATTAAACCAGTCATTGAAATATGAAACAATCATAATAATCATAATATTAAACATCTTTAAGATATGTTTTTAAATTTCTTGGTTCATAATGAGGAGGTTCACCTGCTTACTGGCTGTTATTAAGGAAAAGTTCATATGTTATTCATATAAGCAATCAATTTAAATACTAATCAGTCAATGCTATCAAACTTAAAGAAAAAAATATAAGATTAAACAATTTAACATTATGTTGTAACAGCTAGTTTAATAGAGCAAAATGACCGTTTAAAAAAAAAAAAAAAAAAAAAGTAGAGGGTGAGTTGAAACTTAGCTAAAGTTCTAAGAATATTTTGTAATTTTCCCTATTATATACTGTTACGTACAACCCAGTCAGCCAGCAAAAGTCAATGCTAACAACCAGAACATGTACTTGTGCATTAAGTTTCTTCTCAGAAAGTGTTTCGATTATTCTACCTTGTCTATATGTATCTGTCTATCTGTATGATAGACAAATATAGCTGTAGGAACAACTAGGAATTTATATTCAATATTATCATCTGAGGAAGGAAATCAGAAAATGGAGATTACCAAGTTGCCGAAAGCGTGCATTTCCCATATAATTTCTCTTACATCTCCATGAGATGCCTGCAGATCGTCTCTGGTTTGTCCTCTGTTTAGATCCGCCATTGATTCCGATGTGGTTTGGAGAAAGTTTCTTCCCCTTGATTATCACCAAATCCTTCCATATTCACATTCAGCTTTAGCTTCATACATGGATTCCCTTTCTATGAAGCAACTCTTTTTCTATCTTTCTGACCACACCATCATCACTCAGTGACAACAACATGGTAAGCCAAAATCTTGAATTTCTTATTATATTTCGCTTTTGAATCATCAGTTTGTTTTTGAAATTATCAGTTTATTCTCAATTTTCTAAAGTCCATCTGTTGAAAACAAGTAGAATTTGTTAATAAGTGAATTTTACAAATCAATAATAACTTCAGGTAATCATGTCAAAGATGAATGCAGCAATCAAGTACTCTTGCACTAACAAGTTGCAAATCAGGACTACATGATATTATATATATATATATATATATATATATTGTACAGGACATCCATAACTCATATCCTTATTTATTGAAATATGAACACAGCTTTAAAATAGACAAAGAAAGTGGAAAAAAAAAATGCTATGATAGGTGCAAGAAGGCTTTCAATCGGTTGGTTAGATACACCAGCTTATTGGCAGTGTATATCTTGACATGCAGATTCTAGGTATGTTCTCTCATCTGTCCTATATCTTATCTGTGCTCAAATATTGTTAATACATTTTGAAATGAGGCTAGCTAGCTATTTCTTTGATGATGCGAAATTTTATTTCGATAATAGAATAGAAATTTTCATGTACGTAACTAATGGTAAAAACAGGACAGTAAAAATGAAAAAGAGTAGGCAAGATGTAACAAATATCTATATGGAATAAGGTAAAAGAGCAGCTAAGATTTCTACATGAGTTTTAAAGATATGCAATCAGCTTAAAGCTTTGCAGTGGATGTGCTTTTGTATGTATGTATTTATGTATTAACATATGGATATGTTAATTCGATCCCCATGGCCTGCCAGCTGCTCTAGAGTGGCTGAACTAAGGCATGTATGGTGGTTAGACATCAAGGGAAGGATCAAAACAAACATTCTGTTGCCAAAATCAACTTATGGAGCTTATTTTGTGTATAAACTCAACAAACGTAGCTGGGCATCTAAGAAAATACCAGTTGAGTCGAGAGTATATTTTGAAGGAGAAGAGGAGTTCCATGAACACGAGGGTGGGCATAAAGTGTTCTTAGACCCTTCAGGAGATGAGCAGGAACTATGTAAAGTTAGAGAAGATGGTTGGTTGGAGGTGGAAATTGGTGAGTTCTTCAATGATGGCAGAGAGGATAAGCGGGTGGTGGTATGCAGTCTAATGGAGACTGATGAGTATATCACTAAGAGTGTACTGGTTGTTGAAGGAATTGAGTATAGGCCTAAATCTGGTAAATAGAAATATATTTTTGCCTTTCCACTTGTTTTCTGTCACTTCTTTATAGTCCTATACCATACCAGAAATTATTTGTTGTCCTATTTCATCTTATTATACAGTTTCAATGTTTCATTCATAGTTGTGTTCAAGAAAATTCTTTTTTACTTCTGTGGATGATCATCACCTTTATACCCTAGCTCTCACTAGATATCTTTTGTGGAGAAGTGCAAAGCTTTTAAAAAACAGAAACCCACCACACTACAAATCTTGGAGGATTCATAATTATGAATGGTGATCTTCATTTTTAGGCATTAATCAAATAATTATATGTTGAAAGACCTTTTATTTAGTGTTTGAAGTTGAGAATGATATTACAGTATTTTGCATTGAGATTGCAGTGGCAGATGTATATTTTCAAGAATACTGTGTATACTTGTTAAGATGTTTTTAAACCAAACAATATGTCCCAAAACATTTTTATTTTGCTCTTGCTTAGGGGCTTAAACAGAAGTTGTACATTTGAATTCTCTGGTGCCTGTTTCTTCAAATGAATTAGGCTTTCTTCCATTGATGAAATTTTTTTTGATATTATGAACCATGAATTGCTCGTGAATATCTACAATTTCCATAGAAGGAAATTGTTCTCGTTCACCCTTGCAAATGGCTAGTTTTGATATCAAAAGAAAGGACAAACAGAGAGAAAACAGATTGATTAGAATGTGTTGTAGCAGAAAAAGTATGGATCTCTAGTTAGTATGTATCTATACAGTTTAGCACACACAATTTATCAAACACAATTTGAAGATTAGCTAACAAGGAAAGCCTTGAAGCTCTTACGTACTTTGACTTGGAGATTCAACTTCAAGATATACCTATTTTGTTCCTCGTTAATGATTTTTTTTTTTTTTTTTTTTTTTTTTATAACCTTGCTCAATATGATCATGATTTTATATGTTTATTATTTTTCTCATTGAGCTGGCCCAATTTTATAGCAACCCTTCTTAATTTCTTTTTGTTAGTCGTTTATACTTTGTAGTTAATAATTCTTCAAAACCCTAAACAAAAAATTAAACCAGAATAGGAACATTAGGAGGCTGGTTTCCCACATGTTTAAGATATGTTTTTTTAATTCTTGGTTCAATGTACTTATACATACGTACGTACGTACATACATACATACATATGCATATTATAAATTAGTAACATACAAAACAAAGGCTAAATCGTTCTTCATATTCAAATCAATAGTGATTCCTTCAGCTTGTCAGCACTAGACCACTCCTGTCAATTTATCCACTAGGCTTGTAAACGCTTTATAAATTTGACAATTCAAGGAAGATGGAGATTTGAGACAAGTCTTGTAATATCGCTAGTTATGTACAGTCGAAGTTGCAAGGAAACAAGAAATTTCTTCATTAGTTGCTAGCACACGAAAATCAACTAAATTAATATGGGTCACATAATGCGACTTCAGTTTGCTCGAATCTGGTTTAACCATGGAAGGCAAACTTTCTTTCCTGGAATCTATATATACTGATTCAGTATTTTTGAGCTGATGCATCTTATCTTTTTTTTGTGATCATGTTACTAAGATAATTAATGATGATGTTACTAAAGGTATGATTTTTTTTTTCCCCCTTTTTTTTTCTTTTTTTTTTTTTTTTTTTGGTAGAAACTAAAGGTATGATCATGTTGCTTAGTCTATTGGTTGTACCCATTTTGTAGGTTATGTTACTAAAATTGTTATCATGTTACTTTGGTTTATTGGAGATTACCCATTTTATGGTTTTATCACTAAAATTATGATCATGCGACTTTCATTTGCTCCAATCTGGATCAACCATGGAACGCAAACTTTCTTTCCCAGAATCTGTGCCCATTCAGTATATATATATATATATATATAGGATTCCCGTTTATTTGGTTTCTTATTCAAGCTAGAAACGAACTTTTAGAGAGTTTTTTGCAAAACTTTTTGGTTTTTCTTAGGAAGAAAGAAGAAAAGAGGTAAATATTGGAGATGCTCTCTAATTCGGTCAAAAACAAAAACAAGAGCATTAGTGATGCTTATGGGCCAGAAGAAAAGCAGAAGGAAAACTTGGTAGAAAAGCTGATGATGATCATCATCATATATCATGATGAAAATGCATGTATTTCATCATCATCATCATTTCCTTGTGCTATTGTAAGGATTATAATGATATCATCTCCAGATCAGATTCAGATTCAAAATTAAATTCTTTATCCAAGGAAGATCTCTATTCCTATTTTTGTAACCACCCCATCATCATAGATAATGGAACCAAGGTAAGCAAAATATATATATGTGTATATACATACATATATATATATATATTGATTTTTGGTTATGTTAAAGTTTTTTTTTTTTTTTTTTGGCAATTTCTTTAAATTCATTCTGCTGGTATTAACTTTTAATCCCTCACTAATACCAAAAAACAATGTTTTGAACAAAAGAAATAGATAAATTGCATTAGTTGAAAAAAAAAATGAGTTAAGATGATTATGTTAGGAATTTGATTAATCATCATATTTTAACATGCTTATTATTAACAAATTAATTTTTTTTCTTCTTCTTCTTATTATTTTATTTTTGGGTCTGTTCTTCTATGCTTGAGTTACGAATGTTGACTCCATTTTTCATTCTTTGACCACAGAGACTTGCAGTAGATAAAAAAAAAAAGTGGGAAAATATGCTATATGATAGGGGCAAAAGGGCTTGAAATTGTACATGAAGAAAAGCCAGAGCATTGGCAACGGAAATCTCTACCAGAGTCTAGGTATATATATTCTCTCACTCCTATTGATCTTATTTGTTCAAAATTTCTAAAACATTATGTTTCTATTATTAATATCTGAATTTTATAAAATTCGAATAATCATATCTGAAAATTTTCCAATATACATATATATTATTATTTATAATAATTTCCTATCTAATATCTTGAATCTCCTATTTCTCGTGCAATATCTCAAACCTTCTTAGGCATGAGTATGAAAAGGCATATTGAATCAATTTCCTTTAACTTCTAACATATATATATTTTGGAAAAGAAAAATGTTACCGCGTTGAAATTCACGATGCGTTGTCATACATTTGAAGACTATCTTTACCAAATTGTCTTGTCCAGAATGAAACAGATGATCACTCAATATTCAATAAAATAATTGATTGTAGATGAACTTATCATCCCGTTTCCCAACTTTGACAATGACGTTTCACCATGACTTCACATTTCACATCATCGGAAATAAACTAATTGAATAAATTATAAATTTAAAAACATAGCTACACTTAAACCATATAATTAATTTAGAACAAACTATTAAATCATATAATATATAATTATTTGCACCGTGCTCCTGAATAATACCACATTTTTGCAAATCGCCCCAGAATTAGAAAATTAGCAACGGCACCCTGAATTTTCCAAATACTGTTCTATGAGAACATTTGTTCCATCTTATTTTCATTTTTAGATTTTGACATTTGAAAGAGTTGAAAAATGTGTAATATATTTATTTTTTTTAAAAAAAAAAGAGAGAGAGAAATAAAATTACACAATTGTCCTTACAGAGTAATATTTGGAAATACTAGAGGTTTGCCGATTTCATAGCTTAGAGGCAATTCGCAATGAATTATATAATTCAAGAGGACATGGGTACAAATAATCTTAGAGTAAATTTAAAAAAAAAAAAAATTTGTTTTTCTTGAAGACCGAACTTCAAACCAATGTTTTTTGGTCACCAAAAGAAAAACAAAAACGAAAAAAAAGAAGCAACTACTAGTAAAAACATTTTTTTTTTCTAAAAACAAAAACACATAGTCCAAATAAAAATAAAAATAAAATAAATATCCAAATGACATGAAATTAATGACTCATGAGATATATTTACCCAAAAAAGAAAAAGAAAAGAAAAGGAAAAGAAAAAGATTCATGTGATGTGATATAATAAATTTACAATATAAAACTTTAGCACCCATTGGTCCACAATCAGCCCAACTTTTCTCATATTCGGTGGAACTTCTAATGATAATATATCGTATTATATATTATATAATATAAAGTGTGTATATATATGTATTATACATTATATATATAATATAAAGTTTATATATATAATTATATACGATATGATAATATATCGTACTATATAATACATAATGGAGAGTTTAGCAGCCATAGAGAGAGAGAGAGAGAGAGAGAGAGAAGCAAAGAGCAAGGGGAGGTTGGGGTAGCTAGCTAGGCATGAGGGATTTACCAGAAGGATGTGTTTCTCACATTTTATCGCGCACATCACCTCGTGATGCGTGCAGATGCTCTTTGGTGTCCTCCAAGTTCAGGTTAGCTGCAGAGTCAGACACTGTTTGGGAGAGTTTTCTGCCATGGCAATGGCCGGATATCATTTCAAGGTCTGTTTCTCCGGTTCAGTTTTCTTCCAAGAAAGCTCTCTACTTTCATCTCTGTCAATCCCCTCTCTTGCTTGATCAGGGTAATAAGGTACTTTTCTTCTTTTCCATTTTAAAAAATCCAATTTTTTTTTTTTTTAATGATCATAGATTCTAGATTTTGAGAGAACCAAATATTTAATTTTATTAACTTATTTGTTTGTTTTTGGATTCTTCCTTTTTTTTCTTTTTTTTCTTTTTTTTATAATCTAAGATTATATATTGGGCACTCGTTCAATTACAAGAGCAGGCTATTTTGGAAAAAAATTAGATACAAAACAAAAAATTGGAAGCTGGGTTTTACAAGGAACTGGAAAAGTAAGAGATTGATAGAATAATGTTAATAGAAACTTCTAAATAAAAAATGGTTTTCCTTCAAGAAGTAGAAAATTTCCTTGATGGAGGAAAAGAAAGACCACCCTGTTGAAAACAACTAATTTGATTTTTCCACCTTGCTAGCTGGACCACCCTGTTGAAAACAACTAGTTTGATTATTCCACCTTGCTAGCTAGCTCTATTATGACTTTATCCTCCAATCACCATGCGACAAAGTTTATAATATTATACCCACCAATCCCCAATTCAATTTTTGTCTGCCCTTGGTTTATAATTTAATTTACTCTACATTTTTTAGAATATTGCAGGAAGAAATTCAAGTTAGAAAATACCAATTAAGATTTGGTAATTGACCCTTTATGAACTCCCCTGTTTCTGATTCAGAGACTGACCCTTTTTAAATTTTATGAAGGAACTTCATCTAATAGAAACTTTGGCATATAATAGAAGCTGAAATTTTTAAGTAATTTATTTTATATGATGAATTATAGATTACCTTTTTATGCAGAGTCTTGCATTGGATAAAGTTAGTGGTAAAATACGCTGTACGCTTGGAACCAAAGAATTGTCCATACTTTGGGATGATGATCCTGTTGTTTGGAATGGGAATCTTCCTTTGTCATATTTATTTCCCTTCGTAATTCCTTTTAAGCCCAGGTCTTCTTTTTTCTCTCTAATCGATTCTTTAAAGTCTATATTATTGTCTGTTTGAATTTATTGGTGAGTAATTTTAAGAAATGTAAGTATATATATATGTGCAGACTCTTGAACGTTTCCGATACCAATGATGTGTCGTACCTTCGAATCCGAGCAAGGATTCAAGCGAAGTTGTTGTCCCCAAACACAACTTATGCGGCGTACCTTATTTATGTGCATAGATATGGAGGGGTCAAGCACCCACCAATGAGGGCGTCAGTAAGATTGGTTGGGGAAGGAGATGAAACTAAGGTTGAAGAAGTTGTAAACGATGCTTACTTGTTAAGTACTACTGTGTTTAGACGTGAAGATGATGGATACCATTGCCAGAGTAGAGGTGATGGGTGGATGGAGATCAAGATGGGGGAGTTCTTTACCACTGAAGATGATATGGAGGTGGAGATATTCTTAAGGGGTACAAAAGAATATACTGCTTTCATGGTTTCTGGGCTTCTTGTACATGGCATCGAGCTTCGACCAAAAGGACCAAAATGAATCTTTATATGAATTGGAATATTTCTTGCAAAATCTTGTGTAACAGCGAAGGTTTAGAAGTCTTTAGATTCACTTTGGTGGGCAGTTTTGCATGCTGCTGATGTTTCTAGTGGTTGAAAATAACCCTTTTTCCTGTTACTATCTGCAGATGTCATATTGCTAATAAGATGAATTAGATATAGTGTATAAGAAAGATGACAGTTTGTATCATAAACATAATGAATTAGCATGTGCTTTCATTTGAAAGCCATGCTTATTATGATATACTATATTATAGTCATAAATTTGGTTAGATATATTAATATATATCTTCCTTGTTTTTCACTTTTCTTCATCATCTGGCTAAAACTTTATCATTCTCAGTAACACTTTTGTTGGTTTTTCAGATTGTCCAGCAAAAGAATTTTTAAGTACTTTTGAGCCATTGCTTGATTGTGAACCTAGTTTCTGAATATCCCATAAAATACCATTTGAATTTTTCAAGGTTGAATTTTACAGTTCTTAGCATGGATGCCAAAGGTAAGAATATTGCAATAAGGTATATGAACCGCTTTGAAACTTATGCAAGAATTCTGCATAGAGATGTGGATACTAAAAATGTTATGGGGAGTGCTCAAAGATGTTGTGACAACGGCTTGATGTAGAAGGAAGGATAGAAACAAAACTGGGTTTTTGACAAAGACCCTGCATCCATGCAGAGTCGTACATATCGATTTCGAAGTCTATAAGAGATCAACGGCGGTGGGCGTAGGTAGCGTGTCTTCCTTTACACTTTGACAGCCATGTGAAGGTAGAAGAGATGGGTGGAGAGAGATTGAGAGATGGGTTAGTTTACAACTTGAAACAATGATAGGATGAGGCTGTCACAGTCACAGTGCCGCAACGAATTTGCTAAGAAGGTGGGACTCAATTGTAAAATGGAATTGAAATTAGGATTAAAGCAATTTATTATATGTGTATTTTAACATGCTTAATTTCTTCTCCTTTGTTGGATTGTTGTAATTTTTGTAATTTTGCAGCGTATTGTAGCTATATTTGACTTGCTGTTAAGCCTGGCAATATGTCATGTTAAATCGTATCATATAATGTCGTATTAAATCGTGTTGTATCGTGTTCATGCTGAATTAAGTTAGTCCAAATTCGATTCGTTAAGTTTTCATGTGAAAATAGATAAATTCTAACTCATTTGATAAATTATTGTGTAATCCATCATCCAACTCGATAAACCATTAAAAATAAATATAAATTTGAAAATTTAAATTTCATTTAATTTTGAAATAATAAAATAATATTTTTTAAAAAAACTACAAAAATTTTTGTTTATTTTTAAATTTTTTAAAAATTAAACTAAAAAAGAATAAATTAATACATGTTTAATAATAAATAAAGTAATTTTAATATTATAAGACTTATATAACTAAAATATTCTTCTTTATTAAGTTTAATGGGTTTATTATGTTTCACTTTTTAAAATCTATTAATTTATTGGATTTTATTGGATAACACTGATAGAGATATGACATAATGTTATCAATCTAAACCTGTAAATTATCGTATAGGTTCATATCGTATAAGATTTTGCCAGAGCTACTTGTTGTAGACCAACAATTATATATATATATATATAAATATATATATATATATATATATAAATATATATATATATATATATATATATATATGTATATAAATATTGTTTGTGTTAAGCATATGGCATATCATTCCATTGGCTACAATCAATATCATATATGGAAAAAGAAATCCTTAAAAAAGTTTCCTGTATGGAATACCGTTTAAGGATAAAATTTAGAAGAAAAGAAAAAAAAAATTAAGTTTGTTGAAAAGAATCATCGAGATTGAAAAATGTGTGCAATTTTTATTTATTTTTCTGTTATTTGATAACTTATTGTTGAAATAAAAAAATAAAAAGGAACTGCTTTAGGGACTTGAAGCTGAACCAAACATATTTTCCATCATGGGCCCAACATAAATATTGAATACTAAATTTAGAGGAACTGTCAAACTGTTTGTTTATTTATTTTTACCATTGTTAATTTTCTAATTGAGTTAATTTTATAAGCTAATATTAATATATTATGTGAAAGAAATTTTGTACTTTTTTTAAAAATTTTATTAGCCTCCTATAAAATGGCTGATATTTTCACATTATTTTTTAATTATAATCTCAGCATTTTTCGTACTTACATAATTTTCGAATGAAAAAATGGATCAACTTTCTTGTTTATCAACAGAAAAATCACGTAAGAATTACAAAAATAATATATTACTACTATAACATATGTAATATTATATTCCTAAATCAACAATATACAACCTGACCAAAAGAAAATATATTTGTGTATATATATATATATATACAAAATTTTATTTCGGAATATTCTAGAAGGGAAGCTGTCACAGTCACACTGCCGCAACGAATTTGCTAAGAAGGTAGGACTCAATTGTAAAATGGAATTGAAATTAGGATTAAAGCAATTTATATGTCTATTTTAACATCCTTAATTTCTTCTCCTTTGTTGGATTGTTGTCATTTTGCAGCGTATTGTAGCAATAGTTGACTTGGTGTAGACCAACAACCATATATATGTGTATATATATATATATATATATATTGTTTGTGTTAAGCATACGGCATATCATACCATTGGCTACAATCAATATCATATATGGAAAAAGAAATGACGGGTTTTAATTTTTTTTTTTTTTTTTAAAAGAAGTCTCCTATATGAAATAAGGTTTAAGTATAAAAGTTAGAAGAAAAGAAAAAAAAAATTAAGTTTGTTGAAAAGAATCATTCAGATTTAAAAATGTGACTGCAATTTTTATTTATCTTTCTGTTATTTGATAACTTATTATTAAAATAAATAAAATAAAAAGGAACTCCTTTAGGGACTTGAAGTTGAGCCATACATATTTTCCAACATGGGCCCAACATAAATATTGAATACTAAATTTAGAGGAACTGTGAAACTGTATGTTTATTTATTATTACCATTGTTAATTTTCTAATTGAGTTAATTTTATAAGCTGATATTAATATATTATGTGAAAGAAATTTTGTACTTTTTTTTAAAAATTTCATTAGCCTCCTAAAATGGCTGATATTTTCACATTATTTTTTAATTATAATCTCATTTTCGAATGAAAAAATGGATCAACTTTCTTGTTTATCAACAGAAAAATCAAGTAAGAATTACAAAAATAATATATTATTACCATAACATATGTAATATTATATTCCTAAATCAACAATATACACTGACCAAAAGAAAATATATTTGTATACATATAAATATACAAATTTTATTTCTGAATATTCTAGAAGGGAAGCTGAAAATAAATAATCCGAGAATTGGAGCCGGCAGAGAATTACGAATAAAAGTTACTTTCCTTTTTTGATATCCACGTGTCTATATAGTCTATAATGGATCATATGTAACGTCATCATGCCAAAATTCTCATTATTATTATTTTCAAAAGTATGGAATAAAGAGTTATTATTATTATTATTATTATTATTATTAAGGCAAAGATTAGTTTTGTTTTATTATTTATTTCTTTTAATCTTACGATGATGATTTAAACTTAGGACCCAAGTGAAACCCAAAAAAAATAAATTTAGAACTGCATGGACATATATTTTTCACGGAAAAAAAAAATTAAATAACTACATGGACATATGAGTGATTTCTGTTATTGACCTGAGGCCGTATGTTAGCCCTGTGGTAAGAGGCACCATCAGTCCAGTTTATGAGCGAGTCTCACCGGAAAATTAAAAAAAAAAAAAAAAAAAAATTGATTTGTGTTATTGACCTATTCATAAAAGTCGGCTAGTGCTAAAATATACATCTTTTGCTATCACTGACAAAATAATCATTAAAAATTTTTATTTATTTATTTATTTTTTTTGGGAACGAAATCGTAATGAGATTCTATAATATAACAAATTTAAGGAATATGCAACTTACGCATCAAATATCTTTGTGTGGAAAAATCTACTTTTTAAAAATAAATAAATAAAAATATAACGTATTGCCCATTTGACTGTGATTTTACAAATGCCAAAAATCACTTTTTAACAGAATAAAATTATTTTCTACAATTTAAGAGAGTTTTTTTTATTATTATTTTGTTAAAAAATTACAATAATAAAAATAATTTTATTTTCACTTATTGTGATTTTAGGAGAAAAGACACAGGTAACAGGTTAGGTGACTGCTCATGCTGAAAAAATTATTCTGGAAGGGGGATAAATTATATAGTACAAAACCACGTGCTCAGCCAGTCGTTTTGGGCTGCTAATAATACCGTATAATATAATATTACTACCCAAAAAAACAAAACACTAAATATTATAATATATACATTGCACACCAAAAAAAACGTGCCGTGGCGGCTATTCATAGTACTATAATATAAAATATGATAGTAGCATGTGGATGCTATTTTTTAATATTCCCATTATCAATATCTTTTAGGCTAGATTAAAAGTATACTTCTAGAAGATCAAATTCTATATATATATATATATATTATTATTAATATGTATTACTAATATAAATCACATATATGTAGTCAAAATTTGGTAACCACAGAGAGATAGATGAAAGAAAAAACCATGGAGTTTGGCATGTGGGAATTGCCGGAGGGATGCATTGCTCACATTCTTTCGCTTACTTCGCCTCGTGATGCGTGCAGATGCTCGGCGGTATCATCGAAGTTCCGGCAGGCCGCTGAGTCGGACACCGTGTGGGAGAGGTTTCTGCCATGTCATTGGAAAGATATCATTTCCAGGTCGGTTTCTCCAGCTGTGAAATTCTCATCCAAGAAAGCTCTCTTCAATCAACTTTCTTGCTCCCCAATCCTCCTTGACCAGGGAAATAAGGTAGTATAAAATTTCAATCCCAAACCCCTTTACTTCTTGTTTGCATGATAAAAGAGTTTTAACAATTTTATAGAGTCAGAAACTATGAAAATTTTGTGATTTTAGATTGGGAGGACCATGTTTAATTGGATTGAAATTTCAATATAATTGAGTTTTTTTTTTTTTTCGTTGCATTTCTCTGCGACTGTTTTGGAAACAAATATATCAAATCCTTATTAAGAAAGTAGATGCAGATATTTTTTGAAGACTAATAAATTTTTTATACAAAGTCAGCTATTCTCCAAGAATGATATCTCTTTATTTGGAAGGAAAAAAAAAAAAAAAACACCTGGCCTTCGATGCAAATACCTTTTTGTCTAATTACAAATTGCAGCATTTACTAGCATTTTGAAAAGTATTTTATAGATTACTTCCATAATAGTCTTTTTTTTTTTTTTTTTTTTCGTGTGTGTGTGTGTGTGAATTCCCTGCTTTTGGTAATGATTCTGTGAACTCAATGGTCACTAATTATTTTATTAATTAATATATATATATATATATATATATAATATATTGCTACAAAAAGTGCTCCATTGGAAGCGCTCCTAGGAGTCCCACACAAAAAGTCAATAACCCACTATTAATTGTTGAATAAGTCAATAATGTTAAACCACAAGTGATGACCATAGCCAAAATTTCTCTTTTACCCTCGCACTTCATCATTTTGTAGCCTTTCGCTCTCTCTCCTCTGTAATTTTCAGTCATCTCCCATCAGTTCCTGTTACCTATGGCTCCTTATTCTTCTAGCTATTATTAACAGGGTTGATTTAAATCGTCGAAAAAGGGGTTAATTTAACCAATAACTATTATGTATCGATTGAAAAATTGGGTCAATGCGTATTAGTCAAGTTGAGATGGAAAAAATTATTTTAAAAAATAAAGAAAAAAAAAAAGAAAAGAAAGTTGAGAGGGAAAAATAACTTGGGTTTAAAAGTGAGATACTGAGAAGGGTGAATAAGAATTTAAGGGGTTTCACAAGTGGATTTTTAAAATAGGTTTTTGAACAGAATCATAAGAGATCAAAATCATAAGGTGGAGTGGGTCTAAAGAGCATGTATGGTGAAACATTAAGAAGAAGATTGCATGTTCACAGGGCCAAAATAAAAAGTAATAATAATAATAATAATAATATTAGCTTCTTTTTTTTTTTTTTTTTTTGACTTTGATGCTCACAAGCACCTATAATAGCGCGCGTATGATAGCAATTCTATATATTTACTTTCATGTTCATGGTTGATAATCTGTATTTTACTTTCTATAGCCAATAGAGTGATTAAAATGTCCATATATACCATTCAACATTTGGTACTTGAGCTCTCAGCTTCATGACCGCCCCTGTTTTCAATTCAGAGATAATCCATTTTTCCTAAAGGAATTCAAACAAGCTTGATAATTTCTTTTGGATTACTACATGAACTTTTGGCATATAATGGAAGTGCAAATCTATCTTTTATTTTATATATTATATACATATAATAACCTATAGTTCACCTTTTTTTTTTTTTTTTTTTTTTTTTTTTTTTTTTTGTTGGGTGCAGAGTTTTGCATTAGATAAAGTTAGTGGCAAAATATGCTGTACGCTTGGATCCAAAGAATTATCAACACTTTGGGATGATGATCCTCTTGTACTGGATGGGACTTTTCCAATGTCCTATTTATTTCCCTTTCACATACCTCTCAAGTCCAGGTTTGTATTTTCTATTTTTTTTTTTTCTCTCTAATTAACTCTTTTATGTCAATATTATTCTTTGTTTAAATTAATGGTGAGTCATTTTAAGAATTGTAAGTACAAATATGTGCAGATTCTTGAAGGTTTCTGATACAAATGCTGTGTCCTACCTTCGAATCCGGGCAAGGATACAATCGAAATACCTTTCCCCGAACACAACTTATGCAGCTTACCTTGTTTATGCGCATAGATTTGGAGGGGATGAGTACCCACCAATGAAGGTGTTAGTAAGATTGGTTGGGGAAGGAGATGAAATTAAGGTTGAAGAAGTTGTAAATGATGCTTATTTGTTAACTACTAGTGTGTTAACATCTAAAGATGACGGATTCTGTGGCCGTAGTAGAAGCGATGGATGGATGGAGATCGAGGTGGGGGAGTTCTTTACCAGAGAAGATGAAGTGGAGATGGAGATACGCTTATGGGGGCCTATAGAATATACTGCTTTTGTCGTTTCTGGGCTTATTGTTCATGGCATTGAGCTTAGACCAAAGGACTAAAATGATATAAAAATCATAAATAAATAAATAAGAGGAGAAATAGAGGGGGGTGGGGGGGCGGATCTTTATGTGACTTGGCATTGTCTTTCACCTTTTTTTTACTTTTTTTTGGTATATCGCACGGTTTTTCATGTTAAACTCTTGTATTTGCATACCTTTCCTTGTTAATAAATGAAAAGATTTATGATGTATAAAAAAAAAAAAAAACATATGGACCGATCAAATTTCTACGAAGGCCACCTGTCGTTAAGGCTCGCATCTTTGGTGGATTGACCGATCAAATTTCTCCTCGTGCTGTCAAACATAGTTAAATATATATATATATATACAATCTGTATATGGTGTGGACGGTCTTTATACGGACCACAGTATTAGTGATGGTTTTTTATAGTATTGGTGACGATTTTGTAAGAAACTGTTGTTAATACTATAAAAAACCGTCACTAATACTGCAGTCCTCATACGGACCGTCCTCACCATAAAATTTCCGTATATATATATATATAATAAATTTACATTGTAACAATTCAAAGTTTTAACATTTGTAATATTTTACGGAGTTTAAAATTTTATAGACGCAGGTTTAAATTATACTATTATTCATTTACAAAATTAACATCAAACATAATCTATAAATAAAAAAGAATATTAAACATAACTTAATATATATAATAGATTCATATTTAACAATTTAAGCTTTTTGAATCATTATAAATTTAACATTTATCACAATCAAAAGATTTGATTAAATATCTAAAGAAGTATTTTCCATATAATAATACACACACACACACACACACACATATATATATATATATATATATATATATCAACAAAAGGAAGTTGCAGAATTATAATGCCCCTCTTGTTTGGAACATTTATGGACTCATTGTCACTCGAGAGTATAAATACACACCTATCATATATACAGATATCGGATCTCATTTTTCTTGTGATATAACATGGTTTGGTGCAACATTATTTTCAATGGAATTATTCAGCTACAAGGTTTATTTATTTATTATTATTATTATTATTATTTTGTTATTTGTTGTAAAAGCAGGACATTATTTATGACATGTGGTGGTTACAAATTGATTATCTTTTACGAAATTTGAACAGGCTCTGTAAGTTATCAAAATTCTAAACTTGAGAGAATCGCCTATGGAAAATATCATTTTGTCACCTGTATTTTGCTATTAACATTTTTAAAATTTTACTTATATCAATATTAAATTTTAAGATAGTTTTCTAATCAGGTTGCTAAAATATAGCATTGAAAAATTTTATTTAATTAAATATTTGAGATTTTGGATGTATGATCCCATTATATTTTATTTTTTAACAACTGAAAATTTAAAACTGCTGCAATAAATTGTGTGAATTCTACAAATTTTATTATTATAAGGTCGACTATTAAAATTCACCAATTGCATTTTTTATATCAAATTTGACACAAAAATACAATTGATAAATGTTGCAATATGCCATTTTAGAAGTGAAAATACATACTCATGCCAAAATTTGACGATGCAATGACAATTTACAATGGAGATGCTCTTAGATTCATCAAAAACTAAACTTGATAACATCCTACTTGTACAATTTATATGAATGCATCTTTTACAGCTCTATGTTTCTTTGTTTTCCATAATATTCATTACAATTAGCTACTTATAAGTTGTCATACATAAAATTAAAAGTGATGCATTGCTCACATTCTTTCGCTGACTCCACCTCGTGATGCGTGCAGGTGCTTGGCGGTCTCCTCCAAGTTCTGGTCGGCCGGTTTCTGCCATGGCAATGGAAGGATATACAATTTCCAGGTCGGTTTTTCCCATGGAGTTCGCATCCAAGAAAGATCTCTACTTTCATCTATCTCACTTTCTAATCCTACTGGAACAGGTTATAAAGGTACCAGTCTACATAATTCCAACAACTTAAGTTGGAGTTTATTTCATTGGAATATTTATGAATAATTTATATTTTAGGACCATATCTTAATTTAGATTTTTGCTTCTTCGCAAGTATATGTGATTCCAATATTATGAAATATAATGTTAAATTAATCACACTTTTTTTTTTCCCCCATAAAACCTCATCTTTTCAAAAATATTGTAACATTGCCTATAGGAATAACTTGTACAAGTCTGAAATTTATATAGATCTATCATTTGTATCTATATTTCTTTCACATAAGTCTCTTTAAATTTCATGTTCTTTACAATTTTTTTTTTTTTTTTTTTTTGGGTTGGCATAACTATATATATATATATATATATATGAGTGAACTATATTTCATTTTTTAAAGCCAACCAAGTGATTTTTTTTTTTTTTTGGGCAATAAGCCAACCATATTATTAGGCTTACATCTCTGGGAATCTTAATTACTAGAATCTCGGTCCATAAATACGTTAGGCATTCGACCTCCCTTGTTTTTTATCGAGAGGCAAAATCCAGTTTTCTATGAGATCTACACATAATTGCTATAAGTATAATTTTAGATTACTGCATAAACTTCGTATTTAATGGAAGCAGAAATATGAATTATATTTATTCAATATGATGGATAACAGTTTTATCTTAAAATATTTTGTGTTTTGTCAACCTATCATAAAGTGAGCAATATAGCCTTATGAAATAAAATCATAATATATAAATATATATAGAGGGAGAGATAGAGAGAAGTTTGCTATGGAACACATGCACATCTTTAATATGAAGAGCATACATCGAATCATATAATCTATTATAACTAATAGATTACATATAATTGATTAAGCACATCTCTGATACCAAAAGAGTGAATGTATTTTATAGCAAAATTATATATAAAGAAAGACATAGCCGTTTTAGATAGATTTGATAGTTTTAGTAACAATTTTTCTTTTATTAACTTTTAAATTACTTAAACAACTGAAATTTAAAAGCCGTTTAATGATTTGATATAGATTTAATAATATAGTAAATTTTATTTAAAAAAATAAATCTTAATAAAATGAGTATTTCTAATCTATTCAATTATGGATGAAGAAAATTCTAATGATAAAACTATTAAATTGATCAAATATAATTTTACTTATATATATATATATAGATAGATATTCAAACGTGTACATATATATATATTCTATATACATATATTATATGCATATTTATAATGTATGGACTAATGCTGAGTAATTTTAACTTTGTAATTCCACATATCTGCAGATTCTTGAAAATATGCCCATATAAATGATGTGTCAAACCTTAAAATCAAAGGAAGGATAAAAGGCAAATTGTTGTTCCCAGACACAACTTTTGCAGCTTACATTGTTTTTGTGCATAAATTAGGAATGTTCAAGTGCCCACCAATGAAAGTGTCGGTGAGATTGGTCAGGAAGGAGATAAAAGTAAGATTGAAGACGTTGTAAAAAGTGGCCATGTGTAGGCTTTTCATAAGGCCACAGTTCTAAAGCCACCACATCATCATCCAACATGTGATGCCACGTGCAGACAAGACATGTGTTCAATTTTTATTCGGCCACACTATCCTTCCCGTGTCACTTACCGACATGTCGTGCCACATGTATCATATATGTGTCAAGGTGTGAAATGTGTCTTATTCCAAGAAGGCCACATGTATCTAATTGTCAAGCCACATGTTTGAACCACATGTCCATGAGTCATCTTTTCATTGGCCACATGTTCACCATGCCATATCATCATCCTACGTGTCATATGAGGTGATGTCATGTGATCGTGTGTGCCATCTTTTCTGCCATTGCCATGTCACATACCGGCGTGCCGTGCCTTGCTGGTTGAAAAGTAGCTTGTTCTTGTCTAGAAGTGGTGATTCTGATGGGTCGAAACAATAACTTCGTTTGTGAAAGAGATCTTACGCGTACTACTTTGCCGTCCATCCTCCGGGATGAGTCGAATCCTTCTTGGTCAAAACCGCTTTATATATTATAAAACTCAAGAAAACTTTGTTCCAAAAGAAAATAATTTTCATTTATTACCAAAAGAAAATTAATTCTCTGACTTTTTTTTTTTTTTTTTCCTTTTCTCCATGTGATCTTTTTGTAATTGCATCCTTTCTACATTTCAGAACATTAGGAAGAATAAACAAAATCACAAAATAAAAACCGAAAATCACTTTTTTTTCTTTATAGCAACAGTAAAAACTTGAATCCTAGGCAAAAAAGAAAAAATAATAATAATAACAATAAAAGTTTTTATGAAGTCAAAAGCAAACTACCTAGTAAAGGACCGGGTTGGCACTCCCATCTTACGGGTGATTATAATGAAGAAGACCCAATTCAGTTTTTTGCAGACAAAAGTCATTTTACTTTTACCTTGACTACTTTTAGGCTGATTTAATTACTTGCACATATATGTGGAGTTTAAATTTCTTTCATTTTCTTTGATTTATATTTTAATTAGATTCACATGACTCTGGCAATTCGGAATTTGATCTTAACCTTGAAACAGATAACCTTATTAAAAAAAAAAAAAAAAAAAAAGGCATCTAAAAGAGAAACTGCAAGTTTTGACAAATTCAGGAGGAACAAGCACTTGTAGGGACACTTTAAACATGGTGGACATATCATATGGAATCCTACCAAGGGATTTACTTGCTCAATTTGCCATTAAATTTAGAGGATTTGAAGAGAACATAAAGACCAAGACGACCAGAAAACCAAGGACTTTTGGGCATGGAGAAAATTTTTGACCGACTGTGGTTGGCTGTTTTTCCATTTTTGATAGACCCAGAATATAAAGAACTTTAAGCAGAGTTAGAGAAAGAAAGAAAGAAAAAAGTGAGAGACCTAATCCTTTTCTAGCTTGAGCTTTCTCTGTTTTATATATCTGATATATCACTTCTAAGGCAAGAAGCAACCAGTTAATTTAACCAAATTAATGAGTTATCACAGCATGCTTCAGCTACATTCTTCACAAACTCCAAAATTAAAAGATAAACATGACCTATTTTAGCAACCACATCTATTATCTTTAAGTTCAAAACAGTGAAGAATCAAATGCTATAAATGGCAACTACACAAATGTAAGTCTTAAAAGCAAAAATAACAAATAACAGAAATTCACATTTGAAAAGATAAGACCAGTGAAGTAAGCAGCATATAATATAGGTAATCAAACAAAACTTGACATCTTTTAAATATATTGGAGATATTTCATTCCTAAACAAAAGCCTTAGAAAGATTGAAATTTGTATCTCAAGAGTAGTGTCTATGAACACCATATAGAAGAAAATAAGTATTGGAACAGAGTAAGAGAAGATGAAATTGATTAGAAAACTAAGAAATGAGTATCACTGGTTTGAATTGAATATACTCAAAGACAAAGACAGTCTTTGAATTAAATAAATCATATTTTACCAAAAACAAGAAAAAAAAGGTCACATCAATCATTTGATATTGTTGTGTTTGCTGATCAATCATAGTAGGTTAACCCAATATCTTATAGGTAAACCTAAAAAACTTCAGCACCACAACTTGGTCACCAAGTAATCACCTCGTCAACCCAATATATTATATGGAAATGGAACATGCATGGTTAGCTGCATAGAATTATGTTCAGAAATTAGTATGCAGCAAAATATTTAGATGCACTTTTGAGTCATTATTCGGTTGGGAACAAAAATTACAGAACATATATATACACCAGAATAAAATAAACATTTGACTCCTAGGTTGAAGCTGCAGTTATTAGCAAAGATTTGATCTAAATGGCACAGATATACACACAATTATTTCATATATTTGAATTGCCAAACACCTGTTTTTTCTTATATTTTAAGGTAAAAAGGGAATTCCATTAACTTGATCAAAAAAATAAACAAATACATGTATATGTATATCTATATATATATATATATATATATATAATTGAGTAAAATATATATGTATGTCAACGATCCTTTTGATATTGTTTATTGTTTTACTTGCTGAGCAATCATAACGATATGATTCATGCAACTTGGGCCCCAAGTAATCAAATCACCTGGTCAAACCAATTTTAAATGCAATGAAACATGTAACATGGAGGGTCATTGGTTATAAATTTCATATTTCAGTTTGGTGCCACATACAGTGCATTGCCATACCCATACACAAAGGCAGATGGAAAAGGAAAGCTTGGAGCTTGGCATATGGGACTTGCCAGAGGGATGCATTGCCCACATTTTTTCTCTTGTCTCTCCTCGCGATGCCTGCAAATGTTCTGCAGTCTCCTCCAAGTTCCGGTTAGCTGCAGATTCGGACGCGGTGTGGGAGATGTTTCTGCCATCACATTGGGAAGATATCATTTCCAGGTCGGTTTCTCCAGTGGAGTTCTCATCCTTGAAAGCTCTCTACTTTCATCTATCTCACTCCCCAATCCTCCTCGACCACGGCAAAAAGGTACTAGTTTCATCCAACATTTTAACCGTTAGACTTGGAAGTGTTATAATTGACAACCCTGTAGCCTACAAAAAAGCTAATTTCTATATCTAATTATAAATTTCTCTAGAATCCTCGGAAACTTTTATATGCTTAAGAACCATTGCTCTTCTTCCATAGTACACAAATTTGAGCATTCTTTGCAAAATTGAATACCACTTTACACTAAGCCCATTGAAGTTGACAGAGCATAAAAACACTTCATTCATTAACCTCCCCTGTAAATCAATAATTTTTTTAGCCTCCAAAACTTCTTTTTTTATCTGTTCCATTTTGGATCACTGAAGAAACTACGGCATATAATGAAAGCAGCCTGTTAAATATAAATTTCTATATGATTAACTTATAATCCCTGTCCAATATTTACACAGACTTTTGCATTAGATAAAGAAAGTGGCAAAATATCCTATATGCTCGGACCTGATGACTTGTCAATTGATTGGTCTTGTGTTCCTGATGTGTGGGATGGGAAATTTCCAATTCCATATGCATACTTTTATGGCAATGATAAAAGACTCAGCTCCAGGTCTCTCTCCCCTTCTCTAATTAATTACTCTAACCGTCCATTAGATATTATACGACGGCCTTGGAAATTGGTCTAGACTTAAAATAGTTTAGTTTAATCCAGTCCAGTCGTGTATATCAAACAGGAGCTAATGATAGTATTCTTAGTTGGAGTTTAAGCCAATGTACGTACAAATTATATGCAGATTTTGGGAGGTTGAGCATATCAATGATATAGTTTACCTTAAAATCCATGGAAGAATACAAATGAAGTTGTTATCCCCCAACACAACATATGCAGCTTACCTTGTTTATTGGCCAAGAGTCAACCCATTTCACGAACCAGAAATGTACGTGTCAGTCAGATTTGTCAGTGAAAGAGTTGAAAATGAGGTTGAAGAAGTTGCTTACTTGCAACCTGATATGTTTATGCCTGAAGGTGCACGCCGTGGCCTTGAGAGAAGTGATGAGTGGATGGAGGTGGAGATGGGGGAGTTCTTTACCAGCCAAGATGATATCGAGGTGGAGATGCGCTTGCGTGAACCAAGTGTATTTCATATTGGAATCGCTTCTGGGCTTGATCTTCAGGGCATTGAGATTCGACCAAAGGAATGACATAATTGTGGAAAGAATTTTATTCTGAATTGGATTGGTGTCCTGCAAAATTTGTCTCTATGACAGTTTCAGATTGAAAAGTCTAACTATTGTGATGATAAAATGTACTTTCTTTTGAAATTATTTACATTATGAACAATCTGATCCAAAGACAGAAAGACTAAGCATATCTGCAATCATTGAAAGCAATGTTTATTTGAATTTTATAAGTTTGATGAGATTTGATTTCTTGCTTCTTGTTCCTTTTTATTCTTCATCTTTTAATTCGGATTAAACTCATGTCAGTGAATGGTCAAACACCTGCTTTTTTCTTGTACTTTAACGTAATAATGGAATTCAATTTCATCATTGTAAGTTGATCAAATAATAACGACTAAATACGACATATACTATATACATGTAAGTATATATATATTTTTATTTTTTTGTAGAAAATTTAAATATGCAATATAATATTCTCTTGTTTACAACCAATAATATAGCTACTTTGAAAGAAAATGCAGGGTTTCGGTTTGGTAGTCCTAACAATAATTGAATAATAGGTACAAAGTTAATGACCTAAGCCTGTCAATTGAGTTTAATATTTGAAGAAATTATATATTCATAAAAACAGATCAAAACAAAACAAAACCATAATACAAGCCCTGCTGCTGAGCAATCATTATCATATTATTCATGTAAACTAAAATATTTCAGCACCACAACTTGTGCACCGAGTAATCACATGGTCAATCCAATTTTTATATGCAGTGGAACTTGGTGAGCCACTGCCAATAATTGTTTATATATATATATATATATATATATATTATATAAACATTTAAGCTTGGTGCCAAACACAGTGCATTGCCAATTTCCCATACACAGAGAGATGGAAAAGGAAAGCTTGGAGCTGGGCATCTGGGACTTGCCAGAGGGATGCATTGCCGGCATATTTTCTCTTCTCTCTCCTCGCAATGCCTGCAGATGCTTAGCAGCCTCCTCCAGGTTCCGGTCAGTTGCAGACTCTGATGCTGTGTGAGAGATTTCTGCCATGCCAGTGGGAGGACATCATGTCCAGGTCGATTTCTTTGGTGGAGTTCTCATCCTTGAAAGCTCTTTATTTTCTTCTATCTCATTCCCCAATCCTCCTTGACCATGGTGGAAAGGTACCATTTTCATTCCAATACTCCCTTAGTTATTGTCATGTTACCAGTTCAATTTCTATTATAGAGTAAAAGGACAACTTTAACAGAATCATGTTTGGTTAGTGTTTGAATGGAACTTAATTTGAGGGGTACTGAATCTTTTTTGAATTTCATTTCTCTGGGTACCTAGCCCACTTAAAACAATTTAACTTTTTTGTACAAATTCAGCTATTCACCAAGAATGGAAACTCATTCATGTAGGAAAAAAACTCTATATCTAATTACTGATTTCGGCACTTGCTAGCGTCTTTGAAAGCTTTGATATGCTTAAGCACCATTTCTCTGCTAGAAATCGACTTTAAGCTCATTTAAGCTCATTGAAGTTGAAAGTGCAGAAACCTTTGTCTCACACTTTTAACAAGGTTATAATCACTGAAAGCAGAAACCCTGCTTTCAATAAGCTCACTATAAAATACTTCTAGCACATGTCCATTTTGTCCATTTTTATATTACTGCAGAAACTTTCACATATAGTGGGAGCAGAAATACAAGTCTTTATTTGATATTTATAAGTTATAGTTCACCTTTTTTGAGCAGGGTTTTGCATTGGATAAAGAAGGTGGCAAAATATGCTATATGCTTGGACCTGAAGACTAGATCATACAGTGGCATTGTGTTCCTCATGTGCGGGATGGAAAGATCCAATCCCATATTCATATCTCCATGACCACAAATCTCTCAAATCCAGGTTTATATTTCTCTCTAATTAGCTCTAATGTTTAACATTTTGTGTTTGAATGGTGAGAAACTGTAAGTATTACTTATGCAGATTCTCGGAGGTTGATCATATCAATAATGTAGCCTGGCTTGAAATCCATGGAAGGACACAAACGAAGACGCTGTCCCCAAACACAACTTATGCAGCTTCCCTTGTGCCTAGACAAGAAGCGTTTGAGTACCCGCTAATGAGAGTGTCGGTGAGAATTGTTGGGGAAGTAGTTGAAAATGAGGTTGAAGAAGTAGCAAATGATGCATATTTGGTACCTGATATGTTTACAGCAACAGAAGGTGTATACCTGATGAGTGGATGGAGGTCTGAGATGGGGAGTTTTTTACTGGCCAAGATGATGTTGAGGTTGAGATGAGCTTATGGGGAACAAGAAAAGATATCATTTTCAACCCTTCTGGGCTTGATCTTCAGGGCATTGAGATTCGACCGAAGAAACGACTAAATGAGTTAAAGGAAAAAGGGGAAAAATTATCCTGCGAACTCTTCTCTATGACAGTTCAGATTTGGAATTCTTTTCAAATAATGTTTGTATTTCTTTCACAATAAAGGAATATTATTTATTAGAAAGATGAACATCTTGATTCAAAGACAGAACTAATAAACTGACTGCCACAGGAATAAGCGCACAATTTATGAAAAAGTTTGCACAAGATCGCAAGCCTGATGGAAAAATAACTGCCACACGCAGGATGCAAATTATGTCTAAGCTTCCTCTGACAGTTTAATGAACAAACAGGATTCTGTCTGTCATTAACGAATTAATGTCCGCAACTAAAGACATAGAGAGTTTGTAAGCTTAATCTCAACTTTTTAACATATAAGAGACTTTAGTCACTCATTTTTTTTAACTTGGATAAAACTTCTTGGAAAGTTTTTAACATTGTTTGGAAGTTGAAGAAATTTTCAAAGAAATTAGCTAATTGATTTTATTGAGAACTTAAAGAGATTTAGATGGTTGATTTATTCATTAAAAATGGCACATTGAGAGGATTTCATATTGGTGTGCAGGCTTAAGGAGGTAAAAATCCAAGGAAAGATACAAGTGAAGTTGCTGTCCGTCATCACAACTTATGCAGCTTACCATGTCTATCTGCCTAGATTTATGATTCCTGCATGCCAATGAAAATGTCTGTCAAATTTGACGAAGTTAAAAATGATGCTCATTTACTAATTAATGCACTTATAATTACACCAGCGGATGGATACCATGGATGGAATAGAGACATCACGTTTATGGATTGAGATGGAGGAGTTCTGTACAGGCCAAAATGATGTTGAGGTGGTGATGAGTTTATGGAAAACAAGAGCATATACTGTTTTTAGGTTCCTGGGCTTGTTTTTTAGGACGTTGGGCTTCAATTAAAGAAAGGACTAAAGAAGCTCCTAGCTCTCATTGGAAAGCAATGCTCATTACCATTTATTATATTTCTATTTCATGAGTTACGATGAAATATTTTTTATTCTTATTATCTATTCAATCTCCATGTTCTATATTGGGATAAACCTCATTGCAGTGATATATACTTTTTCTAGTGTTTTAGAATATGAAATAAAAGTTTAAATGAACTTTGAGACTTATTATTCAATAGGGAACCAAAATACTGAAGGAATTCTAGAAGAAAGTAAAAACTATAAAATGGCTTGCTGCAAGATGGCAAGAAGGATTTTTTCTTCGAGATGTATCAAAGGTTGTAGTTTCAACTGAGATTTGCTATGAACAATTAGAGGAGATTTCCTAAAATGGAGCAATTTGGGATACAAAAGGATTTGCTAATTGAAAATGGAGGTCAAACAAGTTTGGGTGAGCAAGCAGGAAAAAGATAAGCAGAAAAATGATCATGAAGGTTGATGGGTGTTCCAAGGAAAGAAGAATCGGAGTGGTGAAAAACTCCAATTCCCATATTGAAGTGTGAGATTGGAAAGAAAATTTTCAATTGCTAAAAAGTAGGTTTTCATTGTCTGCGGATAACTGGGGAAAAACAAGGAAACAAGAAAGATGCAAAATTGGATGCTGAATTATATGTGTTTTCAAGACTATCCAAATCCAAATGGCATAGGGTATTCATTGCGAGGAACCTCAAAACCATATATTATACATGTAACCATGCAATTTCAAATTCATGGTATAAATCATTAGCAGCTTCATTTGTTATTTTTGTTGGTTATTTTTTTATTTTATTTTTTTACTTTCTCCTATTTAGATTGGACCAAATTCTTAATTTTGACAAAAATAAAAATATGAATTAGTCAATTTTCTTCTATGAAAAACAAAAATCATTTTGATTGAACAAAACTTTGATTTTCAAGAAGCAAACTACAGAAACATATGAGTGAGAGAGAGAGAGAGGTTAAGCTTGAAACAAGGAAGAGTGTTAATCGCTGCAGTAAAACTAAATATAGTAACCAAAACTTAAATACCGTTGAACCCGTCAACCTAATTTTTTCATTCCTTTCTTTCCCTTCATCCAATCAGTGATCTTCCATTGCCACTGTTTTCCATAAACTTTCAAATTTTCTCCTCTCATCTTTTTTTTCCCTTCTACTTTTTTCTGTCATACCAAACAAGATGCAAAATTTCTTCTCCCCACAAAGAAGGTGGAATGAAAACTCCATGATCAAACCATGCATGCACGTATTGTAGAGAAAGAAAACACAAGAGATAAAGACATCAAATCTATACATGGCAACTTCACCAACAAAGAAAACCTTAACATCCCAAACATCATCTGCAAACCGTCCTCCTCAGCAGAACTTAAAATTTGCTCGCCGGACATCCAGTGGCCGCATCGTTAGTCTTTCCCGAGATGACGACCTCGACATGTCCGGCGAGTTCTCTGGCCAAAATGACTACATCAATTACACCGTCATGATGCCACCGACACCTGATAACCAGCCTGGAGGTACCGGGTCGTCGTCGGACTCGAAGACAGATGTAACGGGGCCATATGGCATGTCGAGGTTCCGGTCCGAGTCACAAGACATGGATAGGAAGCCAAATGGTGAAGGAGTTGGTCATGGAGGAGCAAAAATGGATAGAAGAATATCAGTGATGAAATCATCAAACAACAAATCAATGTTGTTGAGGAGCCAAACTGCAGATTTTGATCACAACCGTTGGTTGTTCGAGACTAAAGGGAAATATGGCATTGGAAATGCATTTTGGTCACAGGATGAGGATAGCTATGGAGATGGTGGAATGAGCATGCAAGATTTCATGGACAAGCCATGGAAACCGCTCACAAGGAAGCTTTCAGTTCCTGGAGGTGTTCTTAGCCCTTACAGGTGCATTTATACATACAATTTTATATGCTTACAATAATTCAACTACAAAACATGTAACTTTGTTCCATAAACCAAGTCTGGTGGAAAATCTTAGTTCAGTTTGCAACTGGTACTTAAATTAATTCTTTTAGATGCTAATATTTTTTAAGATTTTTTTTTTTTTTCCTTGTTATGTTTTGAATAGGGTATTGGTGGTTTTCCGATTGATAGTATTGGCTTTTTTCCTAGCTTGGCGAGTACGAAATCCAAATGAAGATGCATACTGGCTATGGGGGATGTCCACTGTTTGTGAAATTTGGTTTGCTTTCTCTTGGATTCTAGACGTGCTCCCTAAGCTCAATCCTATCAATCGTTCCACTGACCTTGCCGCCCTCCATGAGAAGTTCGACCGGCCTTCAGCATCCAATCCCAATGGCCGGTCAGACCTTCCCGGTGTTGATGTCTTTGTCTCAACTGCTGATCCTGAAAAGGAACCACCTCTTGTCACTGCAAACACTATCCTCTCCATCCTTGCAGTTGATTACCCCGTCGAGAAGCTTTCATGCTACATTTCGGATGACGGTGGTGCAATTCTAACCTTTGAGGCCATGGCTGAGGCTGTTAATTTTGCACAGGTACTTAAATCTTATTCAACTCACATGTCACCTTAATGGGACATACATGTATCATCATTTCATCTTTTATGTATACACACACTTGCAATATGAAATTTGGGTGTTTTAACCTATGACACGACTACTATTTTGACAATATGTACAGGTTTGGGTACCCTTCTGTAGAAAGCACAGCATACAACCTAGGAACCCAGATAGTTATTTCAATTCCAAAATTGATCCTACGAAGAACAAGAAACGGCCTGATTTCGTTAAGGATCGTCGTTGGATCAAGAGAGAGTATGATGAGTTTAAGGTGAGGATCAATGGTCTACCAGAAGCAATACGTAAAAGGAGTGAATCATATAACTCAAAGGAGGAGGGTAAGGAGAAGAAGCTTGCCAAAGACCAAAACGTTGGTGTGCTATCCCAAGAGCCAACCAAGGTCACCAAGGCAACTTGGATGGCTGATGGGACTCATTGGCCTGGAACTTGGCTCAACACCACCGCTGATCATGCCAAGGGAGACCATGCTGGAATCTTGCAGGTGACTATCCAAATTGGTTAGCTTTCGAACAGTGTCAAATAGATATCCAAATAAAAAACTGTCGCATCATTCATGAAAATTCACAAGCTGTAAACTAGTCTTATTTATTTTTTTGAGCAGAATTTACTCCTAAAAAGTATGAAGGAAAATAGATCACATCAGGTTTTAAATTCTATCAGCACTAAGTGGGTAAAAACCTTCTATCTTTAATTCTTTAAACCTTTCCTTACAGGTAATGACCAAGGTTCCAGAAATGGACCCTGTAATGGGTCATGCAGATGAAAAGCAGTTGGACTTCACAGGGGTGGATATTCGGCTGCCAATGTTTGCATATGTATCTAGGGAAAAAAGACCTGGTTATGACCATAACAAGAAGGCAGGTGCCATGAACGCCATGGTCCGAGCTTCAGCAATTCTCTCAAATGGACCATTCATACTCAATCTTGATTGTGACCATTATATCTATAACTCTCTTGCTATAAGGGAAGGAATGTGCTTCATGATGGACAGAGGTGGTGACAGGATATGCTACATTCAATTCCCACAAAGATTTGAAGGGATTGATCCGTCTGATCGCTATGCAAATCATAACACTGTCTTCTTCGATGGTAAATTACTTCAATGTTCTGACTTTGAGATACTCTTTTCCAACTTCATATACGTTTTTTTTTTAATTTTTTATTTATTTATTTATTTTTTTTTATGTCTCATTTTCTATCTCACCAAACACACAAATAATTACAGGAAATATGAGAGCGCTGGATGGTCTCCAAGGACCAGTGTATGTTGGAACAGGATGCATGTTCCGGCGGTATGCACTCTATGGGTTCAACCCACCGAGGGCACGCGAATATTTAGGAGTGTTTGGACAGACCAAAAGAACGGCTACAAATCCTAATCGGTCACGGTCCCCGTCTGATCAGGAAGATGATGCAGAGTCACAACCTTTAACGGCTGATCACCCTGACTTGTCCCTCCCAAAGAAATTTGGAAACTCAACTTTGTTCACCGAGTCCATAGCTATAGCAGAGTATCAAGGACGGCCACTCGCCGATCACAGTTCTGTGAAGAACGGCCGTCCACCGGGCGCTCTGCTCTTGCCTCGTCCTCCACTGGATGCTCCCACTGTTGCTGAGGCTGTTGCCGTCATCTCCTGCTGGTAATTCTTTGCTAGCTTCTTCTTCTTTTTCTTGAGTTGCAAAAGTTTACTTGGATTATAATATAAAGGGATAACTATATCCCTCCCATCTTAACTATGTTAGTTTTGGTACTTTGCTCGTATACTACCAAATCTCCTACATTGCCCCCGAACTATTAATTTCCTATAAGTTGAGCCATTCATGCATTTTTGACACATGAATTTGATGAAATTTCATTGAAGATACACAGCTCACTTAACTCTGTTTCTAAACTGCGTTTTCCATTTTATTTTGTTTTTTGGACAATAATCAGGATTAGTTTTGCCAAATTTATAATAGGAAGTCTGCATGAATGGACTTTTGTAATTTGGAGGGCAAAAGAGCAAAAACCAACATAGTCAAAGGGGAGTAAACTGTATTTATCCCTAATCAATAATTAAAAAACCAAAAGTTCAATTTAACCCAAATATCAGGACCCTTAGAAACGGTATGTAGTCAATAGTACCATTAGAACTAACATAGAGGATTTTTATGTGAAGAACAGGTACGAAGACAAGACAGAATGGGGAGACAGAATAGGATGGATATACGGATCAGTGACGGAAGACGTGGTTACAGGATACAGAATGCACAACAGAGGATGGAGATCAGTCTACTGCATCACAAAGCCAGACGCCTTCCGAGGAACAGCTCCAATCAACCTCACAGATCGTCTCCACCAGGTTCTTCGATGGGCAACAGGCTCTGTAGAAATCTTCTTCTCAAGAAACAATGCATTGCTCGCAACTCGCCGTCTCAAATTCCTCCAGCGAGTTGCCTACCTCAACGTCGGAATCTACCCCTTCACTTCCATCTTCCTAGTTGTCTACTGTTTCCTCCCTGCGTTCTCACTCTTCTCAGGCCAATTCATTGTCCAAGGTCTCAACATTGAATTCCTCTCCTACCTCCTCACCATTACACTATGCTTAACACTCCTTTCCCTCCTTGAAGTCAAATGGTCAGGAATAGGATTGGAAGAATGGTGGAGAAACGAACAGTTCTGGGTGATTGGTGGCACAAGTGCTCATCTGGCAGCAGTCATACAAGGTTTGCTCAAAGTGGTTGCTGGGATAGAAATCTCTTTCACTTTGACATCCAAATCGGCCGGTGAAGATGATGATGATATTTATGCAGACCTTTACATGGTGAAATGGACGAGCTTGTTCATAATGCCATTGACCATCATAACGGTGAATATGGTGGCAATTGTGATTGGAATGTCGAGGACAGTTTACAGTGTGATACCACAGTGGAGCAAACTTCTTGGTGGGTTGTTCTTCAGCTTGTGGGTTTTGACTCATATGTATCCTTTTGCTAAAGGATTGATGGGGAGGAGAGGAAGAGTTCCTACAATAGTTTATGTATGGGCTGGTTTGGTTTCCATTACTGTTTCTTTGATTTGGATTTCCGTTAATCCTCCTGATGATACTTCTCGAGCTGGTGGTGGCAACGTTGATATATAGGAAATATGGGAGGGAAACAAATATAGAAAAAGGAAAATATACTTTAGGTTTTTCTTTTTTTTTTCTTTTTTTTTTTTTTTTTTAAATCTTCTAATTTTGATTTTTTGGTTATGAAAAGAATGTACAAAAGAAACTGGGTTTTGTTACCCTAGCAAACATATAAATGGTTTTATTCTTTTTTAGACTGTAAATTTTCCAAATATAAAGTACTTATTTCCCTGCATTATTATTTTTTTTTTCATTTTTTTTTCTTTAGCCTAAAAGTTAAATAAAATTGAATTAGTTATAGTAAAATGTTTGAAATCTTTTTTATCATCAGGGTTGCTTGAACAGGAGTGTGGACATGATCACATATGTTGATATCATATCTATACAATAAATAATATTTGATTTATCTTGTTATGCAAAATTAATATAGTCTAATACCACTTATTTATTTATTTATTTTCCTTTTTGATAAAGACTCTAATACCACCATCACTACACTTGAATGCATCATGAGTTTTCCTGACCAAATCTACAAAAGTTAGCATGGTTAGAACGACAATGAGTATCCATGGGCCATGGTACAGACCAAAGTTTTTATGTCTAAGAAAAAGGAAAGTTTGGATGTTACTTGGTTATTTTCACAAATATAGTTTAATAATAATATATATATATATATATATATATATAGAGAGAGAGAGAGAGAGAAGCATTAAAAAATAAATAAATAAAAAAATAAAAAAGGTTGCTTATAAAGGCCATTATTGATCATAGCAGAAATTCACGGATACGAACTGGCCTTTTTACTGCATTTGTAAAACCCTGCATAAGAAAAAAGAAGATGAATTCCTAAGTACTCAAAACAAATTTGTCAATTTATTTGCTTTAAATAATTAAGCAACCAGAAATACAATGGATGACTCGGTTCTCTCAGAAGAGGTGGCCCGGGAGTGCCCTTGATTAAGTTCACCAAAACATAGATTGAAATTGTATTCAAAATAATCACCGAATAGTTTATGTATAACTCAGATTAGTCATGTAACCAGCTCTCTAAGATCATGATTATGTATAAACAAATATCAAACAAAGTCCATTTAAGTTTACAGGCAAGGGAATTATCATAATTTACTATCACAAAAAGCATGATGATGGATTAATACTACACTTAGAAATTGACATGATTTCAAATCATTTAGGAAGTATGATATACCAGCGACATAATTTTTCCACCTAACTAGTGTGTATTCACGTGTCCACCTAACTATAAGCAATTTTTGCACTTAAAATTGGATAAAGAAAATGCCAAACTAAATAATTCTGTACCTCATTAAATTTAAATAGCAGTGGACGTAAATCTCTCTCCAAGGTTTCTTCATGCTGCACAAAATTGTCAGTGTTCTCTGAAGCTTTATTGTTCGTCTTTCTAAACCTGGTTTTGAAAGTGAACATTATGTCAGAGCTAAGAGAGATGACTTGTAGTAAATCATAATAACCGTTCGTTATGGCATTCTAACTTGGTATGGAGTTTGTTTTCCACCAGAAGATTCAAGAAAATAATTTTCTCAGCTCATTAATGGAGTAAATATGAAGATTATTATCAGAAAAAGCTTTGATTTTCATTGAGCATTTGAAAATAATCTTAAAATATGCATTATAACTCTCTTATTAACATATGGTAATTGTGCATGTGTGAGAGCAAGTGAGCGAGTAGATGTATATGTCCATAGAAAAAGTTACCTGTCAAAGAAACTGGAGGGATTATGAGACCTTTTCTTATCCCCGGAGGACTTTGGTTTCACACTGGCTGTGGCAGCATTTGAACTAGAACCAAATTCTGACGTAATGGTGGATGTAGTGGGTTTAGACTGCCTCAGATTTGAAATAGTAGTTGGATTTTCAGCAAGAGCACCTTTAGCAGGTTGCGGTCCACTAGTTTCTTTTCCAAAAAGAATTTGGTTTTCCTTGTTGCATCCATCCATCAAGTGCACGGATCTTCCAGTACTTACTTGAAAGATCCTTTGTTTTTCAACCTGACATGCAATTTAGAATATTTAAAAGGGCAAGAGAGAGAGAGAGAGAGAGTTCCACAACCCAATTTTACAAAAAGAAGACGAACCAAAAGTAAAGTAATTTGTCTTCGTAGACAAATTGCATCAGAATATAATAATTACGACATTTGCTACAATAGGTCATCAGGTCAAAATCATAGAAACATTATAATATTTGAAAATGTTACCAAGTTCACCTAAACCTTAGAGAAAGGGTAATAACAAATAATAAGAAGATGATAAGAGCCAATATGGACTCCCATTTCTAACTGCTGTTCTACAAGGGTCATTCAGTTTCTATAAAGCAGTTTTGGTTCATGGTGACTATACCAGTAGGTAAAACCAACTAAACACACAAAACTTGATCTAAGAGAATAGCGAACAACACTAGCTTTCGACAAGTTATGTCACTTACCTCATGCACCAACACCTGCTTCATTGCTAAGGGAACTACATAATGGCCAGATGTATAGCCCTGTTTAATTCAAAGAAAGATGTCTCAGAAGACAATCAAAATGTAAAGAACAATGCTGCAAAAAGAATAAAAATAAATAATAATAATAATAATAAATAAATAAATGAATAATTAACTCAAACCTTGAAGTTAACAAAGTCACTGATGGGCGGATCAAAAGCCAAGGCATCTGAAGTTGTTTCATGTCTATGTTCACCAGGCATAGGGCTGAATTTCACATTCTTATATGTTATAGAATAAGATACCATCGCGCTAACTAAATGAGCCAGATCACTCTTCTCTTTCTCTGATAGTAAGGTCACTGCAACCTATGAAAAAATTCGAGACTTTATCAGAAACAATAGCAATGAGAAAAAGTCAAATTTCTCACCAATTAAAATAACGAGGAAAACAAGATTCATCCTAATGACTTTCTCGCTAAAGAAATTATACAGTCAACTTTGTTTCCTAACAGCAGTAACAGCATCAATATGGACAAAGAACAAATTTTCACATTTTTGAAAATTAAAATTCTACCAGAGAGTAATAATAGACGTTTTTGAACTATGAAATAAATAAATGCCGCAAGCATTTATGGAGGAAGCTTAATTAGTTTGTTGAATTATTTTACAATCAAATGTGCAATCAGATAAGCATAAGATAAAAGGAACAAATGCACAAAGACTACAATGAATAGAAAAGAACATATCTGCTATGTCCCTAGTAAAAATTAAAGTTTAAGCTCGAAGAACCATTGTTACATAAAAGAGAAGGAAAGGAATGGAAATTCATCCAAAGAAAAATGAATGAGAAGTTTAAAGTGAAGTAACTTACTGGCCGTAGAGTGGATGGAGACAGAATATGTAACAGTGGTGAAACTGAATCCTCTATGAAGGAATTTGTTGACAAATGCCTTGAAATATATGGTGGAATTTCACAGAACCAAGATCGTAAAGTGTCCATCTTCTCCATCAACGTAGTTCGGAATCTGACTTTTTGTATGAGATTCAAGTAAGGAATAAGAAATTTTTTTTATCGTGTTTTACTTGCTAACAGGTCAAGAGATACCTTTGATAAGACCTTGGCCACTCAATATTTGGTTTTTGAACTTGGGCTACCAAACGATGTACAGTGATTGCAATAGCTGGCTGGTAGACTACAGAAATGCAGAAAGCGGGAAAGGGTTAAGGAAACATATAACAGAAAAACATTGAGATTGTAGGTACAAAATTTCTTTACCAAAAAGCGCCATCTGTTGTGTACGCATACTATATTGGTGCGTAAGATCAGATACACCAAGACTATTCAAGCACTTGACCTTCAAAATAACATAGCAAGTCAAATCAAAAATGTTTTGTTTTAGCATGTTGGAAGAATTCAATGAGGTCATTGAAAGTCACTTACAGTCTTTTGCATCACTGGATCGTGATAATGGAGCTGCAAAAAGTTTTCATGCACACCATCCACTATCATATCATAGTCACCACTGCAAATACATTGACATATAAGTTAGACATAAGATGTTTAAATAAAAGAAGATGGAAATGCAATGTCTACTGGAATTTACTTTATACCGGTTGGAAACGAGAGAATGCAAAAACTCAAATTCACTTGATGCAGGCTGGCTGCTAGTATTAGTCCTTTCTCGTTTAATCTTTCTCTTTTGGAAAATCTAAAGAAGGTATGTTCCACAAAGGATATAACAAATGGGATGTTAAAAACAGTTAAGAAACACATTAAGGGAATATGCCGTTGTACCATACCTCTTTCCAGATATCAAAAATGCTTTTTGACATGTCCTTTCGACCAACGACTTGAGAACTGAGCTCCAACTACAAGCCAACAAAGCATATCAATAACAAACATGATCCAACAAAACAAAAATGTACAGAATCAGAAACTCCCCCAAGAAAAAACCATCACCATATATCAAGGAAAAGGATAACAAATGGAATTCTTTGATTTTTTTGGTAAGAAGCAGCAAATCTCCTCCTACAAGACCACGGACTCTACTGGCCCGGGCAAGTCTAAAGTAATCGCAGAGTGCTAAAGCTAGTGATCTTCATAAAGGACCTTTTAGATGCCCTAAGGTTGCCTGTGGAGAAAAAGCCATGCACAAGCCTACTGCTTGAAGGCTTAGATGGAATCTGAAAATTGCTTTCAGATTAACATAACCTCTTTCCTATAATGAAGTAGATCTTGAGGCAAGGGTCACAATGAGTAAAAAGAGGTAACATTTATAGTTCTTTCCATTGAATTCAAACAATAAAAAATAGTTCTTTCCATTCTCTTTACTCTTGCATCTGCTACAAGAGCTTATTCAAGATTTTGATCTGTAGAATCTGATTGAATTCATGAAATAAACAAACTACCAAAATCACCAATGAAACATTATTTAAATTAACAATCTTACCAAATTGAGGGTTTCCTTCTTCTTATTGAGGAATTGAAGTGTGTTCAAGCATGAGCGTATATCACATTCTGTAAAACATAGCTGAGGTAAATAGAAGGAAAATTTGAAGAACAGGAAAACAATGTTAGAAAAAGATACAAATATAAGTGGCAAGACAATAACAGGCACGGGACTTTAGAACATAGAACGGGGAATGACGAAACTGTACATAACAGAACTAGAATAATTAAATAAAAAAGTAGAAAAAATTTAGAACGAAAAAGATAAATATAATAGAGATCTTAGCAATATGAGTACCCAGGTTACCTCTATGTAAAGGCTAAGCCAACTCACCTGTATATTCGGCAAGTCCAGTAAGTGCAATTGAACTAGTTTTCATTCCCTCTTTGTTACATATATATTTAAGCCTATAATAACCATTTGCAAAAGTCAATAACTCAAGATCACAAACCTAATACGAGAAAGATATTGAATTTCATGTACATTATTGAAGATACCAGTATGCATCTGTTAGTACCGCATATGTTAATCTAGAGAACAAGTCATACTTATAATGGAAATTCCAATCTTGGATGAGTGAATAATAGGTTACATAATATCAATATCAGCAGATTGTAAACATGTATTTAATCACATGCTTTGTTTTTTGATACGTAAATTCTAGGACATAATTCACCAAAAAAGAATCACATAGGAACCAATCAAAAGTTAGAAAACCCAGCTGATCTACAAAAATTACATGCTCATTCTGTACGGTTAAAAACTGGCTTCTTAAAATACAAACTGATATAAATTACATATCCTTCTTACTTTATCCCAAGATATTTAGATAAAATTTTCAAATAAACTCATTTAAGCATGTATTGAATACTGTAAACAAGATCCTCTTTCCATTCACTGACTTCATATCAGAAATTCCAAGGAAATTTCAGAAATCATGAAAGCAACAAAGTATCTACAATGTTTATAAAACAGATGAAAGCAGAAATGGAAAGGCTTGAAATTGTCACAGCAATTAAACATCAGCAATGGTAGTCAAGGATCACCTGCTGACAACACGATTAACTGTTGGTTGAACAAATACATGAACCCTGCAGAAAGCAAGTAGTTGTCAATAAGCAAAAAATACTATCTAGTTTACATGAAAAGAATCATGAAAAGGAAACTCCATATGAATGATAAACTTTCTAAGTACCATTTTCCAGGGAATCATTTAGAATCAATTTTAGTTATCTCCATCATCGATAAAGTACATAAACTCAGGTGAAAAAGCATATTTGTACAGAGAAAACTTTACAGGCTGTAACAATACAAGCACAAATCAATGATATCGATAACAGCACAGTGTTGAGTCATACCTACTTGAATTTTGTGTATAAAGAGTGACATAGATGCAACATTAACAGAAAAAGGACATTGAAAGAGCATTTTTTTTTTATTTTTTTTTTTCCTCGTTGGTGTATTGCTTCGTGAAAAACAGTGATTTATAAGGTGTGAAGTGGTACTTCCCATATGAAGTAAATTTTTATGCTTTGGGATGTGTTTGGGTTGTACCTCAATCAGTCTTCTAAATTTATCCTGGATTTGAAGGTTTTGGAAGGACAAAAAGGAGCAAAGTACCATGGAGACGCATGCTAATGTTATGAGTGGTCTGGATTGAAATCGATGGTAGAATTTTTGCAAAAAAGGTAAGGATGTTTTCATGTTGATATCGTTTCTGGGAAAACTAATTATCTTGCTTCCCTGGCAGCAGTGTTTTCAGCAGTTTTTAAAGGTTGGAAAAGTGTTGTCTAAGGTTGTTTATATTCCTTTTGTGAAATACATAGTTGTTACCTTTTGGTGCATGGTCTGCTAAGTTGAACAGATAATCTAGCAAACTCTGTAATGTTTTTTTATTTTTTCAAAATAAATTTTGTTTCTTCTCAAGATAAATATTTGTACAACATGGCTCTCAAAAGTCTTCTACCGCCCAACAAACAAGATTTTGTAATTAGATGACAACCAATAGAATTAAGAACCATAATTAATTAAACTCCACTAACATTTTGCCACTGACTTATTGAACCTTGCTCTCAACATTTGGTGGTCTTATCAAACATAATTGCAGTCCAGAATTCAACACAAAATGGTGAACGGATATAAATCAAAGAAAGAAGAGGATTAGCATACAAAAGGAAATATCAATTTTTTAAAGGAAATAGTTTGCCTATATTTCATATACAGCAACCCCACAATATCATTTTAAATGTGTGAAAACTAACACTAGAAACTAAAATTTACTCCTAGATGCTCCTGGATCATGAAACTTTTGCATCAGATGTGGAGACTTCATTTCCTACGGATATGAAAAAATTCATGAGGTGGAATATTTGTGGTAATTTTATTAGATATAAATCTGATATCTAAGTGTAACTTTATACCCAAGAAACTATAAATATGTCATATGGACAACTTGGATATGACTAAACTACCCCTTTTTAAGAAAACATAGATATATTTATAATAATAATCATACTTAAAAGAAAGAGGATAACTAAACAATAGTAAGCTCACTCTCATTGTATCTGACAGAAAGATATATCATGTTAATAACAGTTTAGAAGATATAATGTTAAGATTGTCAAAACTTTCATGACTCAAAGTCATCATCTTGCACTCTAATGTTGAAAAGGAAGCATCATCATTCAATATAACAACTTTTAGAATTTAGCAATAATGTTGCATATTTTAACTGAAAGAGCAAAACGCTTACTTTGCTATCTGACGCAACGGTCTCAAAGCAGGGGCATAGAGGTCATTACAAATGCAAATTACCTAAAAAGTCAGCTGCTTTATTACAACTTCCAATCAAAGTATTATTAGCTAAGCAATGTGTGACCAGTACTCACGGGTCTCAACAGAGATGCAGTTTTACGCCCCTTCTTTGCAGATGTTCTTTCATGATTTTCTTCATTTGGAAAATTCTCCTTCCCTGTATCAGACTTCTTGTCTGCAGAAACCTATATGAACAACATAAAATAAAAGTGAAAAATATAATGAGCACTGGGAAATAAAAACCACCATAGCTGAATATATTACCCTCGGTAGAAATGGAGGTTTCTGTTAACGTATAGAATGTGCAACCATGGAGTTTAAACAGTAAATTTCCCTTATGATTCTCATGTTGATAATGAAGTAAATGCAATAACTGACAGTTTGCATTAAATATTAAGGAAAACAAGAATTATACATGACAACAATAACTGATAACAACGAAAGCAGTTATATTTAATCACCAACAGCAATTATAGTAATAAAATAACTATAACTACAATTATATTAAAACACAAATAAGCGTGCAGACAATTAAATTTAATAAATAAGCAGCATTCAATAATGGAAAACACACAACACCCAAAAAAATAATAATAATATAAAACACAAAATTACCATCTTTAGAATAACCTCCACAGCACCTTTGCCATCACCAAGAGCTCCATCTATTTCATCAATCACCTAGAGAAAAAGTAGTAACTTGTTTCTTCTGCATACATTCTAGAATAAGAAGGGTAACCATAAAAAATAATACCAACCAAGCACTTTGGCCTCGAGTCAACAGTGACAGAGTTCATCTGCACTACATCAAGAATTTTTGCTTCAATTGTTGATGATGACCGATCATCACTAGCATTAACCTACAGAGTAAAAAACACTTGAGGGAAAGATAAAGGAAATAGAAATAACAGACTAGAAGAGATAACAACGAAACTAAAACGTAGAGTGTTAAAAAGAAAAATAAAATGAAAAATAAAATGTAGGGCAAAAATAATGTATGGGCTCATGTTTATGGACTCTACTAACATAAGTTAATAACATAGACACACACAAATATAAAATCAAGAGAAACAATTACAAATGCCAGTGAACTATAAAATACCTGAAAGATACAATTTTAATATGCCTATTTAAGATAATATTTAAAGTAAGTCATAATACAGTCAATGAATATTTAATGCATATACAAGTGAGGGAGAAAGAGTTGCTTAGTTTGAGCTTTTTTCCTCCATTTTTTTTTTTTTCTTATATCAAAGTTGCTTAGTTAAAATGCAAATTCTAGTGAAATAATAATACGCCCATAAGAACTTTTGATTATCCTCGAGCACAAACAAAATACCTCTATAACACGATATCCACAATGTTTTGCAGCTACATGCGCAAGTGTTGTCTTCCCCAGCCCTGGGGGACCACAAAGTAGTAGGATCTGCAAGAGGCATAAAAGTTTGGTTACCAATGGCTCATCCCACAAAAACTAATCATAAGTTGTCTGCCCTAGAGTTAGACAAGGTAAAAGCCATTATTGTCTAACATTAGAGTATGCCATAAAAAGATACTAAGACTCATACCTGCATACATCAATCAGTCATATACAAGTCAAAGAAACATGGGAAATGTAAATAGGATTCCACTATAGTGGAAATCCTGTTTTCCAGTTCCTTGTTATGCAAAGGATATTTCAATTAAACTTGGGGATTTAACGGTGAGCAAAAGAAGTCCAGAAAAAAAAATTTCACCAGTTATTGCAAATCAGAGCTCCTTTTCCCTCAATTTTTATACAGAATTTTTATACAGATCAATCTTCAAAGCAGTTACTTTCTTTTCCAAGTACTTAAGCTAAGATTTCCACATTCATTGTTAGCTACTGTGACTTAGCAACAATCTGCGCCTTACTTATTGGAGACACAACATCCTCAGCATCTTCACTTTAAGAAACCGTTTTGAGAAAACCATTCATTCGTCCATTAATACAGGCTACTTAACAACTATCCCAAATAAATAAAGGACCAGTTGGTTTTCTTCTTGATGAACTCTCCTTTGCTAGTTTTTTATATATAACATTGAGGTGATCATCAACATTATATGAGAGAGATGAAAGAGAAATATATATGAGAGTATAGAATCAACAAATCCAAATGGCTAGGGTATTTCATAGTATATTTGCAAACTGCAAAACCTAATCAAGGCAGTTTTTATTGTGCAAATAGTATGTGTCCTTGATCTTATACAGGAAGCCTTGAGAATGGTGAACATGAGAGCTAATGATAGAATAAAATTATCAAAAGATTGAAAACAAAATATCAGTAAATCAACTAAACCAAAACCAAAAAAAGATTATTCAGCAAAAAATTCCACAAGACAAAAGAAAGGTTATTCAGCAAAAAATTCCACAAAGGAGAAAAATGCCACCAGGACTTCTGGGATGCTACCCAAAAAGCACTTCCTAAGCAATTGAAAATATCAAATATTTGTTCCTCATAGTAATTGTGACTGGCATGTGGCAAGCACCTATCAGAAACATCTTTTTACATGTTCGATTTTACAGCATCTAGTACCGATACAGAAGAAAATCATTACTAATAACATAATAATTTCATCTTATGTTTTGAAGAATGCACAGATCGATAAGATGCATATTAAACAGGACAAAAATATGATGAAAAAAATCTCACCTTCTGTTCTGGTGGACCTGTAGACCTTGATTTTTTGTTCCACAAGTCTTGAACACCTTTCGCACCACTATCTTTATGGTCCAAAGCATTAGAATGACTAAAATCTTCCTTATTCCATCTTGATCCTCTGTTCTTCCTTGGAAAATTAGAATCCAGAGATTTTCGATGTTGAGAAATTGAAGAATGTCGTCTTAAAGCAGATAGAACATCATCTGGGGTACTCCTAACCTCAGAACCATAAACACAAGAATCCCATTGTTTCAACCATAGAAGGACCTGCATTGATGTCCAGCTTCCTAAAGTTACATAATGGTAAAAACATTTCTGGAGAACATTTAAGTTAATGAGAGCTTTAAAAGACACTGAGAGTCATATTACACACCTCACGGTTTGTCTGTTCATCACTAAGTAGCTCAGTAAACGAATTTGGGGCATATTTATCCACCCAAAGTTGTTCATGAACTACTGGAGTTTCAGGAGGGATTATATCATTCGGTTCGCCAGAACTAGCTTGCATGGCCTACCAGAATAAAAAAAAAAAATGAGAGATACATTTAACAATAATTTTAGTTGCTTTACACCTAGCCTCTGAATCCTTACATTGTAGGCATTTGGAAAGGCAAAATTGATACAAATTCTAAAATCAGGTAATCATTAGAAAAATCATAAATCCTTTTTAAGACGACATTGCTGTCACTGATGAAGAATATTCTATGATGCATTGAGTATGTGGTGAATAAATTCAGTGTTAGCTTCAGATAATCACACGTTATGATGAAAAGATTTTATTTTACAATATCGAAGCTTACTATCCATGAGTTTTGCTTATATCAACAGTTTTGTTTGGCTTGCTATTTGAGTGTTAACTGTATATGCTGCACTGACATTTTTTCTTTTTCTTTTTTGAACAGAGTATGCTTTATTAACTCGACATACATATAACTGGGGTCTGTTTCCGATTAGTTTAAGCTTTTGTGTTAAGGCTTCAACCACTCACTAGATTTTTTGGAACTTCTGGACATATAAAAAACTAGGAACTTCTTTCAAATTTATTCAATTTTGAACAATATTATCATGGAGATTATGATTAATGTCACAAAATTCAGTACGTAACTATTATTAAACTGCTTTAATGCATACCTTAGTGAAAGCCTCTTGCTCCGCTTTTTGCAATAGAACATTTATTGGTTCCAAAATAAGACCTGAAAAATGTAACAGAAATCCAATATACACTGACTATTAACAGAGCTCCAATAAACCACAATTGAAATGAATTTCACATAAACAATGATAATTACAATAAAAACCGTAACTCACTTATATCAGGCAGATGCTAAAATTACCAACACTACAGCTATTAATTTCTTTTTCTTTTTTCCCACATTTTCTCGGAAACCAAACAGTAAGATCCTACCTCCAGACTGCGAAACAACATCAAACTTCTTCTTCGGCTGCTCTACCTTCTCAAACCTATTTATCTTCGCATAAACCCTATCGCCACCAGACGGCGCCGTCACGGGGATAAAATCGCCATCAATCTCCGACGCATACCTCCACACAAACTTCTCCTCCTCAACAACAGCAGGTTCTTCCACCACCATAGGTTCGCTCTCCTCCGGCGGCGGCGAGTACCTGAGCCAATCCTCATCGGCTTCATTCGGCAGATCCTCTTCGACGGTGGTCCTGCTACGTTTCTCATCCGACGGTCCAGACTCTTCCAGAACCAGCAACGCATCGGGACCGTCCGTTGTTCGAGAGCGCTTCTGGCCGTTGGATTGAACTCCTGGGGTGGATGATGGAGGATCATCGTCGGACGGCGGTGATCTGAAGTGGGAACGTTGTTGTTGCTGTTGTTGTTGTTCATCTTCTGGGTAGGGTTCGGGTGGTTCTAGGTCCAGGTAGTCTTCGTGGTGGTCGTGAAGTTGGGCTTCGAGCAATTCGAGCTCTTCTGGAAGCGGAATGTCCATATCCATGTCCATTGGTGGTTCAAATGCAGAACGATTACAAAGAGTAAAGAAGCATTAGGGTCGAAGACAACGAATGCCTGTGTTTTGGCGGGAAAACGAACCCAAAAAATAAAAATACAAATAAAACCGCTAAAATGATATATATATATATATATATATATATATATATATATATATATATATATATATATATATATATATATATAGTCCATTTATGATGCAGGCCGTTTTTTATGGTGCGGACTGCTACGATGATTTTTTATAATATTGATGATAATTTTCTATACATATATATCTATTACATGCTTTATTTATGCAAATAAAATAAAATGAAAACTTTCGTTTACAATTTTTTTTTATATTTTATAGTTTATATTATGCAATGCGACTAAGAGAAAATAAAATTTGCACATATAAAAAGGCCACGAAGATTTGCATATCTAATAAATCCCTGAACCCAAAACCATCGTTTATCAATCAAATTCCTTCAAATCTTTAATAATTACTTAAAAAATAAAATTATATAGCATTTTCAAAAAGTTTTAACTAACCTTAAATTTAAACAATAATCTATTAAGTTTGTATTAGATTTTTCTTACAGGTGTTTACCAAATGAAAACTTTTAGTACATCACGTTTGCCAAAATAAGTGCAATATTAAAATGCTTTTGATATATAAAGATATAAGAATTCAAATTTCACATTTCATTTATAATTTGCCAAAAAAAAAATTGCAAATAAAATAAATAAATAAAAATGTTTCAGCTTGCCGACAATGAAGAAGACTACAATTGTAAAGCCACAAATTTGCTTCCAAGTAATTACTTTGTCACCTTCTCTCTTTTTTATGAAACACTCGAAGTGGTAGCTACATTAGTTCAACCGTACAACTTCCCCACTAACATAAAAATTTTGATTAAAAAAATGTAAAATACACAAATAAAAAAAAAAAAAAAAACTATTTTTATAATCATGTGGACATAGACATTTACTCTATGTTTATTTCAGTACTTACGAGATTACGATTTTATTGTATTTTTACCAAGTGAATAACGTTCAATCTAAAATTACCTGACAAATACATTACACACAATTACACACCATGTGAAATTTTGGAATTATTCCTTACACGTGTCCAACACAATTAGAGTAAAGACAAAATACATCCTTTTTGCGAATGTTAAGTAATAGCTAATGACTATTACCCTTAATAAAAAAAATAGCTAATGACAGTTGCTCCTTTACGTCGAGGTTAGGTTGTCTTTGTCTTTTTATTACATTATTTTAAAATTCCTACATAATATGTATATATATATGTTATTTTGTTTCTATCTTTTTTAACTAAATAAATTATCTAAAAATTAATATGTATTTTCAAAAATTATAAACTTTAAATACAATGTTTTATTTCGAGTTGAAATATTAAGCCACCGAAAATAAAAATTTAAATATTTCATAGTGTCAAGCTCTATGCTCTATTGCATATTAATAGGCAACATTTGTGCATAATAAATTATCCATGCATCAACCATATGGGAAAAAAATAATTGGAGTCGCTAATTTTGAATACCAAATGGTGTGCCAATATTTTATAGTTTTACTGGTTTTAAATTATATTAATTTATCAGAAAAAGTAAATGATAAAAAAAAGTTATAATAATTTATCTTCTGTTAAAAGAAAAAAGCTAGATGAATTTATTAATAAAAAAACATAGATAAAGAATAAATCAACAATACATGTTTGGGTCTTTTTTTTTTTTGGTTGGGTAATATACTTTTAGATCTCTGGAGAAACATATATATAGACCGGTGAAATATTTCAAATTCCAAAAACGCTGAATCGCAAGAAAATTCTATAGTTTCTGGAAAAATTTTCAATGAATTTTTTTTTTGTCCTAATTCCACTTGGAAACTAATTTTATATATATATAAAAAAAAACATTACATTAATTGTTTTGTCACCAATTCATACACTATTTTATCCAATAACGTGTAAACTTTCATCAATAAAACAATTTTAATTAAAGATAATTAATATTTCACACATTTATCTAGATTCAATTACAAAAATATTTTACTTTAAATAGCCCAAAAAAAAAAAGAAAAAAAACTTTATCTTTTTCTTACTAAATTCCGAGGGTATGCCACTAAAATTCAAAGGAACCGCGTGAGAGGCAAAACGAAGATATTTCCTCCAAATTTCCCCAAAAAACTGTAATATAAAAATCAAAATCCAATCCAATCCAATCCTAATCCCTATTATCCATCATTACCATTTCACAAACTATTTTAAGGTAAATCCCTAATCTCATTTCCCTCTCTCAGTGCGTATACATATATATTTATACGTATATATATATAATATATATATAGTTGTGGTATATATACGGCTTTAGAAGCGCAAATCCAGCAATTTGTTGTGTGATCCCATCGTCTATCTCTCTCTCTCTTTCTTTTTTCTTTCTCTCATTTTTTTGATCTGTGAATCTGCGAGAGGCCATTTTTTTTTTTCTTTTGGGTTGTTTGATTGTTTTTTGAGATTAGGGTTAGGGTTTTTGGAGATGGGCCAACAGTCTTTGATCTACAGCTTCGTGGCTCGTGGAACGGTGATTCTCGCTGAGTATACGGAGTTTACAGGGAATTTCACCAGCATCGCCTCGCAATGTCTCCAAAAGCTCCCAGCTTCAAACAACAAGTTCACATACAATTGCGATGGCCACACCTTCAATTACCTCGTCGAAAATGGATTCAGTGAGTCTCATTGCATTTGTTTTCATTATGTTTTCAATATTATTATTATTTTTATTTTTATTTTGAGCTTCATTTCTCGGTCAAATATGATTCTGATCTCGATTCCTTGGACTTAGTCCATTTTTGTTGACTTTTTCTTTGTATGATCCATGCGTTTTCACATTTTGGTTTTCTCGCAATTCGGATCACACACATGTATACGTGTATATGTATATACGTGCATATAGGTGTGGTGTGGCTGTATATTTGATTTTGTCGTTGAAAATATTACGTTTTGATTGTTCTTGTTTTTTAAAATTTATTTTTGATAATGGATAATTCAGAAATGTATTTTTTTTTTTTAATTTTTAGATCCAAGTAATTTGTTATACCCTGTTTTTAGTTTGGAAAAAGTTTACGCATATGTTTAATGTTGCAATTATATTTGATGAAACCTGTTTGTTTTGCTATCAAGGGATTGGAAGAAATGAACCAATTGAGCAATGATGCGATTAATGGGAAATATTGTGTTAGAATTAGGAGATATGTGGTCTTTGAACTATGTGGATCTGAAAAACAATTGGACTCTAATTGTGTTATTTATTCAATTTAATTAATTTTTTGGATCTTGAAATTTACGTAGTAAAGTTATTTGTATGTACATTACTATTCGTTCTGTGAAATGTGGTTCATTATTTTAAATGGAACATTTTGATGGATTGAGCAGCAAGTTGTTAATATCCGCAAGATGTTCTTAAGCATGGATTTTGAACATTTCAGGATTTTCTGGTTGAAATGTTCTGTTGCCAGATTGACAAATGATAATGTTTTTCAAATATAATTTATGTATGTGATTTGAAGTATATTTGTTTTTCACGCTTAGTGTTGTCTTCTGTTAAATGTCAAATTATTTCTGTTCGGATTGGTAGGGAAAAAAAAAAAAAAAAAAGCAAACAACAACAAACTTATGGGAACCTAATCCTGGGATATTAGTGCATTCTTTTTTTGTGTCTGTTAATTCTTGAATGTGATACATATATATGGATAAACTTTATTGACTCTGTTGTTTGCAATGCATAATTATATAGGAGCAAATTTTGTATTATCTTGGACATAATGGTTATTTGCATCTAAGTAGTTTTCTTAATGGATTTCTTATTTTAATTCTTATTTCCATGTTGGATTTCTATGAAGTTCCTTTTTCTTAATACCAATTAGCAAATAGAAACTTAGGATTGTTGAAATAAGTACTCTTAAGATATTTATTATTTATACTATTATAGTTGGTATATGCGCAGGATTTAGTTTTTGCTTTAAATGTTTGGCAAGGTGGTGATATTTGTTAAAAATATCTGCCAGCTTGTCCTTGTAGCTTTGCTTCGGGTTGTTGATAAAGTTTCTAGAGAAGATTACCATCCTAGCTATCCATGTATGGGAAGACTGTCTAGCTGCACCGATATGAGTCTAATAATGCTTCTCCTTAATCTTTTCCCCTCTTTAACTTTTTGAAAATCATGAGACTGCAACTATTTAGGAGACAGGAAAATAGAAAGTTCTAGAAAAGGGATGAGAATTGGAAGCTAACATTTAAATAGCTCGTCCCATGAGATACTTGGAGCTTTGTTAGTTGTAAAATGAAATATGAACGGCACTTTATAGAAAATAAGTATAAGTCATATGGCAGCTGTCTTGAAACAATCATGTTAGAAAATTTGTCAAGGACTGTTATAGTAGTTTATCAGTTGAAGCAAACTACTATTCTGTGTTTCCTATTCATTAATTCTGGTTGAATTTGATATTTATTATTTGAAAATACTCATGCCTTATGAATGTACTGGTTTTTAATTATGCCATGTTGCATTCTGCAGCTTATTGTGTAGTTGCAGTTGAAGCTGCTGGTAGACAAATTCCCATTGCGTTTTTGGAGAGAGTTAAGGAAGATTTTAACAAAAGATATGGTGGAGGAAAAGCAGCAACTGCTGTTGCCCATGGCCTGAACAAGGAGTTTGGGTATTTATCGCCATCTTTCTTCAGATGTGCTTTTGCATTTCCTTGAACATGGTTAACTCTTCAGTCAATGTTGTAGGTCTAAATTGAAGGAGCACATGCAATATTGTGTGGATCATCCTGAAGAGATCAGCAAACTTGCAAAAGTGAAGGCTCAGGTTTCTGAAGTTAAAGGTGTTATGATGGAAAATATTGAGAAGGTAGAGAAAGATCTGCTTCTGCTTTCCTTTTTGCTGTGTCTGGATGCTTGTTTTGAATTTGCGTTTGCTTTCTATGATGGTCTTTGAGCATTGCTCATGGTATTGAAGTGTGCTTTCATTATGTAGATCGAAATAAATTTACTGTGAATTTTGTTTATAAATCTATCTATTGTGCAGGTTCTTGATCGTGGTGAGAAGATTGAGCTGTTGGTGGATAAAACTGAGAATCTTCGTTCCCAGGTGAGTTCAACAACTCCATGGTTACATTGAACTACTGGACTTACTGTCTCATAAAATAATTTTTTAGTCTAAAAGCTATTTGCTATAATTTGCATGTTTGTTTTATGCAACAAAAGTTTGGGTTTAAGATGGGGATTGTGTGGTCTTCTACTTTAGTTTAAGTTCATCTCCCTTTTTCTTTATCAGAGCTTTTATTATTTTTTTAATTTTCTTCACTCCTTGAAATCAAAACAACGGAATATTGCAGGCTCAAGATTTCAGACAACAGGGAACTAAGATGAGAAGGAAGATGTGGCTTCAGAATATGAAGATAAAATTAATTGTTTTGGGAATCATCATTGCCTTGATTCTCATAATTGTATTGTCAGTTTGCCGTGGTTTCAATTGTTAAATTGCTGTGGAGTTCCCTTGGAATTTTTCCTGCGTCCACACTTCTCAAGTACTGGTAAAGCTCCTGCTTTGCACCTTGCAGATCTGTGTCTCTTGGGGTTTCTTAGGTTATGCCTATCTCCTTCTGCTAGACATTTAGGATGATGGGGAGGGTTTGTATTCTGGATTGCTTGTATAGTTATTATGTTTTTACCTTTTCTAGGTATAGATAAATCTCTATATGATTTGTGTATTTGGATATTTTTATTTAAAATGTAATTGAGCAATATTTGGATGATTGCAGATTGGTTGCCCTTTTGAAGGTTTTCCTTTTATCAGCTAATTTTTGGTTGTTTTTTTGTGGATTTTGCGGTTGATTTAGTTCCAACTTCATACTATATATTATGATGATGACGATGAAAACTGGCTCAGCAAGACTAGGGTTTGTATATTGCTATGTGCAGCAATGATGAGAGAGAATAGATGGTGCCCATGTAAACGGATCATAAATGAAAATATCTCTCTGTTCCCATATATGATTTCACGAACGCAACTGATAGATCACATCATTGGCACATGCAAGAAAGGTGGGAAACTAAACTCTTGAACTCCCTTCACACAAGGGTTGATTTAATCACTATTTCTGGGTTGATTTAACCACTATCTCATGGAGAAAAGGAAAACTTGGTATTATTAAATATGGAAGTTCAAGCAACTTTGCTTGCTTAAGACCCTTTTTTGGCAGGAAAATTATGGTGGAAATTTGGAATTACAAAATCAGGTAAGAACCATTTGCCATCGTAAAATGTGATAAAAAAGCATGAGCTGAAGTGAAATTCGGTGCCAAACAAAACTCGCCCATCTCTTATCTATTATAATACAGTGTAAACCTTGATTATTTAACAAGGTCTCCATACAAAATTACAATCCATTGCTTTATTGCCAAAAAAATTCTTTACTTTTTGGCTTTTTCACACCACAATGACTGCTTGAAAGACTGCAAACCTGAATCTTATTACAGGAAACCCAAGAAGGGATTATATGGATCGGCTTCATATTACTTACTTGCAGGTTTTGTTTTATACAGATACTGATCAGAGTTATTTACCAGTTTTTGTTGTTGTAACAATCAGACGTAGCACATACAAAAACGAACAAGTGGAGGAAGCTATAGAAATCAACAAGCTAATTGATCTCTAAATGGAGATATTTCTTCAAAGATGGGAAGTCTCCTTGATCTAAATGGGGTCCATTGGTTCATCAACTGATCAAGCCCCTCAAGGAAAGCATCTTCTATTTTTGACCCTAACGAATTTGATGACAACTTCTCGGATTGGCATCGATTCAGTTCCTGCAGCAATTCCTCAACACGGTTTTTTGACTTGGGGTCGTCTGCTCCTACAAGCTTACCTTGCAACACTTCATTGAGAACTGACCATGCATCAGCATATCGTGTTTGTTTGATCAGGCAGAGACACAAGTTGCAAGCTTTGTTAGCATCTGGATCAATTATCTGAGCTTTTTGATATACCACTTCTGCTGATAGATAGTTTCCTTGTTGCATGTATGCCCAACCTAAGTTACCCTGAGTCAAGGGCATGTAATGTCAGGATTTTTTATAACAAGAAATAAACAAAAACAAAGAGAGACCAAAACAAAAAAAAAAAAAAACAAAAAAACAAAATAATGATAATAAGTGCCACGTGGGATTCAATTGTGTTCTAAATTCCTTTGCTAATATAACATTACAAGACATCAAAACAACTTCTTAGCAACTTTTACTCACAACAAAGAAGATCTCATTTAAAAGGCATGTAGCTTCTTTTTTTACTTATAAAGCAAATGAGCAAAAGGGTTATAAAATTCCTTATAGAAATCATAATCACATAGGAAAGAAGAGAAGCAAAATATTGAAAAAAACTAATGCCAAAGGTTGACATCAGTCTACGAGTAAATAGTTCATTAGTACTATACAAGCAGCAATTTAGCAGTGGACCAAAAAGTTATTAATGTAACTCAGTACCAGTATTCTGGAGGTCTCTTGCTTGATGGTGACCTGAAACTTCCTGCCATGAGAACGTGCCGTCTTGGTAGGCTTACCATTGAAGGCTTCTCCATGGTAAATCATCCAAAGCTTCTGCTTCAATAGCTCTATCTGCTCATCAATTCTTCCACATTTCTGCTTAACTTAATATGATTAGAAAGCAGATAAACGATAAAAGAACCACAAACAAGTTAGTCTATTCAAGGAGATGATCATATGAAAATAAACTAACAGGAAAGAAAAAGGGAGGAAACCAATACGAAAGCAGAGCCAATTCAAAAAACATAAGATTTCTTCAGAAATTGACAAATACATTGTCAATACAGCAAATTATACCAAACAGAAATAATCAGTTGTATTGAAGTTGTTATGCTTCTGTTCTGTACTAACCTTGTATAAGTCAATAAGTACATTGTCTAAGGATTCCTGAGCCTGTCTTGAGCAACGATCCCTGAAAGATTTTATCGCTTCGATTGCTTCTTCTGCTCTATCTTGCTGTTTCATAACTACTGCCATGTCCTTGAGGGCACTATCAACTCTATCCCCTGCATTGATTGCCTTCCAGAATAGAACTATAGCCGCATCTGGATCTTTCTCAACCAACTATTATGCAAGGAAAATCGATCAAATAGTGAAAGAATAAAAAAAAAAAAAAGAAAAGGGCCACTTCAAGAGTTCATTAACATCACAAGATAAACAGGCATTTCCATGACCAAACAGAAACCTAGACACTTAGTTAACACAAAAGATTCCAAGAAAAAACAGCGAGAAACTATGTGCAAACAAATTTTCTCTTTTTTCCATCCCTTCCAGACTTCAATCAGAAGAAAACTATACAAAACTAGTACTGTCCTAACAAGTAATTAGCTACTAACTCCCAAGTAGTAATGGAGTATATGAAGCTCTCCAAAAGATAACTTAATGAAAATGACATATCTTATTTCTCAGCTCATCTAAATCTGAACCTCCTCTAATGTCATATAAACCAACAAATGGCGAAGGAGCAAAATTGGTCATAACTGAAACAAGATCAGCAAATATTTGACCTATCAAAGGGTATTTTAGTAATTTGAGAAGATAAAAAATACAAAAAATTAAAAAAATGCAATGACCAAATTCTCTGCTTTCTCTATCACATGGTCAGCTGTCCTAACAACTCAGAAAGTCACCAACTCTTCCACCCTAAAGGGAAAACTTCTTAGGCTATGTTTGAATTTGACATCTATTGTAGAAAAGGGATAAAACGTATAAAAAAAATTAAACTTTCATTATCTTGCAAGAGAAAAAAAAATAAAGTTGAAAAGTCAAATGAAAACAAATTTGCAAACATATATTAGAATTTTTTTAATTTTCCATAAAAGTTCTTTTTTATTTTTATTTTTTATTTTAATGAAATTGATTCCAAAATCCAAAATCGAGTAGCAGTTTCACATATGAAGTCATTTCAACTATATCATCCAATAAAGGTTTAAGCTGAGAAGATCAAGTCAACAATATTAGGTGCAGAAAATAGACAATTGTACAAATGAGAAAACTCCATTATTATGAAAGACGTATTCATAACTTGGCCTGGGGTCTACGAAATTAACGGTCCACAAAAATTCACATTTATGTACAAAACCAGATAACGTTAATTTTTTTATTTTTTATTTTTTAGAAATAAATGTTAAAAGTCTATAATTTTCTCACCTAAACAAAATTCTCTTCAGATTTCTTTATCATAAGTGAGTAATTTAAGATGATCTCCATTCCAGGTTGATTAGGAATTTAGGATATACACATCCATTAATAAAACTTTAAAAAAAAAAAAAAAAAGGCGGTTTGATTAGGATATAAACATTTTTTACAATTTCCCAGAATTTATTTACCACCGAAACAAACACATCACAAGGAATAAACAAATCCCAGAAAAATTTCCAACACAAAGAAACGAAAAAAAAAAAAAAAAAAACCATAAAAAAACTCAATCCAAAACAAAGAAAGGAAAATAAATAAATAAATAAATAAAAGAAAAGGAAAAAAAAAAAACATATATTAAGCAAAACGGCGAAACCCAACAATCCAAATCATAAAAATATAACATAATACATAAAAATCACGATCATAAAATAAAACCAATTATAAAAATCTCAATCCAAAAGAGGGAAAAAAAAAAAAGAAAAAAAAAGAAAACCATCAAAGCACATAGTATACATGTACATACATATAATATGCATGAATATAATTAAAAAAATTTAAGGAAAAAAAAAAAAAACCTGGACGTGCTTAGCTCGAACATAAGGGGAATCACCAGGAGGTAATTTGTGAAGGACATGGAAAGGAGTCTCATGAGCTTCACTATCTAATTGCTTCTCTCCTAATTTCCTCCTACTCATCCTTTTTGATCTCTCTCTCTCTCTCTCTCTCTCTCTCTCTCTATATATATATATATATATATATATATATATTTGGATAAAAACCCAAAACAAATTTCTCTACTCTCTTTCCTTTCTGTTTTTTTTTTTTTTCAGTCTCTCAGAGAAATGGGTAGCTGAGAAAAAAAAAAAAAAGAAAAAAGAAAAAAAAGAGAGAGAGAGAGAGAGAAGAGGAAAAGAGGAAGAGATTCGGAGAGGTATAGATTTTGGAATTGGCAATGGAGGAGGAGAGGGAAGAAGCTGACGACAACACGTTGCCGAATATAATTTTGGAGGTTTCTTTGTAAAGCCAAAGCGGATGAAGGGAATCGCTTTTGCGTCCAAATTCATTTTTAATTTTTTTTAATTTTTTTTGCTTTTTTGGTGGATCCGCTACTGCCTAGGACTGGTTCGCTTCCCACGTCTGCGATTGGATGCGTGTCGTTATGCAATTAACCGATATCCACTTTCATTTCTTTTTCCTGCTTTTATTATTTGATTTGACTTTTACAACACTACTTTTTATTTAAAAAAAAAACATATCCAAAATCGATATTCTTTTAGAAAAAATGTTGATTTTGCATAAACTTTCTTAAAAGTGTTGATTTGGATACGAATCTGCATGTAAATAAATTGTATCATAAAATTATTTATTCTATATGTAGATATATGTATGTATGTATATATATATATATATATGTAAAATGATGAACTTTGTTTTAGCGAAAATAATAATAGGGACTTCGGAATTATTTTAAGAGGTAGGCTGGCACGCTGTGTAATGTTCTTTTAGAGTTTTGGGCATTTATATACATAATTTTTTCCCCATATTGTAGTTAGCCCAATTAAATAGATTTTTTTAAGTAAATTGAATATGTTTCATTTTTTTCTTATTTTCTTCTAATTTTTTTTTAAATAATATATGATTTCAATGTTATGACAATAATATGATATTTTCAATAAATACATTAAAAATTTATATAAAAAGTGATAATTTAAAATAAAAAGAGAAAAAAATTATTTTAGATTTTGTTAGAAATTAATTAAACAAAATGAATGGAGAAGTAGAAAACTAACAATAAAATTGGTCATTAAAATGAAGAATTGGCATCTCTATAATTAAAAGAACATTAAATATTAATTAAATAAATATTATTTATCAATAACTATAGTCCTTTGCTCTCGGTGACTCAATTCTATTACTTGAATCAAGCCTGTAAAACACTTGATAGTGGCACTTTTAATTATATAATTATTTTGTTATTAACTAATTGTATTCATTGTAATTGTAAATGATCAGTAATTTTTAAAATTTGTAATTAATAAGGTATTATATTGTATTTCAAAAAAAAATCACATTGTATATAAATATTATAACTATGTTTAATAAGTATGATTGTAAATAAGTAAGAGATGGAAAAAAAAAAAAAAAGATAACTGAGATGTAATGTATTAAAAAGCTAAGAAAGTGGAAAAAAAAAAAAAAAAAAAAGAAGAAGAAGAAGAAGAAAGGAATAGCTATTAAACTGAATTTGGGGTGTGTGGGAGCAAAATTAGAGGCGCACCATCAATTTTTGCAATCTAATAACAAAATATACTAAATTTTTTTAAAGAAAAGTGCCTGCCGGGCCCTACTTAGTCCGTTCATGTATATATATATTTATATAATTTAGTTTCGCAAATAATGTAATCACAATCTTAATTTATATTGTTTATTTTTATTTTCATGTTTTTAATACTAAGAAAATAAATATTTAATAATAATCTATTAAATTGTCAGTGTAAATTATATCAAATTTTTTCAAAAAAAATTAGAAATTTAAAAAAAAAATTTCTCTCATTTAATATTGTGTGACATTAATAACATATACTATAAAATAAATTAAATAATTTAGAAGATCAAAACTACCCTCTCTTTATAAAGTTAGGTTTCAATCAACACAATTTTAATTTTTTAAATAAAAAATAAATAAAAAATTGAGAATAAAGGGTTTCAAATTCAAAAATTCTAAATAACTAAACTCATTTATATCAACTTAAAAAGTTAAAAATATCCTTGGAGCCTCATTCTATATCATTAAGGCAAAGTTCGTCAATTGCACTGCTGTAGGGAACATAAAATTAACGAAGATTATATATATATATATATATATATATTCAGATGAATGAAGCTTGCAAACGTATATAAGGCATTCATTAATATATATATATATATATATATATTTGGGTGGGTTGGCTGCGAAATAGGTCTGAATGAGAGTAAGAGCGATGGCAAAAACTGCACCAAGGAAAGCAAGAACAGTCCAGGAGGTACTAAAATGGGCGTGAAGCCATTCTGCGATGAGTAACTTGACCTTGTTCCCTAGATGCTTTGAAATCCCGGCATAAACTCTAATATAAGAATGAGGGTACCTTGGAATCAAGTTTTTGGACACAAGGGGTGAAACAGATCCACTACCTGTTGTTCGTTGCCTAGATGATCAAAGAGTATGTTATGAGTATCTTGACATCTTCAAGGTGACGCAGCAGTGAGCTCATCAACCATATACAAGATGTTAACTTTATCTAAGCTTTTTGCAGATCTCATTTCCCAGGCCACCATGTTTAGAAGCATAGATTTTTGTGGAGTCGTCAACGATTAATGGAGCAAGTGTCAACTCTCCGAACAGCAAGAAGCGAGTTGTAAAACCAAGTTCGGTAAATATGTTCAGCTGGATTAACCATATGTTCTCTTATTAGCTGAAGATCGAAGATGATGAACATCTTGATGGTACTAATATATCTCCAGGTTTGGGCGACGTTGCCCACCGTTTGCTTCCAAAACACAAGAAGTTACGATTCAAACATGATGATGACGATGATGTTGGTTCAGTGGGAACAGAGTGAGTCAGAACTCGTCGATCATCTTCTTTCCCCATCGCCCTCAAACCTCATGCTCATCGATCAATGCCTCCAGGACAATGTAAGGGAGTTGGTTCTCCAGCAGGAACAAGTCCCGCTGGATATAAGTTCTTTTCATCCCCATGTGGGGGCCCCTTTCTAGGCCAAGCGTCACAAGCATGAAGGAACATCATTCTGGTGAATTTCTTCATGTCTTCATCGGATTTGATACCGTAGTCGTAGTATTTACTTGCTTCAGAGGCCACCCCATTGACTTTATCGTACACAGCATGAATCAGTTGTCCTTCAATTTTTGCCACAAATTCCTTTGCGGTTTTAATCTTGGACTTCTCAAACTCCTGGAGATTAAGTTTCCCATGATGATAAGGTCCAATGGAGACCACGATAGGGTCAAAGCAACCCTTCAAATTTGATTCCGCACTGCGAAGTATCTCCGGAACCTTTGGTATGTTGGCCCTCTCAAGTTCGCTGCTTCCATCCTTGAGTATGGCATTCAACCATTCATTAGAAGAAGAAGAAGAAGAAGAAGAAGAAGAAGTTGGTAATGAAGTTTCACGGCCACCAGCACTGACCATGTTGAGTATAGAGACTGAAGGAGATGAAGAAGAAGTTGCAAAGCGACGATCTTGTTGTTCGATGACAATACTGAGTTTTCCAGGATCATTACTCTGCCAGCCACTACCTTCTGGTTCAGGATTTTCTCTCATTATTATTATTATATACAAGAACAAATAGCAACACTACCGTTGGATTGGATCAAGGATCAAGATTATTACCCTCCAAAAAATAAATAAATAAATAATTCAAGGATCAAGATTTTTTTTAAAATAAGTATTTGGAAAATATTTTAGTAATTTTCGAAGACAAAAAATACCAAAAGAAAAACGCAATTACCAAATTTTCAGCTTTCTCTATCACATGCTCAGCTGTCCTAACAACATAAATAGTCACCTCGTCTTCCACCCCTAAAAAAAACCAGAAGAAAGAAGTTGAAAAGTCAAATAAGAACAAATTTTGCATATAATCGAATATTTCAATTTTCCATAAAAAAAAGTAATTTCCTTTTATGAAATTGATTCCAAAATCCAAAATATCGAGTTGCTGTTACAAATACGAAGGTTCATGAGAAGATTGAACTGTCATGAGGTAAGCTCGATGTTTTGGGGAAAACGATTACAAAAATCCTTCAACCGGATAAGAAACTTGAGTCTGAGGAAGCGACTGGGCTAGACTGCTGATCTTCTGGAGTAGTCTTAGCCTATATCATCCAATAAAGGTTTAAGCTGGGAAGATAAAGTCAACAATATTAGTTGCAGAAAATAGACAATTGTACACATGTGAAAACTCCATTATTATGAAAGATATGGTCATAACTTGCCATGGAGTGTCTACGAAATTTTTTTATTTTTATTTTTTTTAGAGTTACATTTGCAGACTGATAGTCATCAACACCATATCTTGCAAATTAAAAATAAAAATAAAATAAAAAAGTTATTCGGCATAAACTTGGATGGTTATGGTTAGCCGTTTTGAGGAAGTCATGGAATTTTTTTTTTTTTTTTTTTTTTTTAATTTCCTCTCTTTCTCTTTCAGTTATGGTAAGGGTGGAATTGATGGTAGTCGGTGTCCCAATGAGATTCCAACATCCAATCCGATGGTTGAACTAAGTATTCACGTTGCTTCGTTTGTACACTAAAATATTGAAATAAAGTGAAGAAATTATTATTTAAAAAACAAAGAAAACTTGTATAAGCAAAATAAGGTGAAATCTAACATGAGAACTAACTTAAGTTGCCATATCATTATCTTATCACCATGATAAGAATATCAAAAACATTGATCATTTTAAATATTTTATAATTTATTTTCAACATATATATATATATATATATTATAATTTTAATTGAAGCTTTTTTCATAAAGTCATTTTCTCTTCTCTCCCATCTCACGATTACGCAACCTTTGGCAGCCGATTAAACAGAAACCATTAAAAGATCACCAAATAATATATTGGTCACTGTCATTGAAAATTAAACCGAAGCAAAATTGAAAATGTAAAGGGTCTAAATTTACTGTGACAAAGAGACATATATCTTAGAAATTTACAGAATAGAGATGATTCTTTAAAGTTTTACCTATACTTTTTCTCATTCTTAGAATTCATATATTGCATATAATCAAATCTAGAGCCTAATTAAATTTATAAAATATAGGAGCTAGGTGGGCAAGCAGGCATGTTGGCCGTGAAGTTGTTGTTACTAGTGCTGCTTATGTATATTACATTGTACAAGTGCATAATGCAGAATTCCAAAGATGATGAGGTTGTCTTCTATGATTAATTATTTAATTATTATTTTAGCTGTTATAACATAGTTTCACATCTCAATAATTACATCACTGCACAATTTTAATTTCCTTCTTATAACCATAATTAAGTAGCATACCTATGTGTAATTATCATATTATCAAATAATTTTATGGTTACCAAGCTGGTTTAATAATTAGTTTGAGGATTGCAATCAGATTATCAAATAATTTTGGTGGTTACAAAGCTGGTTTAATAATTAGGTTGAGGATTGCTTCAGAAATTTTGATTCTTTTATAAAGAATTCTAAATTCCTAAAACATCCTTGATTTATCATCAAAATTATATCTATATTATCGTTATCCTATATATTTTTTAATATATATAAAATTAAATATTTCCTTATGCTTTTTAATATATATAAATTTAATTATGAATTTAATATATAGCTATTTATCATATTTATATATTAATAATATGATTTGAATTCAACTTTAAAACAAAGAACTACAGCTTTACTGCAAATTAATTATTTTTTCAAAAAAAAAAAACTTATATATCTTATGTTCATTTTAATAATTATCAAATTCTACAACAATTTTAAATTTAAGGTTACCATATATTTATATGCAACGTTTGTTTTATCAACATAATTTACCAAATATTTAATTGATTATTTTTCAATAAATTTGTTCTTTAGCACAACTAAAGTTGATTCTTTTAAAAGTATATAGCAATATCAAACTAGCTCCAATTGCTTTGGATACATCAATATATCAAAGTTGAGTTATTGCCACAGGCATGGGGAGCTCGTCATGCTAATTTATTTGCCCTTCCTCCTTTACCCTTGAGTTTGTAGAAATTTTATATGTATACTAAAGAATTGTATTATTCCCTACTGGTATAAAAATAATGGCAAATCCAAGGATTCAATCAAAATATATTAGCTAGCTTGGTTTGGTAAAGGAGCAACCACAAATCAAACAAATTGATATAGAGGTTAAGGTTGAGAAAGCGGAAGATGAATGAAGAATTTGATCGTGTATCCTACGGAACCATCCAATTCACTAAAGAAAGGAATTTGCCCTACCTTTAGAACCTCTTGAGGGAGCCATTGTTGCCACACCCAAGACTGTCGAGTTCAACAAGGTCTTCATCATATCCAATTCTCAACCCCTCCTTTTTATTTTTTATTTTTTATTTTTTATTTTCATCCCTCTACCAATTTCCACTCATCTCTTCCTTTTAAGTGAACTTTGTAGATTTGGCTTTCAGTTTTGGAAGGTTGCTTACTGGCTTTGCAAAAGAAATTTACAGGTTTGAAAAGTTGAAAATGCAAATAGGAAGTAGAAAAGAACTTACCATGGAAAAACGAATAGCGGATTCACATAAGGCCCAAGGGACAAGTGCCCCCTCAATTTCTTTATTTTTAATATTTTAATAGAATATTTTTGTTCAATTACATAATTATCATTAAAATTTAGACAGGTTCCCTATTTAATTTATTATTTCCTATTTGGTATTCACTCATTCCTTTAAAAATTTAGTTTTTCCTTTTTAGCTTGATGAATTTGTCTAATCCAACATAGAACTCTAATAAACATGACCAAAAAAATAATAATAATTTTACATGTAAGCCTACAAATTTCTTGCAAAATATATTTTCTTTTTACAAAAATATACATATCTATATATATATATATATATATATATATATATTTATATTTATTTTTAGTTTTGAAGTTTAATACATGTAAATCTTTATCTTTTTAAATGTTATTTTTATTATTAAACTATTTTATTAATTTATATTACTGCATCTGTAAGGCTGTAATAGTTAAATAGAAAATATAAATCAATAATTATGCATTAACGAATAAGTAATTTTTTTTATTTATCATGAACTATTATAATATGATTTTTTTTTAAGAAATTATTTTCAATGCAGCCTTGTCTTATCAAATAATTTTCTAGATTTGCCATTTAAATAAATAAATATAATGTTTTGTCTGGTAATATGTTTAGTTTTTAATTTCTATTTATTTTTTTAGCTAATTGTATGTAATTTACTTATATCAATTATTGGTTAATAGTAGTTGTAGATTGTTAGACATCTTAAACAGCTATAAACTTGAATAAAGAAGAAAAATAAAATAATACAATTTGAAGCTCTATTTTAAACACTTAATAAATTTTAATTAATATTAAAAGACAATTTTATTTTATTTTTGGTCTGATTACAAATTGCCTACACAAATCAACTTGAAACCTCACCTAACCCAAGAGTTGAACCTATGCAGTGTGGGCATAGGTGTGGTTGCTAGCCATAATAGTTACCCCACTTAGCCAACATAATTGATATAAGCAAATTACACACTATTAGGAAAAAATTAAAAATAAAAATAAAAACTTAAAACCAATCATGTCACCAAAGGAAAGATGAGTTCCTTTTCCAACATTAATTGATAGAGTCCTATCGATTACCAAATATACATATGTACATGCTACATATAAAGCATGAAAATTAATATCCTCCCTAAAAGGAAAACATTTTTTTTGGTAAGTAGAAAAAAGAAAACATTACCTTAGCAATTAATATCATATATATGGCACTGCTAATGTTTGTTCTACCTATACCTGGCTATATTTCTTTAATTATTCTCTTTAAAACAAATTAAACTGTTGAAAATTAAGGGAAAGTAAGAAATTACAACTTGCAAACTTAAACAAAAGGAAACTAAAGAGAATATAAGGAAGGATAGCCTTTATTTTTTCCAATTGTAGTTTGTGCTTAATATACAATGACTTACCTACATGCATTTTATTAATTAGGTGTAATGTAGGCAAACAGCTAAAACTTGCTTACATAAATAAGTATTGAAAATGTAATTTATGGAAATGAAATTAATTAGCAATTTCAACCTTTAATTAAATGATGGTTATATCCATATTAAGTATGTATGTATGTGTGTATATATATATATAGGTCTATAGAATACCCATTAAATTAAATTTGGGTCCAAAGACAATAGGAAAAATACAGAAAAAAAGATGAGTTGGGTAAAATATTTGTTGTTGGTGTTGTTGGTTATAGTGCTCAGTAGCAGTGTAAATGGGGAGAAAATTGTAGTGACAATCGTGGATGATTTGGGTCCACATATGAACCTATTTTTCCATTGCAGATCCAAGGATGATGACCTTGGAGCGCAAGCTCTCCGTTACCAAGAAAAGTTTCAATTTTCTTTCGAAACAAACATTTGGGGAACAACACTATTTTATTGCAGTTTTGATTGGACGGGTGATTATAAATACCGCTGGTTCGACATCTACAAGCGCACAAGAGATGGTTGCCACAATTGCACTTGGTTAATTAGACCTAATGGTCCATGTTTCATCCATGGTGATGGATCTTATGATTGCAAAATATGGAATAAGAATTCATATCATCTTATTTATTAATTTGTATTCATGGTGCTTTGCTAAGTAATAAATTCCATTTTTTTTTAAATCTAGCTCTTGTTATTAGTAATTCTCCTATCCAAACTTTTAAGGGATGTGTTCTGATGACGAGAGAATTTCTAATGTTGTTATCTTTTGAGTTATTTAAAATGTTTGATGTTTTGACTAGCAAACTGGATTGGTAAAGCAACAACATAAAGGGCGACAAACCTTATGGTATGTTTTAACTTTTTAAGTTCTGGAATGACCACTTTTACAAATTATCATACGCTTAAATATGAAAACAAGAAGAGGAAAAGAAAAAAATTTAACTTCAACTATATATATGTATATAGATATATATTTCTAATTTGTTAGTGAAAATAGCAAAAGAAAACAAAAAGTTGTTTTAGTGGCAGGATAAAGTAATTGAGTTTCCTATTGATGGCATTGATAGGCTAAAAAATAATTATATATATATATATATATATATATTATATGTAAAAACAAGGCAGATTTCTCTCCCAGTTGAGTATTATATGATCAGGGCTACTACTGCAGCAAAATCGAGCATAATTTAAAGGGTAACAATTATTCATAATCATTTAATCTGTATAATTTGTGCGATTTAATGGTTATTTATGGTTGCACCCCACCAATTGATGTACCACTTTTTTCATAATAGGATTTATATATATATATATATATATGATTATCTAATATACTTGCAAAAAAAAAAGGTAAAATGAATGTGTTTGATTTTTATTTTTCAAAAGAATAATGATAGAAGTACCCTACAATGTTTACCAAGTGATAAATATAAATTATATAATTGATTTATATTTAGTTACATATATTGTTTAAATATTTTACTTATCTATATTTAATAAGATATATTAAATTTTAATTATTAAAATAATAACATATTATATTGTCATATTATCTTAGTAGATATTTTGACAGACTTCAAATTTATTTATTATTATTATTTTTTTATAATAGTCCATGGTAGACTAATTTGTACCTTGGTATTACTTTTTTTGAAAAATAAAATAAAAAGATTTGTGCCTGTCATCTATCTAACAACGAGTATCATAATAGTAATTCAATTTTGATAAAGTAAGAGCATATTATTACTTAATTTTCCCATATTAACAATATTAAATGGTTATTACCCAAATTAATTCTTCAAAATCAACGTACACAAATTCTATAATTGGATACAATATTTTGCCACATTACAGTACCTCTTGATATTCCTAGTCAAAAGACACATTTGAACACAGAGCCATTTTAAGGAACTCCATTCCACAAATCAAATTTATGAAATTTCACCCACCAGCTTTAGTAATAGTAAGGTGCGTTTACATTTTAAGATGGGCTCCTTTCATCATGGATATTGGATTTTATATATTTGAACTGGGCTTTATTGTTTTATAAATTTCAATGGTTATATTGAAGTGGTTGATGTGTTTTAAATACTTTAGGTCAATGTAGGCTCGTATACTTAATATAGGCTTGTAAGTTTGCTTTGTTTACTTATATGCTATATTGATTAAGAGAGAGAGAGAGAGAGAGAGAGAGAGAGAACAAATAGGCATAAAGGTGAATCTCACTTTAAAAAAATAAAGTACATCTTATTTAAGCCTACTTTTATGTATATGGAATATGTATATATATATATATATATATATAGTTTTGATACAGTGAAAGAATATGATGGAGTTATCGAAAGGCATAGTTATCCATAATCATTGTTAGATCATGCAATTTATACAAGACTAATAAAAAATATTATCATCAAAAGACTACTTAATAATTTTGATATATAATTTCAACTTTGAAAAGTTCAAGACAATGATGATTTGATTATAAAACCCTTTAGCATATCCATTAGGGTCATTACCCTTTTTCCAAATAATGTATTCCAAACTTTTTTGATTATCTAAATACTAAAAATAAATTCTTCTATTCAAAAAAATATGAAGTAAATGAATTTATTCATTACGTGCTTTTATGCAATTTTAAATTTTGAATTTTGAATTTTGTATAGATTTTTCATAAAGGTACATTTATCTTAATTTATGATTTATTTAGTTTTATCATTTATAATAATTTTTCTTTTTATTTTGATGTTTTGAGGTCAACACTTCTCAAATATAGATGTAAATGATTTGAGAGCAACCTCACTCAACAATTTATAATTTTTATTTGACTGGTAAATTTTTAGTAGTTTGAGGGCGATCTCTTTTGTGAGATCATATTTATCCGTAAGTGTCAAGTATTATGTAAGTTCTTATGTAATTTATGCTAATATTTATTGTAATTAAAGTAGTGCATATACATATTAAAGTGTACTGTGTATAAAAAATAAAAACGTATTAATTAGCATTTTTTTTTTGAATGAATTAAACAGATACTATCCCATAATATATATATATATATATATATATATGTCTTGATAAATGAATGTTGGATAAATGAATAATTTTATTAAATAAATAAAATTATTTCATCCCAATTTAGGTTAGTGTATTAAATGAATACATTCATTAAATGCATATGGTAATAATTTTTTTAAAAACCAATTAGGACCCATTGAATATATAAATTAATAATAGATTAAATTTGCAGAAAATAAATAATATATACAAAAATAAATAATATATATATATATATATATATATATTTACCATACATAATAAAAAAAATTTACTTAATTGCTTCTTCTTTTTTTCCCCCCAATCTATGCATCTAAAGTTTTTTGCTTTTTTAAAAATTGTGCAAGAAAAGGAAACACGATTTGAGATAAAAATTGATCAATTGATCCACTAATGAGTTGAACAACGTTTTTCTTTCCATTTATTAGTGAGATTTCTTCTATTAGTAGACTTTTCTATGTGGTGAAATTCTTTATATTAATTGTTTTTTTCTTTATTATTGACTAAATGTTGATCAATCCTGCAATTATTGATTTGATCTGATTGATCCTTTTTTTTATTAATATGTACTATATATTTAGTAAAATTAAAATAGTATAAACTTCTTTTCAAATTAATAAATATTCATTTATCAATAAATTAATAAATATTTATTTATCAATAAATTAATAATTCTTTTAAATTAATAATATATTATAATGCGATAGGTATTCATTTATAGATATTTTATTGTATGAAAATCAATTTGTATCCCAACAAGGTTTTGCGAAAATATGCAAGTCTGAATGCCATAGTTACACCACACAAGGAAAAAGAAGGAAGAAAAAGAGGAAAACACATTTATTATAATCTCATTAACTTTATTTCCTCTAACTAAACAAATTAATAATATCAGACTTGATAGCATAAGGATTTAGTTGTTATGATAACTTCATATTGTTGTTGATAAGTAGATATTCACTGTCATATAGATAAGTTTTCCTCACTGTCATATAGATAAGTCTTGCTGTTATCACCTTGTTAGTTAGCTTTCTATCTTTATCGTGTACCTCTCATCTCTGTATATATAGAGTTGTATATCACAGATATAATACAATACAAAATATTCTTTGTTTCATTCCTTCAAAACTGAAGCCATATTAACTAGCATGGCAAAACATATACCATATATAAACGGGAGAGTCAACGCTCAAATTTTTTTTTTTTTAAGAATTAAAAAAAAAAAATTAATACACAGAAGTATGCAGCAGTGAACGGAAAGTTCATGTAAAAATCATCAACGATTTGGAATCAAAACTAGGCATTAACTTACACTGCAAATCCAAAGACGATGGAAATCATATTCTTAACTTCAACAACAGCTTTGAATTTTCATTCAGGCCCAATTTAATGGGAACGACATTAATTTTTCCTTAGCTTTGTATGGAAAAAAGGTGAAATTCAGTCATAAAATCCTATGCTAATGAGTCATTAATCCACATAATTTTGAATTTTTTTTTCCTATATCACATCCTATGAAAAAGCTACCACTTAGGATGAGTGCACCATGGTCAACCAAAAACCATACTTTACTACATACAAAACTAGGCATGTTGGATACCAAATAGTAAGCATTTTCTGAGAAATTATGAATAAAAATTTTACCACTGTGATGTGACAATAAAGATTAAAAATTTAGTTGTTTTTTAAAACAATTAATAAAAATAATGAAAATAATAGAGAGCAATCTCTGCCAAGATGTTTTAAATGATACAGAGGTAGCTAATGAGGACTTAAGGTGTTTTCTTTTTGTAAACGAGACATAAAAGGTGTTAGGTGATTAATGAAAACAATTAGAAGAGATCCTAATCAAGTTCTATGAATATGATGCTATCTTCCTTGGTTAAGTCCTTGTCTGTGAGTCTACTGTATATGAAGGTAAATCATCAATCCAGAAACAAATAAATCAGTAGAAAGAAGTTCATTACGTCTACATGTTTAGCAAAGCACAGAAAATAAGGTCCACATGTTTGAACTTTACATGTTTGAACTTTTTGAGTTATGGAATTTTTTTATTTAATAGAAGATATAAAATTAAAATACCCTATTTAGAAGATTTTTGGAGACTGGTGAAAGTTCAAAGCATTTTTTGGGAATTTGTCATTGCGTGTTAAAAAGTTACCTGTTACAATGTAAATGGATACTTTCTACATTGCGTGTCTTTATAACAAGTAGGAAGATAATTGTTAAGTGTTATCTAAAATAGGGTAAATTTCATACAAACCGTTTCAATTTTGCATTATATTTATGATTTTTAACCGAATATAATTTTTTATAGACATGCATCATAAAATAGGAAGGTTTAAAATAAATTTTTTCCTTAATAATATGATTTATTTCAGTAAAAGATTTAGAGTCTTCAAGAAAGATTGAAGGTCAGTTTGATATATTTGATGAAGTAGAGTTTTAATCTGTAGAATTTTGTATAATAGATATTTTTGAAAAAAATATTTTTATTTAAAAACTAACAAGTGTTCGGTTGTAAATAAAAAAGCTGTATTAAATGTTTATTAAGCTATATTAAATACTAATTAAATTTTCATATAAAGTAAAAAAAAAATAATAATTTTTTTAGATAAGTTCAAAATTTGGACTTCTCTATCTCATTTTTTTTATCAATAAGTATTTATTAAATTTTACCAAACACTTATATTTTTTTATAAAAAAAACTTTTAACCTTTAAATAGAATTTTTAAATCCAAAAAAAATTCTGCCAAACAAACCCGAGTTTTTCAAGTGTGAGGCCGATACATGGGGGCAAGTGATCCCCATCAATTTATTTTTTCTCTTAAAAAATTTTAATATCTCCTACTTTTCTCTCTTACAGTGCCATTAGCGTCCCTCATATTTTTCATTTTTGCTTAAAATGGTTATGCTAATTTCCTTTTTATTACATAATTTTTCATAAAAAAAGGTTTGTTTATTTCTTCTTGTTATTCATATTATTTAATTTGACAAGTTATTTTCAATTTTAATTAATATATTTAATAATTAATTTATTATTCACGTGTTTTTAAGTTGTCTTTTGTTAGTTTTATTTCTTAATTGCTTTTTTTTTTTTTTTTGTTATTCAATAATTTTATTTTGCCTCAAAAAAGCATGTTTCTTTCTTATTAATAATTTTTTTATGTGCTATTATTAAAGATAATAATTTAGATTATTTATAAAAAATAATTAATAGCTTAATACTGCCCCTTCTAGGTCCGCCAGTTCACACCCATTCCGTCCTTCTGTTCTTTATGTGCAGTTCATGGGGTACCGTTGACTATAATTGAACGATGCCAATATTTCCTGAAAATCATGAAATTGCTTGTTGTTTCAAATTTCCTGCTCTAATAACTTTCAGGATTCAACTACATTTTTCCTTCAAAATGTATTCTTCCATGTCACAATTGATTTATAAATCCTAAGCTTCTTCTTCAACCCAAGCTTTCCAAGCAAAAAATACTTGAAATATAAACTCAGTTTCTTCGTTACAATGTCAAATTTTGAACATATGTAATTATATTTGAGGTTCATCTCAGAAATTAAGAAAGATGGTTATTTCCCCACCAACTACGGCGCCTAATGTCATGTAGTATCTCGATCCATGATCCAAAACAGCAAAATATAATAATATATAAACATGATATAATAATATATTTAAAAAAATATAATTATAAAAATGATAATTAAAATATATAATATAAAATAATTAAAAAAATAAAAAAATACACCAATCTTAAGTATCCATAGGATTAATCATGGATTCAACACAACAATAGAAATGTTTAAGTCGTTTCGCCTTATATTTTGTATTTATGATGTATCGGATGGAGAAGATTCTGTTTTTTTTCAATTTTTCTTTTTTTTTGGGGACAACAGAGAAGATTCCATGCTTATTATCTGGTTGCATTTCTATTCGATTTATACAATTCAAATAAAATTAAATTTTTTCCATATATATATAATCTTGATATGTTTAAATCATTCAAATTATGCATGGTGGATAACTTCTAGTATTACTGCATTTTCGTTCAATTTATATTAATTAAGAAGCGATTAGTTTTTCTAATATATATAATCCGGACAAATTCAAATTGTCCAGATTTTTATATCCAACGACTTTAAAATATATATGATAAAAATAAAAATAATTCATACGAAAAACAAATAGAACAAAATTTAAAATAAAACAGAAAAAAAAAAACTAAATAAAAAACATACATAGAAAACAAATAAATTATAAAAAATATCTAAAAAATTAAATTTTGAGGGTTGCATGAAATGATTTGACAATCATTTATGTATACTTTTTCCTTCTTGAGCAGCAAACTCCATTATCTGCGACATTAGAGTTTATTATTATTATTTTTTAAAAACTTCATTATAATATATATAATATTTTGCTTTTATCCTATTTATGTGAGTATTTGTGACATTTTATCAAATAATATTTTTGGAATATAAAAATGTAACAAAAAATATAGTATGATTAAATTTTATAGTATGAATAGAATCATCTTATGTTTAAGATTTCAATATTAAACTTTAATTACTCTTTACACATAGCCATAATAATAATTATTATTATTACTTTGCAAAGGCCATAATTAATTCTTCGTCATAAATTGCATACACATACCATTAATGCAACTGATTCTTTTGCCTATAAAATGATACCCATATATGCCCATAGAACCCACAAAGCTTTCAAAAAATTATTTTTTCCATTAAATATATTACAGTTATTACAGCATGAATAGACTAGCAATCCTGTTGCTTATTGTGCCATCTTTCATGATGGCAATTTGTGAAGGCAAAACACATGTAAAAATTGGGGATGGTTTGTTTGGTAAAACACATGTAAGAATTAGGAATGATTTGGGTTCAAATATTCAGCTTACTGTCCATTGCAAATCCAAAGAAGATGATCTTGGTGTCCATGTTCTGAATTTTGGAGAAACCTATGAATTCAGCTTTAGGCCAAGTATGTTCTTTAAAGTCACACTATTCTATTGCAGCTTTCAATGGGCAGACCAGTTCCATTGGTTCGACATTTTTAATTTTGCTGAGCAAAGAGACAAAGATTGCACAAATTGTAATTGGAGTGTATGGGATCCTAATGGGCCATGCTTTTTCAATAGTAAGAGCAAAAAGTATGATAAATGTTACAAGTGGAAAAAAAATTAGGAAAGTATGGTTTATTTAATGTTTTTTTGAGTTGTGTTTCAAATTGATGAAATAAATTAATAAATGATTATATGGAATAATATCATTTTCTTCTTCTTCATATTGGTGTGCATATGGATTCAAGAAAATAATGATTTTGCTATGCTCTTCCATTTCTATTTTTTACTTTTTATTTTTTGTTATCAGTAAAGATTAGCATACTTTTACAATTTCGAATGATGAATCCACCTGTAATCTGTATATGTATATATCGATGTTTATAATTCTACAGGCACAACTTATGCATAATCAATGAGACTTAAATCTTTATTCTTTTTAATCAGAATTTAAAGTTTTTTTTTTTTTAAATTAAAATATTAATTTCCTTATCAATCTATTAGCACCTACATTTTTTCTTTGTTACTTTTACTGAAAAAAAAAAAGAAGGTAATTTGGTCATCAACAAATGCATTTGGTCGAATTTATAAGTCCAATCACAATTGGGTCACAAAAAAATAAAAATAAAGTGAAAAAAAAAATAGATAAATAAAAGTACAAGCTTCAGTGATTTACGCACCCGTAGCTGTGCATCTTCATCTTCCTCACTGACTGACTTGCTTCTCTCTTCTTCAATATTGCTTGTTGCTGTTCCTTACTTAGATTGCGAAATGGTTCTTTCTCTGCTATCTTCTAACTCCATAACTTCTCAAGGCAAAAGCAAGTTTAGGATCGCGGACTCGGAATAAAGAACATTTTGGCAGAGGTACATACTCCGCTTATTTCTTTCTTCACTCCTCTCTTGTCTTTTCTTTTGAACTTTTTTCGGGGATTATTTTTTCTTTTTTCTTTTGACTTTTTCTGTTGGTTATCTTTGGTAATTATACAAGCACATGGTTTAGTGATGATTCTTTTTTCTTTTTCCTTTTTTTCAATGTCATGAGTATATGTAAGTGGTCTATGAATTCTTGTTCGGGGTCTGAGAAATTGTGAAGTTTCGTGTAAATTATTTTCCTTAGCATTAATGATCTGTTTTGGAGAGTAAATGCTGGTCAGTTGTCAATTCAACCTATTTGTAACTTCCCATGTTTGCTTTAGGAAGTTGGAAAACGTTAGAATCTTAAAATATCCCAATTGCAATGTTCCTATGCTAATTAGTCAAACAACCCATATAATTCTTTTGTTTTATTATTATTATTTTTTTTCCTTATCACAACCTTAGAAAATAGTAGCACTTAGGATCACTGCACCATAACAAACCAAAAACCATAGTTTATTTTATACAAAACTAGGCATGTTTTTTAACCCATAATAAGCATTTTCTGGGAAACTATGATAAAAAAATTTCACAGTGACATAAAGATTAAAAATTTTAGTTGTTTGTAAAAGATTTAATTAAAATGAAAATAACAGAGACAAATCTTTGTTTAGGTGTTTTAAATAATAGAGGTAGCTGATGAGGACTTAAAAGGTGTTTTTCTTTTTGGTAAACGGGACATAAAAGGTGTTGATGATTAATTAAAACAAGGAAGAAATCCTAATGAAGTTCCATCAAGCTATCTTCCTTCATTTTAAGTCCTTGTTTGTGAGTCTGGGGTACCAAGATAAATCATCAATCCAGAAACAAATAATTAGTAGCTGACAGCCTCATTTTGTATATTTTGTAATCTATGTAAAAAGAAGTTCATTAGGTCTACATGTTTAGCAAAACAGAAGAAAAGGTCCACATGTTTGAACTTTGAATACCCGAACATCAAGGAATACTAATACCCTTGAGTTATGGATTTTTTATAAATTAAAAGAAGATCTAAGAATAAAATGCCCTGTTCAGCAGGTTTATTAGAGACTTGTGAAAGTTCAAAGCATTTTAGGAATGTGTCATTAGGTGTTAAAAGTACTTGTTACCGTATTAATGGATATTTCTACTATGTAATTATTAAGAGTTATTAACAATATGGTTCATTTTAGTTAAAGGTTTAGAACCTCTGAGAAAAATTGAGTTTTTCTAGTGTGAAGGTCAGTTTCACACTCTTTCTCTTTTTATGTCTTGTTGTTCTTTATGTACTGTTCATGGGTTACTGTTGACTGTAATAGAGCAATGCCAAGATTTTCCTTTCATTCAACTCTTTGAACCTCCGATTTTTTCTTTTGACTAACCGCATTCCAAGTATTTTCCACAACCTTTTGATCCCATGATTTGTCCTTGGAAATCATTAAATTGCTTGCAGTTTCAAATTTCCAGCACATATAACTTTCAGGCTGCAAAATGTGTTCTTCCGTATCGTAATTGACTTATAAATCCTAAACTTCTTCGCAACCCAAACTTCTAGAGCTAAAATGCTTAAATATAAACCCGGTTTCTAATCACAAAAATGTCAAATAATTTAGCATAATTGAGAGCTATACCTCTCTGTTCCTACATTTATATTTATGGTTCATTTGCAGAAAAGAGATGGTTATTCCCCCGCCGGTTAAAGCACCTAATATCACAAAGTATCTCAAGCGTCACGTCCTGAAGATGAACTTTACAAACAAGTATGTGAATGCTCAGGTAATCCACATGCCAACTGCGAAAGTAGCCTTTTCTCCGAGTTCTCAGGAAAGAGCTTTGAGAGCAAGTATGGAATCTTCAGGGGATGTGGCTGCAGCTCCAAAGATCGGTAAGGTACTGGGTAAGCGTGTGCTGCTCAAGAACATTCCTGCAATTTCTGTCCACTTGCAGAGAGAACAGAGGTATCATGGTAAGGTTAAAGCTGTCATTGATTTTGTGATTGCAGTTGGTTTGAAGCTACTCTAAATTGGACGATAGGAAGGGGGAAAAAAAAGAAAAAAGAAAAGACATTGAATGATAAATTTTGCTTGGAAAAAACTTACTTCCGAACATTTTCATTCTTGGTATGGAAGAACTACTTGGGGAAAGATCCATTGGAAGAAATGCATGGTGGGGTTTGTGTTTCTGATGCTGTTCCATTGTGATTTTCTTTTGTAAAAGGTTTTGTAGATTGTGACTGTTTGTTGGATTGACATGTTTTTTATCAACACCATGTTGAGTCATTTTAAGTACAACCTTATTTAAAGCTTCTTTTGAAACCAAAAGGCAGATATAATTCATTTATTTAAATCAAAATAAACCCATCATTTTGTTTCACTAGTACAGCATTTTGAAACTTTTGTATGTATATTTGTGAGGATTTGAAAAATCCTCATTTTATCTTTATGAGTATCATTTGCTGCAGAAAATAAAAGAACATATGAATATGGATAATAACATGACAATAACATACATAACCAAATAATATTTTATTATCTCTTTGAAACACCATCTCTGTTTGAAATTAAAAAGCATTTATATAACAACAATGCATTAAAGAAACCAATTTGACATCAAAATATATATATCTAGTCCCCAAAACGTAAACCCTACTTAAAAGTAGTTTCCATTATGCTAAGTTCATCCATATAAATCAATATTAAAACGCAATATTTTCACATCAATGGCATGAATTTGGTTTACATCTCCCATACTTTCCTTTATCCTAAATATATAAATGTGGGCCAGATGATATCCTAAAACCCAATCCTGAAAACAATCATAATTATGGGTCGTTTTGATCTAGTTCCACTAACGTTCTTCATTGTGATGGCCATCATTATCAAGTGTAGTGAAGGCGTAGTTCATGTAGAAATATACAATGATTTGGGACCAGACTCAAAACTCATGGTTCATTGCAAGTCCAAGAACAGTGACATCGGGTTCCATCTTCTTCACAATGGAGATGTGTTTGGATTCCATTTCAGACCGAATATTATAAGGAGCACACTCTTCTTTTGCAGTTTCAAATGGGAAGGAAATTTTCACTATTTTGACATTTACAAAGCGCGGAGAGATTGGTGTCATTGGTGTGTATGGCATGTCAAACCCGACGGTCCTTGTAAGGTCTATATATATATATATGTAGTTTTTCTACTATGCGAATGCTCATACTATTTTAGGATACAGAAATATGTAAAAGCAATGATTTTTGAAGAAATTATCATCAATATTATCTTCTGAAGATGAATTTATTTTACTTAAAAAACCGTTACCTTTAAAGTATATTCACATGTTAAACACGGACATTCACATAGTAAAAAGGTTATACATATGCATGCGTGCGTGCGTGCGTGTTTCATATTATGTTAGCAACGTTTCTTACAAGTGTTAAAATTTTTCATTTATCCAACTAAATAACACAATTCATAAGTAGTAGGAATCCTATATTAAGAATATGATCCAAAAAAACATAACTCATACATATGTGACTTACAAGCTTGTATATGTAAGGTAAAGAGTTAGTAGGCACTTAATAAAGTACACTAAATTGCCATGCCAGCTATAATGTAAAATCTATATATGCAGCAAAAAGGAGGTACTTTTTTTCTTCTGTTTTTTTTGGTGCAAATTAGCAGAAAGTATGTACTTGAGTTGAGAATATATATTCGAATTCCATGTTTGAATAAAATCCAATATCAATTTATTATTTTTTTAAATAATAAAATCCAAAATCATTGAAATTGGTTTATATACTGTGGAAATTTGAAGGCTAAATTTTGAGATTCTTAAATTTGTCTACAAAAGAAAAATAAAAAATATATTTTTTTAGTGCAGGAAATGAGAATTTTAGCTTGAGATTCTTAAATATGTCTTTTTCCCATTTAAAGGGCAATGCTTTCTTTATTTGGATTTGAAAAATTAAATGTTTTTATCATCGGTGATAATTACTATTTTATATAATAAATTTTAATTTGTTTATTTAATTTGATTATTTTTATATTAAAATTCTAAAAATGTTTAAATTTTTATTTCGATGTAAATTTTATTGGTGATTATTCACCAATAATGATAAATAATATTCTTCATGTTAAATATGGATTTGTCGTGATAGAAAGAAAATTATCACTTGACGTTATGAATGTATACTTTTATAAAATAATTATAAATAAGAATCAATACGTAAGGTGGAAAGAACAGGTGATTCAAATTGGAACTGAATATGAAATTATTGTATTTTATAGATTTTTAATGAATATATTGTATTTTATAAGGTGGTATTGCAAACAAAGTGACAAATTATAGTGATGGATAAGATTTTTCTTCTTCATTTTGATGGCTTATTACAACATTTTAATATTATATTTTAAAAATACGTGGTTTAATTAGAAATGAGATTCATAAATTTCCCCTTGTGTTTATACAACATAATAAAAATACAAATTTTGGCCTATGCCAATATGGATAAAAACTAAAAAGTAACAATAATATGTTAAGGATAGAAAAGAGCTACTTAAAATGTATAAGTCTAATAACAATCTATATATAGTCCCAAAAAAAAAAAAAAAGGGATTAATTTCATTCTTCTCCCCTAAAGTTTCACTTCAATACTATTTGATCATTCTGATTTTAAAAATATTATCAATATTCCATCAAGATTCAAATAGTGATTATTTTTCTTTTTATTATTTCACTCATATCGTCAGGATCCGTCTAAAATTCCTTACCAGAACCCTAGATAAGCTTTGATCCCAGAACAATTCTACCGAACCTTCCAAGGAAAATCCGGCAGCATCTCTCCTAAGTGTTGGACTTACTACAAAATTTCCTATACGAAAAACGCACTTCTAAAGATGTCCCCTTATTTCTCCCACCTTACTACAATTCATTCCACAAATTTACAGCACTTCATAAATAATAAACAAGGGATCTATGCAATAACTATTTAATAATGTCCAATACAGTACAGAGCATTTGAGTTATAACACGAAAATAAATGTTGTGGCAACAGAGAAAAGAAAGAAATATTACAGGATAGGAAATAGGAAAATGAAGAAAGACAGAACTCCTCGAATTGTCCTCAACGGAAAGATGTCGAGCTCGCCTCGGACGTCAACGTCTACTAATCTGTGCCTAAGGGAACGAATTTAAAAACGTGAGATGCTAATCATCTCAGTGAGTGATTCGATATGCTACACCATAATATTAAAAATGCTAGAATAATAATAATTATTATTATTTGAAGATGTTCTTGCTCTCAAAATTCTCACAACTCACTCAGTTGGAAAAGTTCCCATTTTTAAAGCATTTCACAAAATCCAACATTTATATACTCCGAAAAGTAAGGACATCATAAATGAATAAATGCAAACAGCAGCAAATATTAAGAATTGAAATTTACCTTGAAAATATATTAATAACAATTAATTGAATTTATAGTAAATTACCACAAGATAAATAAGATCACATCTAAATAAATGAATAAATAAATAACAAATTTCATATTAGATGAATTCAGCACAATCAAATTAACCAAGCAAAATTTAACACAATATACACTCTTTATTTCAATTACCATTTTGAAAAATATTTAACTTTGATAATCAAGTGGGAGAAAAATAACTTGATATATCATACTATATACCAGTGTTATCCTACAGTACCCAGCGTCCCAAGGCATCGTCTGGCAGGGAGATTATAAAGAGAAAACAGGCATCCAGGCCGCCCTGGCATCCTAGCAACGCCGATGCTAAAAACTCAATCCCGGCCATGGAAGGGGGGCGGCTATGGCCAATATCAAACTTGCTTGCCCTCGGTCTGATGGAAACCACGCGAGAGTATAAACCTACGCGCTTATCGCACTCCACCAGAACACTAATCACATCCACAACTACAGAACGCCGGTACTATATGGGTGCGTCTAAATAAACCATATATATATATATATATACCAATTCCCAATTTTTATAAAACAAAGGATAACACCCACAATTTCAATTCATCAAATAATCCATCATCTTAATATCCAAAGATGTATATATATATATATATATATCCAATATTTTTTCAATACCATAAAATAATTTTCCCACCATTGTTTCAATGCGTGATAACATTTAAATAAATATTTTCTTCACATCCTTCAAATTTAATACAAATAAAACCGCATTGAAATCCGCATAGAAATCCACATGTGCATAAATTCCATCAATTTCAAATCCATCAACTCTCAATTCCATCAATTTAAATATACAAATTTTCCGATGGCATAAATATTTTTGAACATTATTTAAATCAATATTTCTTTCTCAAATCTTCAAAAACCAATTTGAATCAAATATGTCATTTAAATCTCATAAAATCCACAATAATCAAAATTCTCATAAATATACATTTTCAAAATATTCAATTAATATAAAATATTCACAATTTAACTCCCGAAAATACTTTAAAGGTGAGTCACTCACCTCAAGCATACGTATAAACCAAGATCTCCTATAGGATCAATTCTACTACTCATACGTGCTTCTAGAATAATAATATTACACAGGATCAAATAAATTAATATTTTATTCGGATAAATAATAGTCAGTACCCAGGGGGTTTAACACAAACGGTGTCCAAAATTCGTAAATAAGGTATCAATGGAAAGCTAAGGGGACGAGGATCACATTACCGACCTTCGTTGGACTCAACTCGACCGGAGGTGGCCGGAAAGTGGACGGAAGGTTCTTCCAAACTTCAATTTGTCGTGTCTCTCAAACAGCAGGGAATTGAGCTGCTGAAAATCAAGCTCAAGAGGTCCAAAATAGGGGGAATAAGATATGAAATCGGACTGGATTGGCCAGAAAACAACGAAATCACCGGAAAATCAAAATGCTAACCGCCAACTTGGTAGTTCAGCTAGCCGACGACTGGGCTTCATTGGTGGCCGGCGCGTGTGGCCATCCGGTGGTCGAAAATGGTACAGACCGAGATAGAGAGAGAGATTGATGGGAAGGAGAAAAAAAAAGAAAAGAAGAAGAAGAAGAAAGAGAAGGCCCATGGGGCATTTTCCCCACGTGGGGTAGAGGAAAAAAGAAAATAAATAAATATATATATATATATATAAAATAATACAGTATTTAAAAAAAATTTTGCATATCTATAACTTGTAAACCACATATCCGTTTCGGGCGTGTCACTAATCTATGAACTCATATCGACGAGTACTTTACAATCGTACATGAGTCAAAGCTCAAATTTGCACAAACAAAAAGTCAACTCGGACACTCGTTGGACAATTCGAACCTCAACTTGTTTTGCTCATATCTTTCAAACTGTAGCTCCGTTTTCGATGTGCTACTAGTCTATGGACTCAAGTCGATGCGTACTTTGCAAGGCACCTCGGTCAAAGAGAAATTCCATCCAGAACCAAAAGTCAAAATTTGACCCCTTTCGGTCAACGACAGTCAAACCCGACCAATCTCGATCAACGCAAAAAAAATTTCCGATGTACTTCAGGACAGGGTGTTACACATACCCTTTAGAATACTATCATGCACATCTCTTGAGGGATTAAAATGAAATTAGTGCTAACTTTAGAGGTCCAATGAAACATTTCCAAAAAGTAAATTAGTCTTTTTTTTTTTTTTTCTCTTGGCATGAACATTTTTAAAAAAGTTTAATTATTAATTAAGTCATTGAATATGATTTTAACATAACCAAGAAATATTTATGATCTTTTTGAGACACCATATGCATTTGAAATTAAAAAGCCTATTATAGCCTTTACCAAAACAAAAAAGCCTAAACAATGCATTAAAGATATAAAATGTTTGTCCCTGCATGCAGGATAGCTCAGTTACGAGATCAAATTACTGTTTTATCAATAATCATTTTGAGTTTGAATCCTTCAACCCTTACATCAAAAATACATTGGATGATTTCTTGAAGACACTTAAAACGTATACCTACTTCAAATTATAGTTTCCAATATGCCAAGTTCATCCATATAAACCATTAGCAAAACCAATATCTTCACATCAAAAACATGAATTTGGTTTCCTTCACCCCTTATTATATAATTTTCATCGATCCACAATCCTATAAATAAATATATGGGCCATATAAGGCTTATAAGCTCTAAAACCCCAAGAAAACAATCGCGAAGATGGGTCGGTTTCTGAATATTCTACCAATAGTACTATTCTTCATTTTGGCCATCACAACCAAAAATAGTGAAGGCAAAGTTCATGTAGAAATAGTCAATGCATTGGAAATAGACGACCCAGATCTAATGGTTCATTGCAAGTCCAAGGACAATGACTTGGGTTTCCATCTTCTTCACTATGGAGATGTGTTTGAGTTCCATTTCAGACCCAATATTATAAGAAGCGCACTCTTCTTTTGCAGTTTCAAATGGGAAGGCAATTTTTACTATTTTGATATTTATAAAGCTAGAAGAGACCGGTGCCATGATTGTGTGTGGAATATCAGATGGTATGGTGCTTGTTTGGTTAATTTTAGCAACAACAGTGAATATTGTTATTTGTGGCCGCCATTGGATTTGCCACCACTTCCACCGAACAAGGCAATAGGGACCTAGCTGACTGGATACGCATATATACAGTTGGGCTACTATTAAGAAATTCTATTTTGAACATATGGGTTTATAATTAGAAATGATATTTATGAATTTCAGGGTTTATATTTGATACCAAGAAAGAATAAAAATTCCTTCTTCTTTTTTTTTTTCTTGGGTGAGAAGATAGAATAGAACTTAAAGGTCAGCTTTATAAAACCATAAAATTCATGAGACTATTTGTTTCTAACCCGACCTTCAAATTATTATTATGTAATTTGTTAGGAATAGCTTAGCAGCTTCGGCATTCTTTTTCTAGACAATAATTCTCAATTTCCATCACATCCCATACCCGAAACAAAAATAAAATAAATAAATAATAATAATAATAATAATAATAATTAAATTGGTAGGAAAATTTGAATTTGGAATCTATGCATCAAGAAATTGTGACTTAATGCTGCATTATCCACATCTTAAAGTTCGCTTGGGAAGAAAAACAATATTACAAGACCTCTCTTGGTCTTTATTTATTTATTTATTTTGGACTGAAGTCCTATAAAATTTTTTGAGTGACAAAAATTGTCTAATTCTCATCAATCTTCTAACAAGTTGTGAAAATTATTTCACCAAACAAATTAGAATATTACATGTCCATATAGAGAAAAAAAAAAAAAAAAAAAAGCAAAACATTTTATCAGCCAAAAAAAGTACATATTTATTAATGTTTGCTGAAAAGACCAGTAAAAGAAATTAAAAATCGCAATATCAACCATCAGAAATGCCAATTTTCTTCCAATATTTCCCACAAAACAAAAAGGGGAAAAAAACTATGGAAAGCGAAATTAAAAATTATATAAACGGTCCAAATAAATCCAAGTAATAAAAGAAAATCGTCGAGAAAATATAAAAAGAGAAAAAGGACACAAGAAGGTCCATACTTTCCTTTTGCTCCAAATCGTGCCACGTGGTCCTTCAACGGCCAGTCCCTCAACCACTAGATTTCCGTTAACGTTTTTAATGTCGTTTTTCTTAGTCCTGCTTCACTTGCACTCCACACAAAACACCTTCTCCAAAAATCACACTTTCTCTCCGACGGACATTCCGACGAAATACCAACGCTTAAGACTCTCTTCCCGGCGGGTTTTCCGATCAGCGGAACCGCCATGGCCGCAGCGCCTCAGCTCAGCTGGTGTGGAATTGAGCCTCTTTGTAGCAGCAGCTGCCCAACTCACCACCGATCCTTCCCGTACAGTAGAATTCGGGTACCTAAACGGGCTCGGAGGGTTTTTGCTGTAGCCACTGGACCTAAACCGACTCAGACGGGTTCGGACAAATCTTCGTCGGTGAAAACAGTTAATGGTTCCTTAAGGCCTCCTCCATCGTCAAAACCAGTTAATGGAGTTTCCAAGGTATTGTTTGTTTGGCGAGAAAATGAAAATTTGGGTCTTTTTCTGGTTTCTTTGTAGCTTGATTTTGTCTCAGTTTGGTGTTGGATTTCTAGAAGAATGGAAGGATAATAGAGAATTTGAAAGAAAAATATAGAATTGTTTTCATATTTTAAGTTAGCAGGATGATCCAGGACTAAGAGGTTCACTGGAGTTGGGTTGCTCTATTATTATTATGGTTTTTTATATGAAATAATCAAGTTATAATAGGCCTTGAATTTTGAACTTGACTTGGTGAGTGGAATTTCATTGTTTTCATCTTTCCCGCATAAAGAAAATTCCAAATTTCAACAATTTTCTTTTATAAAGGTAATTCTCACTCACAGCTTGATTGGTTTTGAAAAATGGCAGAGAATGGGAGAGGTTTCACAGGAAATTAAAAGAGTAAGGGCACAGATGGAAGAAGACGAACAGTTGGCGATACTCATGAGGGGTCTTCGTGGACAGAATTTAAAGGATTCACAGTTTGCAGAGGATGATGTTGAGCTTCGCCTTGTTGAGGTGTATATGTGATTGCTGTATTGTATGCATTATTCAATTAAATGGTATTTGAGTTACTTTTTCTGTAGAATTTTGTATAATTTAATTGTTACAGCAAATCAGTGGGGCTCTTTTTGTGCTTAAACTACTATTGCACGTGAAAAATTGAAAGAGTTTTACTAAGAGTGCAAGAACTGGATAATAATGGCACAGCATTTTATGAAATGCAGGGAAATGGGTTGTAAACCATTATGCTTGTTAATTTCTAGGAAATTGAGCACATGAATATCGTCTATCTTGTACTTTTATGTGTGTGGGCACACATTGCTGTGTGGATTGAATTGGAATCACTGGTGCAATGGAATACTGTGAGAAGGTGTAAATATTTTAAGCTTTCTCTGTGTCCAGCCTTGACAAGAAATACTTTTTTATCGATAAAGCTGTTTTCCTTGTTATTCCGTTGATATATTTGCTGCTTGTATTTCCATAGGTAGATGAAACCAGTGAGTTTCTGCCTTTAGTATATGACCCCGCTACTATCGCTGCTTACTGGGGAAAACGTCCACGTGCAGTTGCAACACGTGTTGTCCAATTGCTCTCTGTTGCCGGGGGTTTTCTCTCTCGTCTAGCATGGGATGTGATAAACAAGAAGGTCAAAGAGGTAAATCTTTGTTTCCCTGCTTATTGTTTTTGAGTTGTTGCTTTCACTCATAATTATCTGAGAGAATCAAACAACTTATAGGACATCAACATTTGCAATGGCTGGGATAATTTAAGGCTTTTCAAATTATTCTCCTGTGCCCCTTTGTTTTAGTAATCAATTGATTGCATTTTTTATCTAATCTAGTTGAAAATAAATTATGGTTCCCTTCATTTGGTTCAACCTAGCGAGAAAATGGTGAAAGGAAGTGAGAGAACTGATAGATATTTGAATGTAGAGAGGGGAATAAACAGTGGACTTAGGTTAGAGATAGTACCAGTATAACTGATTTTTGTAGAATTCTTCTGGCCTCTAATTTGTCTCCTTCAAATGCACTTCTCATTTCCATGTTCTTTATTTATTTATTTATTTTTTATTATTATTATTTATTTATTTATTTTTTTTGGTTGCTTTTTACTATAATCAGAATGAAGTCGCTAGAGCCATTGAATTAAGAGAAATTGTGACCTCTTTGGGTCCAGCATATATCAAACTGGGGCAAGCATTGAGCATTCGACCAGATATCCTGTCACCCACTGCAATGACCGAACTGCAAAAACTTTGTGATAAGGTACACCTTATGATACCTTTATTGCCTCTTCTATTTTGAGTTGATATTATTATGTTTACTGAAACTGCTAGTTGTTATCTTCATGGCAGAAGCCCTATAAGAGAGAACTTCCATAAAATTCATGTCATTCTTTTCATATCTGATTTCTGTTTGATGATTTGTGAAGGTACCTTCGTTCCCAGATGATGTAGCTATGGCTCTTATTGAGGAGGAGCTTGGTCAACCGTGGAATAACATCTATTCCGAACTATCTTCTTCCCCAATTGCTGCTGGTAAAGTACCTAAAATTCATCGGGATGCTAGGAACCAAATTTGTTATAAGAAGAATCTAGTCTTTTAAGTTCATTATTAACATAGTATTTATTGTCTTGTGGAAAAACATGGCAGCTTCTCTGGGACAAGTGTATAAGGGCCGGTTGAAAGAAAATGGGGATCTGGTGGCTGTCAAGGTGCAAAGACCTTTTGTTCTTGAGACTGTAACAGTTGATCTGTACATCATACGGAACTTGGGTTTGGTTCTCCGCAAGTTTCCTCAGGTAGTATTTTCCTATACCAGAGTTGGAATTTTCTTGCTTCTGGCTTAGATAATTCCTGTATATAGTATTAAGAGTGTTCTTTTCTGACGTCTCCATTGTTCTTTCCTTAATATTTCAGATCTCTGTAGATGTGGTTGGACTGGTTGATGAATGGGCAGCTCGTTTCTTTGAAGAGCTAGACTATATTAATGAGGGTGAAAATGGAACGCTCTTTGCTGAAATGATGAGGAAGGATCTTCCACAGGTGAATATGATCATACTCAATCATATTTGGATCAAGTTCATGTTGATTTGTGGATGGTCAAACTACATTAGGAAAATTGATAGCTTGATTGTTTAAAATTATCATCATAACTGTTAAAAGTTTCATCTGCAAAAGTGCACATTTCTGAAATAAAAATCTTTTACATATTAACTGATATTTTGATTTCAAACTTGTTTCCCCTTAGGTAGATCCAAAAGGAACTTAATTTTTGGATCTTTTCTGAAACGAAGGAAACTTATTTTAGAAACTGCCTTGAGTTTATGGCAGGTGCAATGAAGTATTGAAGCAGGTTTATGTTATATTTTGAAGACATATGTATATCTGTGCGCACGTGTGTGTGTGTGTGTGTGTGTTCAGGTTTCTCTTTCGTAATGGTTAACCATATAGACCTTCGAAATGCAGCATATCTATTTATGATATTTTTTGAATGTATAATCTTGATTCTGTTGATGTAGTTACTAAACTAACTGCATCTGAGCCTTATTTTGTGCCCCTGGTATACCTCCTAAGTCCACTGATTTTAGAAGTCCAAGTGGAAAGTTATTGACATTTGACACAACGTCGAGGAATTTTCAGTCTGGTGCCATCATTTGATTTTGTAATGTCCAAACAAATCCATACTAGTTGGAAGTTTGGCATCTCAATTTCACCCCTACTGAACTGGTAGCAAAATGAAAAAACTGGGAATGTTGCTTGCTAGGAATGAAACAAAATAATAATAATAAAAAAAAAGGACTTTTCTGATGCACAGGAAGAAATGGAAATTCCATTCAATAATATCTGCAAGGAATCTGTGAAACGCTCATTAAACATTTATCTTTTCCAGGTCGTTGTCCCAAAAACCTATGAAAAATATACTTCAAGGAAGGTTCTTACTACAGGATGGATAGAAGGAGAGAAGCTGTCACAAAGTACAGAGAGTGATGTTGGAGAACTGGTTAATGTTGGAGTCATCTGCTATCTGAAGCAGGTAATTACTTATATTAGTAGGCTCGAGATCCTTGTACCTTCTTGAGATAGTGAAGAAATTCTTTTTCCTCTTCTTTTTGTTTTAGGTAACATCTGTTTCAATTATCCATCCTGAGTCAGAAAAGTTCGGCTATTTAGAGCACACTTTTATAATTGTGAAAAGATGTTTTGCCTATGGGCTACAGAAATTATTCTTGAAAATGCTCTTAAGTCTGCCTTACTTTAATTTGTATGGTCTTAACAATGCATGTAATGTCTATAGAGCCTTATAGATGCTGTGACTGTAGAATCATGCATGATCTTCTATTGGGCAATGATTGTTTTTGTATATATAACTTTAAATTGTAGCTGGTGCAAGTTTCCAATAGCTAGGATAATCTGCACCTCTCTTAAGAGGTTGGTTCAATTTCCGTTTACTAATGCATTAGTCACTTATTGTCTTTTTCTTGTTTGCAGCTGCTTGATACTGGATTTTTTCATGCTGATCCTCATCCAGGGAATTTGATCCGCACTCCAGATGGGAAGCTAGCTATACTTGATTTTGGTAATGAATCTACTTTGTTAGAGTATATTGCGAAAGATAACCTTTCCACATAGTTAGCAAACATTAAACGCATACTCTCATTTAAGTATCACAAATCCAGTTAAGCATTCCTGAGTTAATTGTATTAATTTTTAAAATATTACTTGGATAAGGCTACTCCTCTTTAGTTGAGTGCGGGTGGAAAAATTATAATAAATAAACAAAAGAAGAAGAAGAAGAAGATAAAAAGAAAAAAAATAATAAAAGAGAGAGAGAGAGAGAGAGGATGAAACACCGGTTCCAGTTCCAGTGAATTATGTTTCTTTCCTTTCTATTCTCAATTATTATTTTACATAGATTACTTTCATAAAACTAGACTAGGGTCTATTACTTGAGAAACATTTCACTGTTGTCCTTAAACTAAATGTTCTAATGCTAATGCTTTATCTAAGGACATAAGAAAACTTTGAATATAAGCTAAGAGATTGGATATTCCCTTGTTCAAACAAAAAGTCATTAGTCCAAAGTGCTTAATTGAAAAACAAGCCTAAAATCTTGAGTTTTGTTTAGGAAACTATGCATCATATTTAGCATGCCTCTACTGGAAAAAACAACTTCCAGTAGGTGATAAACTTTGTGCATCAGAATAGTATGGATGCTGTCTATAATTTTAAGGTGTTGATTTTCAATCTGCCACTGAGATTAGTTATCCTTTTCTTCTGCCCATTAACTATGTTTAGTCTCAATTGCTCAAATGGCATATACAAATGTATCAGCAGATAGAATGTTTCTTTGCCATTATTAGAGATCACTTATTTAGTGCTTGTCTTGTCTTCTCTTGGATACTTGAAGAATGTCGTACTGAATTGTATTTTAAATTATGAAGAAGCTAAATTGTGGTTTTACAATAACAGGTTTGGTGACAAAATTAACTGATGATCAGAAGTATGGAATGATTGAAGCAATTGCTCACCTTATACATCGTGATTATGGAGCCATAGTCAAAGACTTTGTCAAACTCGGTTTCATTCCTGAAGGTGTTAATCTGGAACCTATTTTGCCTGTTCTGGCAAAGGTTTTTGATCAGGCACTTGAAGGTGGAGGAGCAAAAAATATCAATTTCCAGGAGCTGGCAGCAGATTTGGCACAAATAACATTTGATTATCCATTTAGGATACCCCCTTATTTTGCTCTCATAATCCGAGCAATTGGTGTGCTGGAAGGTATAGCTTTAGTTGGAAATCCTGAGTTTGCCATTGTGGATGAAGCCTATCCATATATTGCGCAGGTATTGAATTTCTCTGTATGAAATATTATAACTATACATATTTCGTTTACTGTATCACTGGGATATATGTATATATGCATCAGTGAATTCCAATAAAATGAATATCTAGGTGGATAATTCATGAAATTTTCCTTGAACATTTTAATCACAAACTTCAGGGTAGATGGTGCTTGTTGGACGACTATGATCGTAAATGGTCAAGAGGTTCTAACTAAAGCTAAAAGGAACATTGGAGATATATTTAATAGAAATATGATAACTAACCTGTTACTGATGTGATCCTTGTTATCTGAGTTGATAACTTGGGACTAGCCTTTGTCAATATGCAAGGTATTGAAGTTGGTAGCAAGTTAAAATCTCTTGTAAATAGTTTTATAGTTGGTTATCCATTACTGGTTTGTATGGTATATTTGATGCGAATATATTCCTTATTCCTTTAGTGGTCTCATTGATATTCACTATTTCATTCTTTCTTTCACTGTAGAGGCTCCTGACTGATGAATCCCCACGTCTAAGGGAAGCTTTGCGTTACACAATATATGGAAAGTCAGGAATTTTTGATGCAGAAAGATTCATAGATGTCATGCAAGCTTTTGAAAACTTCATAACAGCTGCTAAAAGTGGAGGTGGAGAGAGTATGAATGGTGATATGGCGGAACTCGGTATTCTGCAAAGTCGAACAGAAACTATTGTTCCAGGATTTCTGCTGGTTCCATCACAACAGAATCAGCCCATCAAAACGAGGGCTGCTTTAGGATTTCTATTGTCTGCTAGAGGAAACTTCTTCCGAGAATTTCTTCTGGATGAGGTACTTTGCATAGGAACTTAAAGGACAAGAGAATTTATCTAATACTTTATATCCTATTGAAGTGCAATGGCTATACAAGATCGCCTGTCTTGATACATTGATGGAAAGATTAATAATCAATAAGAGCTTTATATGTAACAACCTGATTTTAGTTAAGAAAATGAGGTAGCAAATAGCATCGGTCAAACCTTAACAAAACTGAATCATGTCATGTAGAGACCCAAATAGTGGCACAAATATGGATACTCATTAAGACCATTTTGTTATTATCACTATTTTTTGGAGATGAAGTGATAAATTTAAGTCTTAGGTTAATTTATAATCAATTATATCAAACTTTCTTGAGTCTTTTTTGGCAAGTAGTTCTGTTTTAGGTTTGGTTGAGCTAGTTTTATCATTAACTTTGATATGCAAAGCAGGTTGTAAAGGGAATTGATGCAGTTACAAGGGAACAGCTGGTGCGCATTGCAGCACTCATCGGAATTGGAAATGCTACTCCTATCTTCAGTATGGTTCCCACTTTTGGTCCATTCAGGCCTGCAGGACTTCTTCCCACAATAACGGAGGAGGATAGAGTTATACTGAACAATGTCCAAAAAATCATCGAGTTCTTGACTGCTGGAAGTTCAATCTCAAGAAGACCCGACCAGGTACTTAGATTAGATGGTTTTAAGCAACCAGTTGCTTCTAACTTTATTTAGATGCTAACTTTTACTGTTTTGTTTCTTGGGGACCCAAGCAGGGAGTAGACGTTGTTCAGGTTGTCCAAGAGCTTCTTCCAGTTTTACCAGGCATCCCAGCCACAATACTGCCAGAAGTGCTCAGTCGACTAACTTCTCGGATTTTGGCTCGCATTATTCGAGACACAGTTTTGTAACAACCTTCTATAACTTGGCTACAGTAAACCTCAATTGTGCATATCTTGAACTGTATCATATATATAGGTAAAATATGTCTTACCCACACCTTACGTCCATTTATTTTTCTATATCCTTCATAAATGTTAGATTTTATACGATTTTTTTGTATACAATGTTTTCAATGAAAAAATGTAAATTGGGTTTTCTTTCAGAAGCTAAATATTTACACAAAAAGGTTTAAATATAGTTCATCCTCTTTTTATTACTAGGAGCGTGCTTTCTGAACTTTAATTTTGCATCCAAGTTAGTAGTGTTTGAATTGCAAGCTATATGAAATGCTCTAGAAATACTTCAAAAAACCAAAATCAATCCCTTTTTCTTCTTTGTTCTTCTGGCAAACTATTCCTAAAACTTCTCAGGAGCCAAATGGAGCTTGAAACTAGATGCTAGTGGTAAACATTGAAACAAAGAGCTACAATAAGAAAAAGAGGGAAAAAAAAAATCCCAATAAAATTCATTTATTTGCCTTCCATCCCTACCAATTCTTAGTCAAGTGGTAACTATGTTGAGTGAGGAGAATGAACACCTTTACCACTAAACCGCAACGTTTGCGGTGACAACCTCGAATTTGATACCACGAAGGTGATTTTGCTTGGACACATGTGGGTCTTGCCTGAATCTCTCCTTGTACCTTCTTGGCGATGACTACTTACCAGAATTAGGGTTTTGAGTAGCACACCTTAAAGCAGAACAGAATAATGGGAAACAGAGCCAAAAGACAAAAGGGGACCCAGTTGGAAACAATCTGGAGAGAACGCGAGAGCGCATGCAACAAAGAGAATAAAAAAATATATAAAAATAAAAATTAAAAAAAAAACACAGAGGGAATAGGAGCACATAAAGAAAACAAAAGCAGTATAGGGAAAAGAAGTTTTGGGACAATTTTGTTGGAAAGAGTTTTGGGACAATCCTGTGGTTTTCGATGCTTAATTCTGTTATATGCATTATTCAGACGCATGTTTGACCAAATTAGGAAGCCATTTCCATCCTGACAAATTACCATTTGGATTCTAGTATGAAAATCAACTAATTACTTTGTCTCCACCAAAAACAAAAGTGGAACTATAAAAGCTCTAAAGTTTGTAATTTTCTTCCTCTGTCGGAAACAAGTCCAGGCTTAGTTGAATTCCACAGATAAGATTAGCATCCATTTTCCTTTGCATATATATATAAATTCAAGTTAATTTCTGAACTAATCTTCTGAAACATCCATCCTAGAAAAGAAAAATATAATGAGAGAAAAAGCCTAAATTAAATGGGTATCTCAGAGACTCCCACTGTGACAAAACAATGAATGCAAACCCATTAACAGTCAAAAGATAAAGAGCATTTCATTTTTTTGTCCCAATTTCACCACAATAATAATGAGTGCTAAGGCAAAAAAGCAAAAGGAAGCTACATTTAGTGGAGGAGGCATGAAAATAATTGTACCTCCTCTTTCATCCAAACCATCTCTTTTTTTCAACCAAAAAGCTTTGCCAAAAACCCCATAATCTCAAAACAGCTTTCGCAACTTTTGTTTTTTTAATATATGCAAAGCAAAACTATAATCATTTGAAGATAACCCTTATATCAATAACATACTCATTCTTTTTCTCTCTTCTTTTTCTTCTCTCTCCTCTCTCTTCAACATTTTCCATTTGTTTTGATCTGATATCAATCCAAATTTTTCCCACACAGCTCCAACTCTGGTCATGGTGTTTTTCGATACATAGAAACCGCAAAGAGAGACGTATAACCTTGTCGTTTGTACTCCTGGCGGCGTCGGCGCAGAACAAGTGCACTACTTTAGTGTGGTCTTGCTATGTACCATCAAAAGGGTATCACAACAAAGGTGAAGAAAACAGCAAAAACGACGACAACAACGACAACAGCAACAGTATTATTAGTGACAAGAAGCAATCCGTGGCAGAAAAGAAAGATGGGGTCAAGGAAGAAGTTGATAATAATGAAGCAAGAGGTTGTGATAGTAGTAGTAGTAACAATGGTGGAAGAAACAGTAGAAGTAGTGGGTCTAATGGGCCTCACATTGAGCACTCTAATCTCAAGAGTAATCTCAAGAAAGCAGTAGTGGAGGAAAATAATCAATTAAGGACAGAAAGGAGGAAAGTTAGTTGGCCTGATGCTCATGGTAAAGATATTGCTCATGTTCAAGAATTTGAACCAAGGTAAAAAGAATTCCATCCTCAAAAAACATACTTTTTCTTTCATGAATGTAACTTTCTCAAGAAAATTAAGATTTAACAGTTTCCATGAATGTTTTTATATTTTGTAGGCTCAAAAGTAGATTTCTGACCAATTTTAACAGGGCTTGACCATGTACGGATATAAGTATGAACAGTTAAAAAAATGTGAAAACCTTTTGAATGGAGTGTGGGACATTAGGAAAAATGATAGCTTGTCTTTCATAAATGCAGAGATAATTACTAGTTTAAGTGATGAAAGATAGGACAACACTATCTGTTTCATGGCTATATTTTAAGTTTTAATTCCTTTCTTTTTCTTTTTCTTTTTTTTTCTTTTTTTTCTTTTTTTTTTTTTCTAATTTGCTTTTAGAATTTTTGCTTATATTTATTAAATTTTTCTCACTAAAATTTCTTGCACTTTCTCGTGGGTGTTAATAGTGTGTCTGAAGATGGAGAACTTGAAGGAGTAAGGAATTCTTGTGTTTGTGTAATTCAATGAGGATGGTTAAAAGGTATGATACCCACTTAAATTCTTCTCAGAGAATTTCAAGTTCTTTTAAGATTTTGTACTTTCTTAGAACTTTAAGTAAAACATGTTCATTTTAATGAGTAGTATTTCATTACTCTAAATGTAGATTATTTCAAAATATGTAAAAGCAATGGAAGATCAAGTAAATGAATTGAATGGATCATCAGAATATCAATATAAAAAGTTATCTAATGATATTATGTCCTTGACAGTCAATCCAGACACTTCATTGTATTCAGGGCATTTATTATTCTTGAATAACCATTTAATGTTATACACATACATAAAATATGCATTTATACATATATATATATATATATATGCTTGTATGTTTGCATAATGCTTCATATGGTACATGCAGAGGAACATTTGCTAATATGTGTCAGTGTTTTGGCCTGGGAAATGCTCCAAACTATTGAAGTTACACTGACCATATTTAGTAATCAAGAAGATCAATAACTCATGAAATAATAAAGATGCAATCTGTAGTGAAACAGCATAGTTATAGATGCAACTTAAAGTGACTACTTTTGTACCTTTGGAGGAGCCGAGTTAGCAATAGTCACTGGTGATAATCTCTAATTCTTGAACCAAACAACTGATGTTAAAATCTCTCATCCCCAATTTATCATTAAAAAAAAAAAAAAAAAAGTTAATTAGCATCTATGACTTAACAAACAGTTAGAGTTTTTTTTTTTTTTTCCCCCTCTTTTTTAATGAAAACAAATAGTCAAGATTCTGATAAAATTTTAAAAATTTAAAAAATCATTGTCGTATGACTATGTATATATATTTTTTTATAATATTTTCTTTCTATATTGAAAAGGAATAAATTTAAATTCGGACAATGAATCATTGTCTTAAAAAGACAGTGGATTTGCCAATATCAAGTTAACAAAAATATGCAGTTAATGGTAAAGTCTGTAAATCTCTAGCTAGTTTCAAGCTAGAGCCATATAATACCACCCAAGTTGAATTTTTAATGGGAAAATAGTAGGCAGACACTTCCTAGCTTGAAATTTATCCAAAACAAAATTGACTGTAAAGAGTTTTTCATGCTTCTTTTATTCCCCAAATTGATTTCAACTTACAAATTAAGTTTTTATCTTTTATTTTTTTCTGTTGTCAATGAATCTCACATTTTCTTTACTTTAATTACTTGCAGGTGGATCTACTTTCAATGTCTTTTTTTTTTTTTTTCTTCTGAATTCAAAACACTTAATATGATTCAAAATTTTAAAGTCTTCTGTTTATTTTGATAACTCTCATTCAATCAACTACCTTCTTTATTGCAATTAAATATTAAACAATTTTAAAAAAAAAAAAAAAGGCTAAATTGAATCAAGGTGACGTGAAATCCTCTCTCGTTTTGATAAGTATTGATTTGGTGTTTATTAATCACGTTGAAAGTGACCATAAAAATTTTTGGAAAAAAAATAAAAATAAAATATGATTTGGAAAATCTTATGATAGAAAATTCTAATTGGATGTACACCAAAATATCCACGTCCAACTTTAAACATACTCCACATGACTTCTATAGCTGCAAAAGTAGACATAAAAAATGCCTCAAAATGCTTCATAATTTTGATAATTTTTACTTTCATTCCGGACTCCCAAGCAGTATAGTTTTGGGTTGTCATAAAAAATTAGATTGATTTGATTCTTTGCATTTTCTGGTGCTATATCTTTCTCTTATGCATTAATTAAATTAAAATTAGTTCCCTTTTTCAAATAATCAATTTTTTTTCTTTTTCATACAAGTGGAAAATGAAAAAAAAAAATCTTTTTTGGCTTGTCAACACAAATAAACTTTTTTTTAAAATCTGGAAGCCAGAAAGTGAATTATCTTGTTTCATAAGCAAAAAATCTAGAATGGTCATTTTCAAAAAACAGAGTTATTAAAATAAAATCTGTTGTCACTTTACAACATATTTCAGCCAATAAAAAACCGATTCCAACTTGTCTCCTAAATCCAACTATCAGCAGCAGCCACCATCCAATAGTCGGTGGCCACCGACTGGTCAACCGCCACCCCGTTGACAGTTATAGTCGGTAGCCATTTTGTGGTACCTAACAAGTACCACCACAAAATGTTGAGGAAACATCATTTTCTCAAGGCAATTTCCTTGAAATTAATGAGTAACGTGAATCAAATGGTTTCATTGAATAAGCGTAGAAATAAATATCAAGGAGGAAAATTTCCAAACTGTTAAGCAAAGAGTATCGACAATAATCATTAAATTTCCCGGAACTTTGCTCTCTTATAAATAACTAGCTCATGATAAAAGTTAAAAAACTGATGAAATTTCAAATATCAGTAATAACTTCATCTAATTAACGTTGAAAATCGAGATTTAAATGATAATTTTGCTATAAAAATTATCTATTGCCCTCAAGTTGACAAAATCATCTTTTGTAACACAAAAAGATGAAACCTAATTGCTCATAATCTTCCAAGTTAATATAGACGTTGGGACTCATTTTGTCCTAATAAGATTACCCCGTTGGATTGGACTATTTTAAGTAACAAACTTCAGTTCTGTATATCAGACGGCCAAAAGGCTTCTACAGCAGTCATAATTGGTTAAGCTACTAAAAGTTCCCATTCAGATTAACCAAAAAAAAAAAAGAGAAAAAAGGAAACTTATACTAGAATTGAAACAACTGACCAGCGGTACAGCAGAAGCAGTCAGTCATATAAGATAAAAAAAAAGTGTGACGAATCAAGCAATAAAAGTTGTGTAAACATCCACCGAATGCAAAGCCATTGTTGTAAGAATCACCATATACTTTTGCTTTTTTTTACTTTTCTAACCCCCACCCCCCACAATGATTTTTACTAACTTTTCCCCATGACAGAAGGATCATTCAGTTCTATATCCCAAGGCACTTTTTTTTTTTTAATTTTTTTTTTTTTTTTTTAACTCCTTACAGTATCACAAATTCACGGATCAATGAAAACACTATTTTCCCTATTGGTATCAGCAGAGTACATTTACTGAGCTAAAAATCTTCTCTGGACTTTTTACCTCATTGGTTGTGACTTTTGCCCTTCTTTGATTTGCTCTTTTCCTGCATCTTCTTTTTCTTTGCTTCAGCTGTAATCCAATTGTATTCCGGGGGAATTAAAAATGGGTCTTGACTATTTTCTATCTTACTGCTAGAGGCAGCATTCGATGAGCTCGAACGATACGGGGCTTTTATCCACTGAAACCATGATGAACTAGTGGACTGTGTCACAGCAGGGCTCTCTTTGCCCGCAGCAGAAGGGCTTGACGGGGGTGTCGTGAATTCATCCAATGGTGCTAGTTCTTCAAACTTGGTAAAAGTAACGATTACTCTGATAGTAGGAACCACTGGGATAGCAACCTGGATTTAAACAAAGATAAAAATGATTAAAAGTTAAAAAAAAATAATATATTAAATAATTAGAACCAAATAATGTCAACAGCAACAGCAGCAACCATAACCACCATAAAATGTTGGAAAACAACACAAAGTTCTAAAGAACAGTCAAATTAATAAAATGCTAAACAGAGAAGAAAAAAATTAACTAAAACTTACTTTCAACCGAAAAAAAAAAAAAAAAAGGTTCTGGACGAGCAACAAAAGATATTCAGACCAAATGAACAACCAATTATTAAGTTGCAAGAATTTTTCTGAGTTGTTAACCACCAGAAAAAGGAAACTTAGGACAACGAATAAAAATTTTACGCAACTAAAAGACAAAGAAAAAACAAATGGTCCATCCTATAATTCAACTATTCTGGAGAATCTGTCATCAGATGTGCTTCATATTGATTCCATTACATTCGAACCTCAAGAACATGGAGAATTATAGTCATAACTAATAAAGTATCAGGTTTGTGGCGAATATCTAAAAGTCATCTATTTTACATCCAAAAAGCATCAACATCCAAATATCTAATACAATTAAAGTATCTCCCTAGAAGTATCCATGCTTCATGATGATAGCATACTGTGAATTACTGGGGGAGGTATACCCCAAAGCTTACTTCCATAAGAGGAATGGTAGGTAGAAATAAAGGTATATTAATTTTAAAATTGTAAATAAAAAGGTTAACTTAGGAATGGGACCATATTAACAAGTTTAAATTGCGAAACTTCCACATAATTTTAAAATGATTTTATGAGTTTCAGCACTCTTAGATCGAGGTTTACTGATTGAATTGACAAAGAAAAGAACAATAGAGAGAAGGAGAAGAAAAAATGAAAGAAGAAGAATTCAAGGAAGAAAGTCACAGTATTGTTCCATAAATCTCAAAAACGTCCATCCATAACCCATTTCTATAGGAAGTCAGTCCAATGAAGAAAATAAACACAATGAGGAGATGTAAACAAATAGGATACTGACCCCTAGTAAAAGGGAAAAATTCTAATAAACAAAAACCTAACTGTAATCCCTAAACCAAGCCTATGTGCATTCTTGATGTCCAAATAATCAAATTAATATCCCATATTCTAGCAACCTTCATTGTTTTATTAGTTACTTCCCTACTTCAAGCACATAGTTTCTTTCATCACAACAACCAGAGTAGCAAAACAAAATAGCCTGGATCAACCTAAATTTGAACTATGATCCAGATCAAGTTTATAAATTTCATAAGCCTTCAGCTCCGAGAAACGGCTTGCAAGCATTGAGAAACCTGCCTTGCTCATTTGACAAGGAGTTGGAAATGAGGCGCTATAAAGCAACATTACAATCGAATAGAACCATGTATTGACGACAGAAATATCACAAAATGCAAAATAGAGCATGCATAGTTGTTCTACAGATGATACCACTCACTAGAATTGAAACAATTTCTTTCTCATGCCAAGCCACAGAGGGAAAAAAAAAACACAAATAAAAAATAACATTTGTCGGCAACAAATTTATTTTAACCACTTCTCGTACCATAACAATAGGGGTCAGATAAATTCTGAAGTTATAATGACTTCAATAGCTATGCTAAAAAACAGAACAGCAGTAAATTGACACATATTGCCCATAGAATTCTAATCTTATATTATTTCCTACATTGTTATCGCTTAAAAAAAAGAGAACCAAGGAAATATTTACAACAAAAGGTACCACCCAAAGAAAAAACAAAGACCAAAATCATTCCAAAATGCAAAGGTATGCCGAACTGAAACAATATAATATGTCATCTTTTAAGACTAGACATTACATTCCTAAGAATCATACATGGTGAAAAAAAATGATAGCACCTGGGTATTTAAGATCCTGAGCTGTAACATATTACCGTTCTTTCAAAAAGTTATAAGGGTCTCGTGTAAATGCAGCCTTCTACATGTCATCTTTCATTGCATCAATCAAGTGCAAACAGCATTTGATCCCAAATAGTAATTAAGAAACAAGTTAACAGAGAAACTCATACTCACAAGAACAATTAAGACATCAAGTGAACAAAACAAATGTAAAACAGTAAAAGTCAACTGATAGAAGCCAGCCAGTGACCAAAACAATGCAATCAGATTTCAAAATCTTAAATCAAGACCCCACAGTAAAATTGGAGAGGAAAAATAATTAAATTGGAAAAAAAATCCTCTCTCTCTCTCTCTCTCTCTCTCTCTCTCTCTCTCTCTCTCTAAACAAGGTATTCATTTGAACTCACGCAGAAAGTTCATGCATAATCAACATTGAAGAAATAAAGACATCATTCAAAACCCATACCCCTCCAAGCACAAAAGACATCTGGAAAAGGAATGTCTAAACACAAAGAACAATGTGATAAAGACAGACAAGGCAGGAAAAAAAATGCATAATAATTCATTTGTTTCAATAACAGACAACTAGAAACTAGAAAGTTAGTGAAAAACGCTGAAAAGTAATGTCAAAGAACCATATAGAGTTTCAACTAAATATCACAAAGTTAGAGAAAGCAGGAAAGGAAACAAGCAACATACCTTGACAGGGAAGGTTCCCATTGGAAGTTTTGTTGTAAGCAGCTCCCTCAAACGACGGATTGCCTTGACCTTGTTTGCTAGAATATCAAGCAACGGCAAGAGTTCCTCAGTTTGCAGTGGAAAGTTTGGGGAAAGCCAGAGAATAGGCCTCAATCCTTTCTTATACTCATTTTCCCGACTTGCATCCTTGTGCCGATTTCTACTTTCAAAATTTGTAGAAGAAGATGCTCTCGTATCCCTTCCTCTTCGAAGTTCATCCCCCCTCACAATCTCCACAGAATGTCTTCCAGGTTTGGTCTGACTTCTAGATGGAGAATCCCCCAGCAAATCACTCACTTTCTCATCTACGCAAAGAGAATTTCTGGGTCGTGCAACCTTCTTCTGCACTTCAATCTTATTATCCCTTTTCCTCCATCCACCAAACCATCCTTTCTTTTCTTGCTTAGTCTCACCATTTCTGTAACCATTGGAATCTTCAATAGGAATCTCCCTATGCTCATAGCAGCTATGACGATGACCAATAACCCCTTCACCATTCTCACCAGTCATTTCTGTTGAATCCAGCTTAAGTGCAACTTCAAGTTGCTTCCTTTCTTCCTCTGTTAAAATCTCATCAAGTGTCTCACTTTCTGTTTCATTTTCATTGCAAGACGAGAAGAATTCGTCATCTGTCATAGCCCCTGGGACCCTCCTAGACTTTATGCTCACAACTACATTATGCATATCGTACACCTTTGCCTTCCATGAGCCAACCATTTCTGTTTTCTCTTGCCGCCTCCAAGTCAACTGAGGCAAGAGAACTGCCTGAGTCACATCAATCCCGGGCCTAAATATGTTAGTCTGAGACATCGCAACCACTTCTTGTCGAATCTCTTCTTCAGTTGCCTGAGAACCAGCACCATCCAAAGCATTCATCACCTCCTTTTCTTTGTGTGAGACCATGCAGAGCGACCCAGGAGGGACCTTGCCATCCTCTGATCCATCACCGAGAAAAATAACACTCTGATCAGCTCGTTGGATCCTAAATCCATCAAAACCTGCCAAAGTCATATCTGCTCTCAAATTTGCACCCCTCTTCCAAATCTTATAAGTATCTGAAGGGGCAATCCTAGAAATGAAAGGAATTACAGAACTATCAAAATGGAATGTAATTTCCATGTAAAAATCCCTCATCCTCCGCATGGTCCCGACCAAGCGAGGCAACCTTCTACACCATTTGGCCCAGGCCAGCGGCTGATAGTGCCTAACTATAATCATTGCAATCGCTTCTTCTCTATTGCAAATAGCTTCCTGAAGAGCACTCCACCCCTGTTCGTTCTGCAAGCTCCAATCTGCCCCAGCAACCATAAGCATTTCAGTGGCTGTCTGGTCACCAAGTTTTACAGCCAAGTGAAGAGGGGTGTCACGATTTGGGACATCACGACGATCAATCGCTGCAGAAATGGCATCACCCTTCTCTTCCTCGGCTAGTGATGCCGCTTCAGTGCGAATCTCAGCGGGGTTACTAAGCCGCGGAAGACCCGCAAGAATCCTCCTGAGACTGGCATAATCCCTCATGATAATGGCCTTGTGCACAGGGCTATGAGCATACCTCGAAGCATCAATGCCAGCCATGTCTCAGGAGAATATAATACCAACCCAGTCTAACGTACACAACCAAGACCCAGCTCAATCATCCAGTACCACCAAACAAGATTTGGATATGATGGATGCTGACTATTCCAGATTAGAATTCACAAACACCATGTTGTATAATCAAAACCCATAAATCTATATTTTATTTATGAGCAGTATATCCTACAAATGTAACAGGCAAAGTTCACAGCCGGTCACAAACTGTGAGAAATTTCTTGATATCTTTCCCAGTAGTGAAACAAAACCCAATTCAAATTACAACCAGATGGCATAAGACAACAGCAAAAAGAGACGGTTGACACCAATATCTGGAAGCACAAGGAAAGTATCTTGGGTGGGACCTAGGCAAAGGATCCAGGAGGTCAAGAAATCTCACCTTCTTCTCCTTTCTTCTTTTTGCTTCTTCTGTGACCCCCCGCCCCAGAGAAACCAAGATTGCACCAAAAGAGGCTCAGGCACTCAACCCCACCACAAAACCTCTTTTCTTTCCTTCTCTCTCTATCTTTCCTCTGCAACTAGAAAAAGAACAAAACACCCTTGTGATCCAATCCAGATCAGACAAACCCAAGAACATGCATGTGGGAGAGTGATACCAAAATTCTATTATTAAAAAACCAACTATTTAACACCAACAAATTAGAGAATAGGGAATCTGATAGAAAAGAAATGGGATTAGAAAAGACACAGAATCAAGAAAAGAATACGAGAAAGCAAACAAAACCCCACCATCCAAGTAAAAGGAAAACCGACTGTTTATATTCAAAAGGAATATCAAAAGGAGAAGAGGCTCATACCCAACAAATAAAAAAAGGAATTTTTAAGAGAAATAAAGAAGTATCCACCTCTCTCTTCAGAGTTACATAAGGAAGATAAAAAAAAAAGAATGTGGGTAGATGTCATAAAGCAAAAATAGGATAGATATCATCTCTCTTCTTCTTCTTCTTCTTCTTCTTTTACTTTCTTTTTTTAAATAAATAAATAAATAAAAATAAAAACTTTGTTGAACCCAGAGAGAGAAACAACGCAAAGATGCAAATGGAAGTCAGAGAAAGCCAGAGGGTCCAAAATGGGAAGGCAGCATGTGAGCCAGAAATGAGGGAACTTGCTTTCCCCTTTCCTCTTTCATTTGTTTTTTGATTTTTTTTTTCCTATTTTAATTATTTAATTACTTACAGTAATATAAATATTAATAAATGATGTCAATCTTAAAAACGTCATAAATTGGAAGTTTTGTCCCCAAAAGAAAAAATAAAATAAAAATCATAAATTGGTAGTGTCCTTTTATTGGTTAATTAAATAGCATTTTTTTTTTTTAAAGCTTTTACTTTTAAACGATAAAAAAAAAATAAAAATCATAAATTGGAAGCGTCCTTTTATTCTCTAATTAAATAGCATTTACATTTTTTCAAAAAAAAGAAAAAGAAAAAGCTTTTACTTTTAAACTATATTGGAGCCCCGCTTCAGGCCCAATCCAGAACCCACATTAGCTTTTGGATTTAGATTTTTTTTTTTTTTTCCCAAGTCAATGCCATTATTTTATTCTTCTTCTTCTTCTTTATTTTGTTTTATTTTATTTTTGGATTCTTTCATTTTTAGGCTGAAATTGTGGAGGATGTTTTCTAACTATGCTTTGATAGCATATGCACTTTTCGATGTAAAGTCTATTTCTTCAATTAGACAGAAATCAGAATTTGGCAACTAATTCTCAGTCTACTTACACTTTTATGCACAATCTCCAAATTGAAACTAGCTTTTCCCAAATATTCCTAAAAAAGCATTAAAAAAAAGTAATTTTGATTTATCAATAACAGTAAAGCCATTAATTTTTGAATACAAATTAATATGATATTATTTTGTAGGATTCACTTATTTATTTATTTTAATTATATTAAATTATTAACTATTCGATATTCAAAATTTGGTTCATAAATTAAAACGATTTAAAAGCTCATAAACAATAATTTAGTGCTAAAATTATCACAACTTAATATGAATATAATTATGTATATACATAACAAAATAAATAATCTAACAGTTAATAAAAAAAAAATATAATGTTAAAACTGTTGTATCAAACTATAACAAAATAAATGATGGATGTAGAATCTCCTCTGCATAGTACAAGTAACTTTTAAGGCATCAAAATTTTGCCATTTAGCACTATGCTTTTTTTATGGTACATTTTGCACTAGGGCAATTAAGCACTAAAGAAAACAAACGTAGAAGAAACTAAAATTATTTTATTTTATTTTTCTTTTCTGTTTTTCGTTTTATTGGCTGAAAAGAAAATGTTGCGTAGCAATTAAAGTTTATTCGTCCTCTTGCCGAAAGAAAGTCAATATTCAAGTTCTAGGAATATTCTTAGCACAATCCTTGGAACGTTCCTAAGATTAGAGGTTGTTATGTTTTTCTAAATTATTAAATATGATATAAATTCATTGAGTCCATAAAAAAAAAAATTAAAATTACATAATAATCAATTAACGTTATTATTTTTCTTTTTCAAAGGAAATCAATTGTGAGTTGTGACATTATTAAAGTGGAATTTGAAGCATGAAGCATCACATCAGGAGAGAGAGAAAAAAAAAAAAAAAAAAAAAGGCATTAAGCATCTCACTTAAGAAGTATTCTTTTAATAATGGAAAAACTATATAAGAAAAGTTTGCAATTAAAAATATACCATCAAACTATTTCTTTCAGTATTTACCAAAAAACCAAACAAAAAAAAAAGAAAAAAAAAACTCTTTCTTTCAGATTTTTCAAAAAAAAAAAATTTAAACTCTTTATTTGTGAGAAAAAAAACTATAAATTAATATCTTATAAATAACTCATTGAAGAATATTAAATGGATGATAATTTTATGGAATATTTGCATCAATGCCCTGAACTATTCAGGTTGTTGCATTTTGCCTTTTAAAATTGATTACACATAATACATGATAAGATATGATATCTGTTACAAACTATTAATACTGATATGGTGATACCTAATTTATAAAAAATATAAGAATATCAGAGAGAAAAATTAATGTGGCTAAAGAAAAAATATAATGCTATTGTACCCATTTTTATTAATTTTGTCCGTATGATTATAGCTTCTGCAGAAAGAGAGAAAGGCTGAGAAAATGACAAGTAAAACCCTAATTTTCAGCCTGTTTGAATACTAAAAATAATGGGGGTTGTGGATACTAAACTAAAAATCATTATTTTTTAAAATAATAGTTTTGCTGCTAGATTTTCTCCTCCAAGATTATCTATAAATCTGAACTTGGTCAAGGTAAAATGGAAATATGAGATAAACTCAGTCATAAGTTGTATTTAATGAAGGGTGCACGTTATTTATTTATTTTTTGTTTTAGAAAAAAAAAAGAATAAAAAAGGAAGTTGGAAAGTTTGAATTTTTGAGAGAAGAATTTATATATATTTAGGAAGATAAAAGGAATTTTAACTTTTGACTTCTTAATTCTTTTTTCTTAAATAAAATTTAGATTGTAACCTAAATCTACAATTAAAAATTAAAAATAGTATAGATGGTGAAATTGCAATCTACAATAGCTTTTACCATGTCATTTGGAAAAAAAAAATAATAATAATAATAATTAAGATTTTTAGTATTTTCTATATGTTTATGCATAATTGACCCTTCACTTAATATAAGGTGATTTAAAAAAAATATTTGGTTTTAGTTTAAATACAGATGGAACGTTTGGGTCCCAAAGAAAAGGCAGAAAAAAATAGTGAGAGGTTTGAATTGATAGCTACAATCAATTACTCAATATGATTATGGTAATGCCTTTTATCATGCTTACTTGGAAACAAACAAAAGCTCCGTCAAGGATATCTAGAAATGTATTTAATAATTAGTATCGATCTCATATGATATATGATATAATATATGTAACCATAGTAAATGATTTTGAAATAATATATGATAATTAAAATAAAATAAATTAATTATCTTAGTTTCGATAATTAAGGATTAAAATCAAAGCATAGATTTGTTATCAATTTTATAATTTTCATTGATATTATTTAGTAGTTTACAAAAATCAAACAATTTGGATGTTTTTTCAAATAGGTGTGAGCTTGCCACTCTAAATTCAATTAGAGAAATTAAAAAATATATGATAATAAAATAGTAAAAATTATGTTAAATAAATCTAACAATAATTAAACAATTATACTAATTTGTAGAGAATAAACAAATTAATGATTCTTAAAGAAACTTTTAAATATAAATTTAGTCAATTAAGTGAGACAATAAAAAATAACAATAAATTTTTAGAGAATAAAAAAATATTATAACAAAAATTGAAATTAAGAAAAAAAGTTATTATTCAATAATTATACGTCTAATTGATTTGGAGTTCAAAAACCACTTGTTTTATTGTCTATTTTTAAATAAAAACTTTCAAAATTTGATAAGGAAGTAAATATTATTTTGAATGATAAATGCAAATTTTTTTCAATTTCTAAAATCAAATCATTAATCCAAATTAAAGCTTTTTTTTTCATCATTTAAATTAATTTAAAAAATAACTATGTAAGATCACTACCTTATCAATCTGAATATTATGAACCTAATATAATATATGCCTTCATTCATTCAAGGAAAAAAATTTATTTCAAAGATAAATAATTAGCCTTTATTTTACTCTAAAAAATAATTATCATTTTTAAAAGGTATTATTTGTCTTATTCAGAATTAATTATCATCTTTCAAAAATAAAAATAACTTTTTTTAGGCTTCATTCATTCCACAATTAATTTTCAAATTTATTATTACTATTTAAAAATCATAATTTGAATATTTAGGAGGAAAAAAAAATGTAATTTTTTTTTTTTTCATTCCATGCTCATTAAACGTGGAATCATTTCCCTCATCTTTTTAGATGGAAAGCATGCATATGATTGCAATATCCACCATGCACCTAAAAGTTGAAAGAATTGTCTTTTTTTTTTTTTTTGGTTGGTTTTTGCTAATGAAAAGAAAAAAGTTAGATAAGAGTTGTTGCTCTCATAGAGACATAATCTTATTACTTTTAAAGAAATAAAATAAAATAAAATGAAAAAACCCAACTGACATTCTCTTTATCATAACTTTGCCATCACCACTTAACTTCAATAACCTTCAACTATTGAATTTGTTATTGTTTTTTTTTTTGGGTAAAAGAAAAATGAACTTTTCGGTAAGTATTATCGATTCAGTGGCTATTTAGGTCAGTATATTATTAATCTCTTGATCATAGTTCTGTAAAAATCCAAACCAACAATATACCATCATGTACACGAGATATTTATGGGACTTATTAATTATCAAACTAGCAACCTCCAAGGTGATTAATCGTGCGGCTTTCTTCCCTTTGTTTCACAACCTCACCTGTGATGAAAGAATTTATTATTACTTTTGTCAACTTGTTTCAGCCCTAATTATTAGATCCTTTATAGATTACTTTGTGCGTTAAACTTCCTCAATAGCATGAATACAAAGCACGAAAATTATTAAGGATTTTGTTTTTATTTATTTATTATTTTTATTTTTATTGGGGTAGATATATTCAAACGCATAACCTTTGTCCGGAAAAATACTAGTTTTGCTGCAAGGATGTCTCGAAAGAGCAACAAAATTATTGCCGTGATAATTAAGCTTAAGGCAATTTTCTTTTATTAACATTGAGTGATTCAAATTCAAAAAGAAAAAATAAATATATATACACACACAAATAGAAGTTTTCAATCGTCTAACCCACGTATAAGTACAAATAGATGTCTATTAATACTTGTATGTGGTAATTGGCTAACATATGCTACCTGATTATTTTTTCAAAAAAGAAATATAACTTCCACTAAGATGGTAAATGACTCGCTGCTCCGTTCAAAATGCTAAATAATGATCTTAATTGATGAAAAATTATAATAATAGATAAAAAAGATATGGAAGACATTCAGTAGATAAAATTTATATATATATGTATATGAAATCTTATATATATGTATATAGAATTTATTTATGGTATGGACCGTAAATATTGACGACGGTTTCTGAAAAAATCATCGTCAATACTATCATAATTCTTTTAGAAATCATCATCAATATTTATGATTTACATGCAAATAGTCCATACTGTAAAATTTTCCTATATATATATATATATTAGAAATTCGTGTGGCTTTGCAATTTTGAATGTTGAATTTACCTACATCAATTCTACCAATCTATATATGTTTTGTTTTTTTTTTTAAAAATAATAATAATTACAGGTACGACAATGCTTTTGATCTAGACAATGATATGACTCAAAACCCATGTCTTTTATAATTAAAATCGATATCCTTACCAGCGCATCTATTCTTCCGGATTATGTTTATAAGGATATATGAACCTTATGTTTATAAGAGATATATTAAGCTATCCATGGCACAAGGCTTAGCAAAAAAAGTAATAAATAAACAAGATATATATGGACCTAATTCCAAAGAATAGCTGCTTGATGCCCCAGAAGACGCAAATGCTAAAACGTTTGTAGCAGTGTGTGTTTCTATTCTACCAATTGATGAACTTTTGCAGTTAGAGACAAAACACAAAGGGAATGGTTTAATTAGGTATAATTAATATAGTGTTTCAAACTAATTTCATTGTTGGCTCTCGATGACTTGTTTTAATCAATATAAAAGCTAAAATAACATCCAAGTCATGGAAATAAACTCAAATTAATGAAGCCAGTTTTAAACAACGATTTTATTAAAAATATGTATAATTTTAAAAAATGAAAAACTGAAGAAGTGAAGATTAATCAATTAATTGAATTAAGAGATAAATTGTACAAAATATTATTAAATAATAGAAAATTTGCTATTTGATGCATGTCAAATAATTACTTCTTTTGAAAACACAACTTTTAGTGTAAGTCATAAAGTGAACGAGAACCTGCTCAGGGAAAGAGAGAACCTACTAAGTAGGTATCAATCAAAACCAAACTTCAATATTTATTTTTATTGAACTTTTGGAATGACCGGAATACACTACTTGTCCCAAATATCATTATTTTTTCTGGTCGGCCAATCAGTTATCTTAATAAGAAAAAAAAAAAAACAAAAAAAATGAAATCCTATCTCTTACTAAAGGTGTGGAAACTATGGCTTTTAGCCTACTTTTGCTTTTCTTTTTTTATTTTCTTTTTTGAATTTGGATTTCTAATTTTTCACTTAGTAATAAAGCTCAGCCACACAGACAAGGGCTATCGGTATATGACAGGCTCTTTGGCGGTTTCACTTTTTGGAACCATCGTGCTGTTTTTTGGGTGATGCAATAAAAGATTGTTTTACTAGATATGTATACCAAAAGGTGCATTTCAATTGAAAAAGCGAAAGAAAAATACTAGTTTTGTTAGAAAAGGAATTACCAAGACAAATATTATACATAAACTCGAAAAGAAGAATAAAAAAAGATGAAAAGAATGAAAAAAAATTAAATATCTATATTCTATTTTTGAGGTGATATTGATTTACAAAATATAATATACAATTTATGTACACATTCAATCTGATCCAGCAAGAAAAAAAATTATAAGTCTCAACGGAAATATTGAGCAAGAAAAAATAAAAAGAAAACACATTACAACAATTGAACGATAGCTACAATATAATTATATAATAATACAATATTACAATATACACACAGTATAATGCATGCATTTGAACTAATCTGATGCTAATCGGTGTATCAAATGGGACCCGCATGACTCGTCAAAAAATGAGATCCACAAGATGAAGCCCAACCGCATTATGTCCAAACAACTAAAAGGCCCAACGACATATGAACCTAGTGTTTATTTATTTATTTATTTATTTTGAGAAATACATAGTATATGTGTATATAAGAAATACAAAGTGTATATATATATATATATATATTTGGGTGAATGAGAAATACATATATGCCCGTTATTACCTCTTCCGCATTTCATTAATATTAACAGTCGGTATCTCCTTTTTTTTTTTTTTTTTTTTTTCTCTCTGCCTGAAAAATGTATAGCTGCTAAAGATTAATTTTACTATAAAAGCATACCAAAGTATATTTTAAATCTTAAAATAGTAATTTTTATTTTATTATTCTATCAAATTGGGAGTCAAGGACCCAAAAAAAAAAAATGTACTTTTCAAATATATAAAGGGACTCCAAAGTCTAAAATGAAAGGAAAATAAAGAACCTAATGCTAGGATTTTTGTCAATGAAAAATCTAAATTTATGTTTATATGTATGTTTCCTCACTTGTAAATGGTTTGTTAATTTTACCAAATATATATATATATATATATATATATATATTGCCAATTTTAGGGTGTTTCAGTCTTTGACATTTCGAGCATTTTATTTTATTTTATTTTATTTTATTATAACCATTTGGAGCATGTTTTCAAATATACATTGTGTGTGTGTGTGTGTGTGTTATTTTTACATCTCTTATTATTATTGTTGGGGACTGATATATAGATAGCCAATAAACTTTAATTAATGACCTGATAAAAGATTTTTATGTTTTATTTTTTGTTAATATACATGGATTTCGTAGATTTGAACTTATTGTGGTTTGTGAAAACAATAGCTTTGCTTCTAGATACTGTCAGAGAAAACTACTAAGATGTCTCTCAAGAGAACTATCCTATCATGCAATTGAACAGAAGTATATCACCCAAAAAAAGACAAAAAAAGACAAAAATATTCAGCATAGAAGTAGGGTAATCGTAGTTTTCTACACATAAATGGTAAATATTATTCATAATCATTACATAGAGTTGCTAAATAGTTCCTTTGGATACACAAATGTAGTAAACACAACACGAAATTAAACAAAACACTACCCACAGCATCCAATAGATTTCCCTTAGAATAAGCACGCTAGCTTCAAAATGAAGATCGGTTCCAAACAGCCAAAGCAAGTCAGAAATGTGTAAACAATAACATAGAATAATATCAAATAAAACTATTAAGATATATACTAAAGGTCCTATATCAATATTTTATTATTTAACATAGTCATATAATCTAGTTATAAATAAGTGAATTTAAAAAAAAAAGTTTAATTAAATATAAATCAATCAAATATTGACATATAGCACTAGATATATATCTTACTATATTTACATGTAGACATATAAAAAAGAAAAATAATTTTAGAGGTTCCAAAGAAATATATTAAAATATATATAAAATGTAATGTGTTAATATATTGATTGATTTTTATTTAGTTATACTTATAATTTCAAAATTCACTTATAATATTGAAAGATGACCTTTAATATGTATTTTAGGAGATTTATTTAATATTTCTACTATTATTCGAAAACAAAATTAAAAATAAAATAACAAATTATAATGCCCTTCAAGCTGTAACACTGTGTAGCACCACGGTTTCAACAGTCAGACCAGGCCCAAACCCGAACAACACACCCCATTCAAGCCCCTCACCTGGGGTTTTAAGCCCATCCTCTATGGACTTTTTCCTCATTTCATCTAAAATGAACAACACAGTTGCACTGGACATGTTACCATACTCACTAAGCACATGTCTTGAGGCCCGCAGTTTTTCGGGCTTCAGACCTAACTTCAATTCAATTTGGTCAAGAATTGCAGGTCCACCTGGGTGTGCAATCCAAAATATGGAGTTCCAATCTGATATCCCCAGTGGGTTAAAGGCCTCAACCAAGCTTTTCTCAATGTTATTTGAGATAAGACTAGGAACCTTCTTTGAGAGCCGTATTGTAAGCCCAACTTCACATATATGCCCCTCAATATTCCCTTCACTATCAGGTATAATTGTTTGCGATGCTGAGACTAGTTCAAACAATGGCTTCTCAACCCCAACCAACGGGTCCGAACCAACTACAACTGCAGAGGCTCCATCACCAAATAATATCTGGCCCACATTACTGTCAAAATAGGTTTCACTAGGCCCACGAAAATTAATGGCACTAATCTCGGTACACACGACGAGTACTCGTGCACCTTTGTTGTTCTCTGCTAGATCCTTGGCTAGGCGAAGCGATGTGCCGCCGGCAAAACACCCTTGTTGGTAAACCATGATGCGCTTGACGGATGGGTTTAGGCCCAAGAGCTTAGTGAGCTGGTAGTCAGCTCCGGGCGCATCCACTCCACTGATGGTGCTGAAAACTAAGTGGGTGATTTTGGACTTGGGCTGGCCCCACTCTTTGATGGCCTTGTTGGCTGCTTCTTTGCCTAGCTTTGGAACCTCAGCTATCACTATCTCTTGCCTAACATCTAGTGATGGGGCCATGTACTCACTCATGTTAGGGTTTTGTTTAAGGTGCTCCTCTGTCAAATACAGGTATCTCTTCTTGATCATGGATTTGTCACCTGCCAAAAAAGAAACAAATTAATGCATGCGAAAAAGGAAAAAAAAAAATAAAAAATTATTTGCTCATCTAAATATGAATGCTTATTACAGAAAAGCTGTCTAGTTTTTTTTTTTTTTTTTTTTCCTCTCTCTCTCTCTAATAACAACAAGCCGGTTTCATTTCTTGTTAATTGGTATTTCAATGCACAAAGAGTTGGCCCTACAATCTTATGTTTATATTCTTATAAAACCTTCAAATATTGGTGTATGCATATCTATAATTTTGATTTATAGGAAATATTGTTCTCACTTTTTATTAATTTGCAACTGTGCTACAAGTGTTAAAGACTGTCAAATTACTTCATTTTTAATTTTAAATTTGTAATTGAAATGATAGATGTCCTTGTCAAGACTATTTCCAACATAAAATAAGTATATTGATAATGATCAAACTAATATATATATATATATATATATATATATATATATTTATTATTTATAAAAAAAATGCATGTATGCCCACATGCTTGCATATAACATGACATTAATGAACAAAATTAACGATGATGAATCAGAAAGAGGGAGCTACAAATGGTCTTGAATTTTTTTTTGAGATCCGTCTTGTGGTCACTGTTGGTGATACGGAAGTAGTAATCAGTAAATGTGCTTTGGTCGATAGCATTTGGTGGAGTGGCCGTCCCTATTGCCATGATCGTGGCTGGGCCTTTGGCTCGCTGAGCCTCACGAATTTCATCCACTGTCACCATTTTTCAGAGGCTATATTATGAAGCGGTTGATCACTTTGTAGTAAAGACTAGGAAAGCGTGCTATAAAATGCTTTTCTACACACACACACACATATATATATATATATATATATATATGGTCAGGAAGCAAAGCTAATCGTATATACATATTAATCGGGGGCGGAGCTATGTCCCAACGATTGTTTTCTGGCTCCGTCCGTGTATATAATAGGAAGAGCAACAGTAAAAAATGGAAGAAAATCAGAGAAATGCAAAAATGAAAGGAAAAACAGCTATTTTAATTTCTTTATTTTCTTTTTCAAGATGGATGAAATTTATAATTATAATATTGCATTATATTCATAGATGTTAAATCAAGCTATTATGGAATTTTTAATAAATTTTCGGCTGGAATTCTGATGGTTACCGGGTGATGTACTGATATTGTATTACAAGATGTGGATTCGTTGAAAGGTGTATTCTGTTTAATTATATGGGAATTTAATTAGTTTAGAGCACCTTAATTGGCTGACAGGTGGATGAGTCAATTTGATACGTCTATGTGAACAGGTTATATGGGCCGGTTTTATGTACTAAAATATTTTGTAATGATCATATTAGCCGTTAAATGTATAGATCTAATAGCGAATAATTAATGTAAATTTCTATAACTCTTAAATGTTTATTATTCATTTTTGAATATATCCAATCATAAACCAAGATGCTTTGTTAAAATTTTTTATCAAATATTTTGATACGTCGAATACTTCCTTATGTATATACATCCACTCTACAAACTATATCATTAATATTAAAACAAAAAAAGTCATCAAATTAATCATTCAATCAATATCGTTTTCTTTCCAAGAATGATTAATTTTAAAATTATTGTTTTCTTTTCTCCCCAACAATATTTTTTTAAAAAAGTAATATTATAATTCAATATTGTTTTCTTTCCAACAATGATTTTTCTTATTTATTATTGTTTTTCTCTCCACGAATGATTTTTTTCTTTTTTGGTAATATTGTTTTCTCTCCGACAGTTTTTTTTTTTTTTTTAAAAAAGAAAAATTACCATGGCATATAGATTCAAATTCAAAAGGCAAGGCAATAATTTAAAACAGCTGTGTAGGTATGTATAACCGTTTACAACTTATATATAACAGGGGAATAGCACGACGGATCCTAAAGCCTAGATATGGCATCGACATCTGGGCTATCCTATGGGACAGCATAGATGAAATCATAAATAATATATTTGATTGACTATAAAAATATAACATTTATATAAATAATTTTGTTTTCAAAATTTAAGACACAAAGTTTTATTATTAGATTTTTAATATTTTATTTTTAATAATTCTACAAGCATGAAAATATTAATTAAACTTATTTACAAAATAATACATATTAAAATATTATTAATTAACATATTTATATATTTTGAATAAATAAATTTTTGTACAGATAAATGAATAAAAAAATAAATTAATTATATATTATTATATTAATAAATAATTTTAATAAATATTATAATTAATTTATAATTAATTTTTTTTATTTTAGCCACAAAGCTCTCAGTCGCATAAAAGAGGCTAACAGATCAAAACCAGAATCTAAACCATTTATTTTTTATTTTTATTTTTTTCGCCCATGAAGGCTTTTTAGCAGTTGCAGTTGGCATTTCTAGATTTAAGAGAAACAATATTATTATTATTATTATTTTATAAGTAACGCTATTAATATTATTTTATTATTATTGAATTTTGAACAAAATTTCAAATGGAATCCTGGTGGCTGCAGTGTGATCTATTTATACGCTCGCGCGCGCTTGTGTGTGTAGATATATATAGTTTTTTTTTTTTTTTGGTCAATTTTAGAGAGAGAGAGAGAGAGAGAGAGAGAGAGAGAGAGAGAGAGAGAGAGAGAGAGAGAGAGAGAGAGAGAGTTTGACAGTTCTAATATTATATATAGAGTAGGCAATCATAGGTTTATCGAACAAAAGTTGGAACAATTCATTAAAAAACAATAAAAATAAAAAGGCACATAAAATGAAACACATTATTCATCGTTAAACAAAACACAACCTACAACATCCAAGGTTTCCCTCAGAATTCCCACAGAAGGTTCAAAGTGAAGACTGGTTCCAACAAGCCTAAGCCACCATAAAATAGCAAATTATAAAAAAAAAAAAAATAAAAAAAAATAGAGAACCATAAAAACAGTTAACAAACAACACCCCTCAAATTGCCACACTGTGCAGCACAACTGTTTCAACAGTAAAACCAGGCCCAAATCCAAACAACACTCCCCATTCCAGCCCCTCCCCAGTTGTCTTGAGCCCATCCTCCATGGACCTCCTCCTCATCTCATCCAAGATGAATAGTACTGTGGCACTGGACATGTTACCAAACTCGTTAAGCACGTGTCGTGTGGCTCTTAATTTTTCGGGCTTCAGGCCCACCTTGAGCTCAATTTGGTCAAGAATTGGTGGCCCACCTGGGTGTGCAATCCAAAAAATGGAGTTCCAATCCGATATACCCAATGGGTTGAAGGCCTCCACCAGTATTTTCTCAATGTTGTTTGAGACCATATAAGGAATTTTCTTGGGCATGATTTGCAATGTAAGCCCTATTTCACGTAAATGCCCCTCAATAGCCCCCTCACTATCAGGAAGAATAGTTTGGGCTGTTGAAACCAGTTCAAACATGGGCTTCTCAACCCCGGCTATCGGATCCGAACCGACTATAGCGGCAGCTGCTCCATCTCCAAACAAGATTTGGCCCAAATTACTATCAAAATGAATATCACTGGGCCCACGAAAATTGACGACGTTGATCTCCGAACACACAACAAGTACACGTGCACCTTTGTTGTTCTCGGCCAGATCCTTGGCGAGGCGGAGCACCGTGCCTCCGGCGAAACACCCTTGTTGGTACATCATGGTGCGCTTGACGGAAAGGTTTAGGCCCAAGAGCTTAATGAGCTCCAAATCAGCTCCAGGCATGTCCACACCATTTGTGGCGGAAAAGACCAAGTGGGTGATCATGGACTTGGGCTGAGCCCATTCATTGATGGCCTTGATGGCTGCTTCTTTACCTAGTTTTGGAACCTCAGCTACCACCAAATCATGCCTAGCATCCAGTGATGGTGCCATGTACTCGCACATACTTGGATTTTGTTTAAGTATCTCCTCCGTCAAGTACATGTATCTCTTCGTGATCATAGATTTGTCACCTGTAAATAATCAATGCATGCAAACAAGAAAAATTCCCAAAAAAAGAAAAACAAGTTATTATGTCGGTATGGTATCAATACATACATATATATGCATATATATATATATATATATATATAAATGTTGGTATATATTTATAATATATATGTATTATATGTTTGGTAAACATGTTCATTCTCATTCATGAACGTACACATTAATCAAATCTTTTGTTCTTTCTTTTCTATTACCATTTTTTTCCATCATTGGTATGATATTTTCCATTTAAAATATTAACAAAAAGAAATTAACTATGTAAATTTTTTTTTTAATAAAATAAAATTCTATCGCTAATAAACTCCGAATAATGATGGGAAAATCGAAATTGAGGATCTCCTTCCTTTATGTATATAAGATCTATCATGTTGGTTAGTAATTTAAAACCAAAAATATATAGCACTTAGCCACTTAACACTGTTACTTAGGGGATAAAAATATATTCCAAACTTATCAGGAAATATATAACATAATATAATATGAAAATAGGTAAGCAAAGCATGCATGCAGCATGCATGTCCATGATATTAGCTGATATGAATTGATGATAACGACTGGGCATACAAATGCTCCTGAATTTCTCTTTGAGCTCTGTCTTGTGGTCGCTATTGGTGATGCGAAAGTAGTAATCCGTAAATGTGCTCTGGTCGACAAAATTCGGTGGATTAGCCGTTCCGATGGCCATGATCACCGCTGGACCTTGTGCTCGCTGAGCCTTGCAGATCTCGTCCACGGTCAACATTTTCAAAAGCCTAACTATATGGACCTGTTGCTTACTTCGTAGTAAAGTGATTAGAACAGAGAGGTTGATAATACATGTAAGATGTTATTGCGATTATAAGGAAGCAAAAGTTGTGTTTATATATAAAGCAAAAAAGCAGAGCAGAAACTATAAAAACAAAACGGAAAAAAAATAAGTAAATAAAATAAAATAAAGAAATGGTAGAGGGAATTGGAACTACCAACAATTTGTCAGAGGTGTCAAAAAAAATAAAATAGATATATATATATATATATATATCTACTACAATATGTTTATCTACAAATAAAATGTCACAATTTTATTGGTTTATATTAATTTACTTTTCCTTTTAAAGGAAAAAAACTTGCATATATTTCCTTTTCATTTTTTTATAGATATTTTATATTACTTTTAAAGTTAAACATTAATTGTAGAGTTTTTAAATAAAAAATTTCAACTTGGGAATCGTAGTCTATTGTGATCTGTTCGAGATGTGGAAAATATGGTAATTTATGATAAATTAATTAAATTAGCAGTAGTTGTGGGTTAAAGCAGCTTTATGCAGTTGCCACGTGGATGAGTCATTTTGACAGGTGTGTGGACAAGTCATATTGTGATGTCAGACTTGAAAGTAATTGGATGCATGGCAATCCTTTGATCATTAATTTCTCTCCAGAGGTTTTTTTTTTTTTTTTTTAAATACCCAAAAAAAAAAGCGTGTATTTTATTATTATTATTATTATTATTTTATTATCTAATATCAAGAAAGATGTAAAAGAAAATAATAATAAATAAAGAAACAAAAATGCCAACCAGATAATTTGACTTGTCCATACACGTGTCTTGAACTCTCATTTTCGAAAAAGAAGAATACATAAAAATTATTTTTTAATATTGAAAATCAATAATGCTAATTTTGCTACGAGAACAAGACTGGAATCTAATATTCTTTTTTTTTCTTTTTTGGCTGAGGTCCATAGGCTTTTTGGCAGTTGTAGTTAGAGGCTTTTTGGCAGTTGTAGTTGACATTTCTAAATTTAAGAGAAAAATTAATTTAGATGTTTTTTTATTTTACTATGAAAGGACGTGCATAATGCTTTTAAATCCTCAAACAGTACTTTTTTACTTTCTAGGAAGTCCTTTAGACAAACGCTACAGCCCCCCAAAAAATAAATAAATAAATAAAGAAGATTTTACAAGCTACTTGTTGATTTGCTATTTTCTTATAACTATTTTGTTTCTTGGTTTTATTTGTTTCTAATTTCTTTTGAACTGTTTTGTTCATAATTTAAATTAATTATTTGATAATTTTGTACTTAATGATAGGTCAATTAGTCCTTCGAATAGATATACTTTATCTCCCCAATGTTCTAAAAGTTTATTGACTGTTTAGTATATATATCTTATTCATAATCTTTATGAGGAATAAATAGTTTTGCAAATCTATTACAAAATGTGGAACCAATTAGTCTACTTGGGTTTCTAATATTTTATTTTTGGGAACAATTCTAAGCCACACAACTTTATAAGAACTAAAGCAATTATACTTTCTTTCACATAAAATGGAACATATTATTCATCATCATTTTATAGAGTTGCTACATAGTTCCTTTTGCCTCTTATAAAATGTAGTAAATACATGAAATTAAAGAAAACACCAACCACTGCACCAAGGTAAAGTGCAGACAAATACGTAATACAACCAAATAATTGAACAAACAATCCCTTTAAGCTTCCACACTGTGGAGAACCACGGTTTCAACGGTTAGCCCAGGCCCAAATCCAAACAGCACTCCCCATTCAAGCCCTTCTCCAGTGGTCTTCAAACCATCCTCCCTGGACTTCTTCCTCATCTCATCCAAAATGAACAACACACAGGCACTGGACATGTTACCAAACTCGCTAAGCACATGTCTTGTAGCTCGTAGTTTTTCAGGCTTTAGACCCAACTTGATCTCAACTTGGTCCAGAATTGCAGGACCACCTGGATGGGCAATCCAAAAAAGAGAGTTATAATCTGAGATACCCAATGGCTTGAAAGCTTCAACCAAGCTTTTCTCTATATTCTTAGAAATAAGCCCAGGAACATCCTTGAGGAGATGAAATGTAAGCCCAACTTCACGAAGATGCCCATCGATAGCACCATCACTGTCGGGAAGAATTGTTTGGGCTGCTGAGACCAATTCGAACAGTGGCTTCTCGACCTCAGGCACCGGGTCGGAACCGACAATAATAGCAGCAGAACCATCACCAAACAAAGCTTGGCCCACAAGACTATCAAGATGGGTATCACTAGGCCCACGGAAAGTAACCGCGGTGATCTCGGAACACACAACTAGCACACGAGCACCCTTATTATTCTCAGCAAGGTCCTTAGCAAGTCGGAGCACCGTACCACCGGCGAAACAGCCTTGTTGGTACATCATGAGACGCTTGACAGAAGGACGTAGGCCCAAAAGCTTAGTGAGCTGGTAGTCG